>NC_134355.1:158968451-159322201 GCF_048569485.1 Anomaloglossus baeobatrachus | reverse complement strand
TTCTGTAGTGTGTAATCTAAGTACTAGAGATGAGCGAACCGGTCCCGGTTCGGCTCGAGGTCGGTTCGCCGAACGGACCTCCCGTTCGAGTTCGGCTCGTCGAACGTTCGACGAACCGAACTCGAGCCAATAGGAAACAATGGCAGGCAATCACAAACACAGTAAAACACCTAGAAAACACCCTCAAAGGTGTCCAAAAGGTGACAAACAACTCAAACACATTGGAAAGTGACAAGGACATATACTCATGCGAAAACAAAACAGCTGGACAAGGAAAAAGAGGAGGACACACAGATATAGGCATGGCACGCCATTCTAAAATCATGTAAAACACCGCAAGGTGACTCCAAGCATAGTCTCCCTTTTTTTCCAAAAATTGGGCCCCACACCCACCCACCCATTCAGTGGCAGCAGTTGGGCCCCAGTTGTACAATTCACAGCTAGATTTGCAGCAAGCACATTCAAAAATACGCCATTCTTATCCGTCCTCAGGATGACACCGGGGTAGGTAGCAAAGTCTTTCCTGATCCCAGCTCTGTTCATCTTGGCTTCTTTTAAAAACACAGCAAGCAAGGATTACTCCAAGCGGAGTCTCCCTTTTTTTCCAAAAATTGGGCCCCACACACACCCACCCATTCAGTGGCAGCACTTGTGCCCTAGTTGTACACTTCACACCTAGATTTGCATCAAGCACATTCAAAAATACGCCATAATTAACCGTCCCCAGCATGACACCGGGGTAGGTAGCAAAGTCTTTCCTGATCCCAGCTCTGTTCATCTTGGCTTCTTTTAAAAACACAGCAAGCAAGGGTTACTCCAAGCGGAGTCTCCCTTTTTTTCCAAAAATTGGGCCCCACACACACCCACCCATTCAGTGGCAGCACTTGTGCCCTAGTTGTACACTTCACAGCTACATTTGCATCAAGCACATTCCAAAATACGCCATTCTTATCCGTCCCCAGGATGACACCGGGGTAGGTAGCAAAGTCTTTCCTGATCCCAGCTCTGTTCATCTTGGCTTCTTTTAAAAACACAGCAAGCAAGGGTTACTCCAAGCGGAGTCTCCCTTTTTTTCCAAAAATTGGGCCCCACACACCCACCCCATCAGTGGCAGCACTTGGGCCCTAGTTGCAAACAGGATGTTTTGATTTGCATCAAGCACATTCAAAAATACGCCATTCTTATCCGTCCCCAGGATGACACCGGGGTAGGTAGCAAAGTCTTTCCTGATCCCAGCTCTGTTCATCTTGGCTTCTTTTAAAAACACAGCAAGCAAGGGTTACTCCAAGCGGAGTCTCCTTTTTTTTCCAAAAATTGTGCCCCACACACACCCACCCATTCAGTGGCAGCACTTGTGCCCTAGTTGTACACTTCACAGCTAGATTTGCATCAAGCACATTCCAAAATACGCCATTCTTATCCGTCCCCAGGATGACACCGGGGTAGGTAGCAAAGTCTTTCCTGATCCCAGCTCTGTTCATCTTGGCTTCTTTTAAAAACACAGCAAGCAAGGGTTACTCCAAGCGGAGTCTCCCTTTTTTTCCAAAAATTGGGCCCCACACACCCACCCCATCAGTGGCAGCACTTGGGCCCTAGTTGCAAACAGGATGTTTTGATTTGCATCAAGCACATTCCAAAATACGCCATTCTTATCCGTCCCCAGGATGACACCGGGGTAGGTAGCAAAGTCTTTCCTGATCCCAGCTCTGTTCATCTTGGCTTCTTTTAAAAACACAGCAAGCAAGGGTTACTCCTAGCGGAGTCTCCCTTTTTTTCCAAAAATTGGGCCCCACACACCCACCCATTCAGTGGCAGCACTTGTGCCCTAGTTGTACACTTCACAGCTACATTTGCATCAAGCACATTCCAAAATACGCCATTCTTATCCGTCCCCAGGATGACACCGGGGTAGGTAGCAAAGTCTTTCCTGATCCCAGCTCTGTTCATCTTGGCTTCTTTTAAAAACACAGCAAGCAAGGGTTACTCCAAGCGGAGTCTCCCTTTTTTTCCAAAAATTGGGCCCCACACACCCACCCATTCAGTGGCAGCACTTGTGCCCTAGTTGTACACTTCACAGCTAGATTTGCATCAAGCACATTCCAAAATACGCCATTCTTATCCGTCCCCAGGATGACACCGGGGTAGGTAGATAAAGTCTTTGCTGACCCATGACTTGTTCATCTTGGCTTCTTTTAAAAACAATGTAAGCAAGGGTTACTCCAAGCGGAGTCTCCCTTTTTTTCCAAAAATTGTGCCCCACACACACCCACCCATTCAGTGGCAGCACTTGTGCCCTAGTTGTACACTTCACAGCTACATTTGCATCAAGCACATTCCAAAATACGCCATTCTTATCCGTCCCCAGGATGACACCGGGGTAGGTAGCAAAGTCTTTCCTGATCCCAGCTCTGTTCATCTTGGCTTCTTTTAAAAACACAGCAAGCAAGGGTTACTCCAAGCGGAGTCTCCCTTTTTTTCCAAAAATTGGGCCCCACACACCCACCCATTCAGTGGCAGCACTTGTGCCCTAGTTGTACACTTCACAGCTACATTTGCATCAAGCACATTCCAAAATACGCCATTCTTATCCGTCCCCAGGATGACACCGGGGTAGGTAGATAAAGTATTTGCTGACCCATGACTTGTTCATCTTGGCTTCTTTTAAAAACAATGTAAGCAAGAGTTACTCCAAGCGGAGTCTCCCTTTTTTTCCAAAAATTGGGCCCCACACACCCACCCCATCAGTGGCAGCACTTGGGCCCTAGTTGCAAACAGGATGTTTTGATTTGCATCAAGCACATTCCAAAATACGCCATTCTTATCCGTCCCCAGGATGACACCGGGGTAGGTAGCAAAGTCTTTCCTGATCCCAGCTCTGTTCATCTTGGCTTCTTTTAAAAACACAGCAAGCAAGGGTTACTCCAAGCGGAGTCTCCCTTTTTTTCCAAAAATTGGGCCCCACACACCCACCCATTCAGTGGCAGCACTTGTGCCCTAGTTGTACACTTCACAGCTAGATTTGCATCAAGCACATTCCAAAATACGCCATTCTTATCCGTCCCCAGGATGACACCGGGGTAGGTAGATAAAGTCTTTGCTGACCCATGACTTGTTCATCTTGGCTTCTTTTAAAAACAATGTAAGCAAGGGTTACTCCAAGCGGAGTCTCCCTTTTTTTCCAAAAATTGGGCCCCACACACCCACCCCATCAGTGGCAGCACTTGTGCCCTAGTTGCAAACAGGATGTTTTGATTTGCATCAAGCACATTCCAAATCAACAAGCATTTACTCTCCCCAGGATGACACAGGGGTAGTAAATTCCTTCTGGATCCATGACTTGTTCATTTTGATGAACGTCAGTCTGTCCACATTGTCACTGGACAGACGCGTGCGCTTATCTGTCAGCACACACCCAGCAGCACTGAATACACGTTCAGAGACAACGCTGGCAGCTGGACACGACAAAATCTCCAAGGCGTAAGTTGCGAGCTCTGGCCATTTTTCTAGGTTTGAAGCCCAAAAGGAGCAAGGCTCCAGTTGCACAGTCATGGCATCGATGTTCATTTGGAGATACTCCTGTATCATCCTCTCCAGCCGTTGACTATGTGTCAGACTTGTTGTCTCTGGTGGCCTTGCAAAAGAGGGTCTAAAAAAATTATGAAAAGATTCCATAAAATTGCTGTTACCGGCACCAGATACGGTCCTACTGGTACGGGTAGACTGTTGAAGATGACGAGACCGTCCCATGTTTGTCAAGTTACAACTGGGAGATTCCCTCCCTGCACCTGCACGGTTGTTTGGTGGAAAAGCCGAGCTAAGATCGAGTAACAGCTTCTGCTGATACTCCTGCATACGTGCGTCCCTTTCTATGGCTGGAATTATGTCACAAAATTTGGACTTGTATCGGGGATCTAATAGTGTGGCAATCCAGTAGTCATCATCACTTCTAATTTTGACAATACGACTGTCATGTTGGAGGTAGTGCAACAAAAAGGCACTCATGTGTCTTGCGCAGCCATGCGGACCAAGTCCACGCTGTGTTTGTGGCATAGAGGTGCTACCCGTTCTTTCTTCCTCTGACATCTCCCCCCAACCTCTTTCAACTGAAATTTGACCAAGGTCTCCCTCATCCGCTGAGTCTTCCATGTCCATGGACAGTTCGTCCTCCATTTCTTCATGTTCTCCTGCACCTTGCTCAACATTTCGCCTGCTACTATGCGCCCTTGTCGATCCCTGTCCCCCATGGTCCCATGCCTGCTGCGTTGGTGATGATGAACGTCTGGACCTTGGTGATGTTGTTGTCCCTTGCGCATATGAATCCTCCTGTAGTTCCTCCCCTTCATGTTGTCCCACCCCCTGACTCCGAATAGTGTTTAGCGTGTGCTCCAGCATGTAAATGACTGGAATCGTCATGCTGATAATGGCATTGTCAGAGCTAAACATATTCGTCGCCATGTCGAAACTGTGCAGAAGGGTGCATAGGTCCTTGATCTGAGACCACTCCATCAGGGTGATCTGCCCCACCTCTGCATCTCGTTGGCCCAGGCTATACGTCATGACGTATTGCACCAGGGCTCTGCGGTGCTGCCACAGTCGCTGTAACATGTGGAGAGTTGAATTCCAGCGTGTCGCCACATCGCATTTCAGGCGATGAACCGGCAGGCCGAAAGACTTCTGGAGCGATGCAAGTCGCTCTGCTGCGGCGCTTGAACGGCGGAAGTGAGCTGATAGTTTTCGTGCCCTGTTCAGAAGGCCATCTAGGCCGGGATAGTGTGTTAAAAATTGCTGGACGACAAGGTTCAACACGTGAGCCATACAAGGTACGTGTGTCACCTTGCCCTGGCGAAGTGCCGCACCCAGGTTTGCAGCATTGTCGCACACGGCCTTACCAGGCTGCAGTTTGAGTGGAGACAACCATTTATTAAACTCGGACCGCAGAGCTGACCACAACTCCTCAGCTGTGTGACTCTTATTCCCAAGACATGTCAAGCTAAAGACCGCCTGATGCCGTTGCGCTCTGCTGCCAGCATAGTAATGAGGGCTGCGTGATTCCTTCTGTGCAGTGAGAACGCTGGTGGCCTGACCAGGCAGGCTTGGGGCGGAGGTGGAGGACCCAGATGAGGTGGAGGATGCAGAAGCTGTGGCGGAACTTGGACAGACAGAGGATTGACACACAAGTCGTGGGGACGGCAAGACTTGTGCAGCAGACCCTTCACCATCTATCACCATAGTTACCCAGTGCCCAGTCAGCGACATGTAACGTCCCTGTCCATGCTTACTGGTCCAAGTATCGGTGGTGAAATGCACCCGTTCACACACAGAGTTTCTCAAGGAAGCGGTGATGTTGTGTGCGACATGCTGGTGTAGCGCGGGCACACCTTTCTTAGAGAAGTAGTGGCGACTAGGCATCTGGTACTGGGGCACAGCGACAGACATAAGGTCTCTAAAATCCTGTGTGTCCACTAGGCGGAAAGGCAGCATTTCGGTAGCCAACAGCTTACAGAGGGATAGAGTCAACCTCTTAGCTTTGTCATGGGTCGGAGGAAGTGGCCTTTTA
This sequence comes from Anomaloglossus baeobatrachus, assembly GCF_048569485.1. NCBI lineage: Eukaryota > Metazoa > Chordata > Amphibia > Anura > Aromobatidae > Anomaloglossus > Anomaloglossus baeobatrachus. Next base: position 159,316,644 of record NC_134355.1, on the reverse strand, counting down.
TTTGACCACATCTGAGGGACAGAGATCTGGCTGCTGTGTGTAGACGGTGTTGAGTAGGGTGTCCCTGGAAAAATGCAGGTTTGTGAGGAAAGTGCAGGCGGAGACATGATGTTGCCTTGATCCAACGTTGGTGCTATCGATGTCTGAGAGAGCTGTACACACTCACTTGTTTCCCCTTCCAAACCAACTGACGACCTACCAAGCAAACTGCCTGTTGCGGTTACAGTGGTGGAAGTTTTGCGTGGAAAAACAGGTGTGACAGATGTCCCCACAGTCCTAGAAGATGAAGAGCGCGCGGATGCACTGGAAGGGGCGGGCGGTGGATGGTTCGCTCCGCTAGGCCGCATTGCAGCACGGTGAGCTTCCCACCGGGACTTATGATATTTATTCATGTGACGATTCATGGAAGAAGTTGTCAAACTGCTGAGGTTTTGACCTCTACTAAGAGAATCATGACAAATGTTACATATCACATGAGTTGGGCGATCTTTTTCGATGTCAAAAAAGGACCAGGCTAGGCAAGGCTTAGAGGCCATGCGACCTGTTGATCCACCCCGAATAATGCTCATAGGCAGAGTGGTGGCTGAGGATGCAGTTGTAGACGTGCTACCAGTGCTCCGACTCTGTCCAGGAAGGCGCAAGGTAACTTCGTCGTCGGTTGCATCCTCCTCCACCGCCTCTGTTGACCTCCTCGAGTGCCTGACTGGGGGTTGACAGTAGGTGGGATCTAGAACGTCATCATCAATTGTTGTGTTTGCACTCCCCTCCCCCTCAGACCGAGCCTCTTCTTGCCCTGACCGAATATTTAAGTTGTCATCCCAATCGGGTATCTGCGTCTCATCTTCATCAGTATGTTCCTCATTGTCTATAACCACAGGTGTTACAGTTTGTGACAAAGGGTCAACATTATGCTCAGAAACTTGGTCCTCACGGCCTGAATCAGAGTCACAAAGGTTCTGGGCATCACTGCAGACCATTTCCTGTTCTGTACTCACTGTAGCTTGGGAGCAGACCTCTGATTCCCAGGCTATAGTGTGACTGAACAGCTCTGCAGACTCAGCCATCTCAGTTCCACCATACTGTGCAGGGCTGATGGAGACTTCAGAGCTGGGAGAAATCAAGTGTGATTGGGATGACAACTCAGAGGACTGGTGTTTTTTGGATGCGGTACTTGAAGTGGCTGAGAGGGCACTTGTTGGACCACTTGAGATCCATTCAAGCATTTTCCTTTTTTGCCCATCATCTACCTTTCTTCCTGTTGTTTGTGTCCGTAAAAAAGGGAGCACATCGGATTGTCCACGGTAAGTAGTAGACATCTTACTTTTGCTGGTAGATGGTCTATCTTCAGCAGATGATAATGGAGCTTTGCCACCTTCCCCACGGACAAAACCTTTTTTGCCTTTTCCACCACGCCTCTTCCCCTTTCCACCAGCATCTGTCATTTTGCCACTCATGTTGATTGCGACAAGATTGTGGACTGAAAATGTGGTAGTAAAAATTGAGAGGTGGTGAAGATTGCAGTGGTGGTCTAGCTTTATTAACAGCAGAATAATAAAGAATAAATATCCCTGACAATGCAACTTAGTTATAATTAGTTGGAGTGTGCAACGCAGGCAGACGTGCTGCAAATGTCTTGGCACTAGTGGGACTATAGCAAAGTCCAATAGCCACGTATAGGATGCCACTAGGTACACTGAGTGTTTGCTAGTATAATGGCTTAGTTATAATTAGTTGGAGTGTGCAACGCAGGCAGACGTGCTGCAAATGTCTTGGCACTAGTGGGACTATAGCAAAGTCCAATAGCCACGTATAGGATGCCACTAGGTACACTGAGTGTTTGCTAGTATAATGGCTTAGTTATAATTAGTTGGAGTGTGCAACGCAGGCAGATGCACTCTGCAAATGTCTTGGCACTAGTGGGACTAAAGCAAAGTCCAATAGCCACAGATAGGATGCCACTAGGTACACTGAGTGTTTGCTAGTATAATGGCTTAGTTATAATTAGTTGGAGTGTGCAACGCAGGCAGATGCGCGCTGCAAATGTCTTGGCACTAGTGGGACTATAGCAAAGTCCAATAGCCACGTATAGGATGCCACTAGGTACACTGAGTGTTTGCTAGTATAATGGCTTAGTTATAATTAGTTGGAGTGTGCAACGCAGGCAGATGCGCGCTGCAAATGTCTTGGCACTAGTGGGACTATAGCAAAGTCCAATAGCCACGTATAGGATGCCACTAGGTACACTGAGTGTTTGCTAGTATAATGGCTTAGTTATAATTAGTTGGAGTGTGCAACGCAGGCAGATGCGCTCTGCAAATGTCTTGGCACTAGTGGGACTAAAGCAAAGTCCAATAGCCACAGATAGGATGCCACTAGGTACACTGAGTGTTTGCTAGTATAATGGCTTAGTTATAATTAGTTGGAGTGTGCAACGCAGGCAGACGTGCTGCAAATGTCTTGGCACTAGTGGGACTATAGCAAAGTCCAATAGCCACGTATAGGATGCCACTAGGTACACTGAGTGTTTGCTAGTATAATGGCTTAGTTATAATTAGTTGGAGTGTGCAACGCAGGCAGACGTGCTGCAAATGTCTTGGCACTAGTGGGACTATAGCAAAGTCCAATAGCCACGTATAGGATGCCACTAGGTACACTGAGTGTTTGCTAGTATAATGGCTTAGTTATAATTAGTTGGAGTGTGCAACGCAGGGAGATGCGCGCTGCAAATGTCTTGGCACTAGTGGGACTATAGCAAAGTCCAATAGCCACGTATAGGATGCCACTAGGTACACTGAGTGTTTGCTAGTATAATGGCTTAGTTATAATTAGTTGGAGTGTGCAACGCAGGCAGACGTGCTGCAAATGTCTTGGCACTAGTGGGACTATAGCAAAGTCCAATAGCCACGTATAGGATGCCACTAGGTACACTGAGTGTTTGCTAGTATAATGGCTTAGTTATAATTAGTTGGAGTGTGCAACGCAGGCAGATGCGCTCTGCAAATGTCTTGGCACTAGTGGGACTAAAGCAAAGTCCAATAGCCACAGATAGGATGCCACTAGGTACACTGAGTGTTTGCTAGTATAATGGCTTAGTTATAATTAGTTGGAGTGTGCAACGCAGGCAGATGCGCGCTGCAAATGTCTTGGCACTAGTGGGACTATAGCAAAGTACAATAGCCACGTATAGGATGCCACTAGGTACACTGAGTGTTTGCTAGTATAATGGCTTAGTTATAATTAGTTGGAGTGTGCAACGCAGGCAGATGCGCGCTGCAAATGTCTTGGCACTAGTGGGACTATAGCAAAGTCCAATAGCCACGTATAGGATGCCACTAGGTACACTGAGTGTTTGCTAGTATAATGGCTTAGTTATAATTAGTTGGAGTGTGCAACACAGGGAGCTGCGCGCTGCAAATGTCTTGGCACTAGTGGGACTATAGCAAAGTCCAATAGCCACGTATAGGATGCCACTAGGTACACTGAGTGTTTGCTAGTATAATGGCTTAGTTATAATTAGTTGGAGTGTGCAACGCAGGGAGATGCGCGCTGCAAATGTCTTGGCTCTAGTGGGACTATAGCAAAGTCCAATAGCCACGTATAGGATGCCACTAGGTACACTGAGTGTTTGCTAGTATAATGGCTTAGTTATAATTAGTTGGAGTGTGCAACGCAGGGAGATGCGCGCTGCAAATGTCTTGGCACTAGTGGGACTATAGCAAAGTCCAATAGCCACGTATAGGATGCCACTAGGTACACTGAGTGTTTGCTAGTATAATGGCTTAGTTATAATTAGTTGGAGTGTGCAACGCAGGGAGATGCGCGCTGCAAATGTCTTGGCACTAGTGGGACTATAGCAAAGTCCAATAGCCACGTATAGGATGCCACTAGGTACAATGAGTGTTTGCTAGTATAATGGCTTAGTTATAATTAGTTGGAGTGTGCAACGCAGGCAGATGCGCTCTGCAAATGTCTTGGCACTAGTGGGACTAATGCAAAGTCCAATAGCCACAGATAGGATGCCACTAGGTACACTGAGTGTTTGCTAGTATAATGGCTTAGTTATCAGTTGGAGTGTGCAGAGGACAAGAGGGTACAGTGGCAGGATTGTGGTGCTCTGGGTAGAGGAATGGAAGCCTGCCTTTCTATTCCCTCCTAATGGTGAAATGCAGGGAGGAAATCCCTGACCTTGGCTGCACAGACGCTGACGCTGTTTTCAGGACCTGTCACCTTAACTCTGACCCTGCCGGTTTGAGCCCTTAAAAGGACTGCTATAAAGTGCTCTCCCTATGCTGTCCAGCGCTGTGTATGCAGCGCATACAGCTGTATCGGCTATAGGACTCAGGAGGACGGAGCTGCGACAGTGATGTCTGACACCAAAGACGCAGAAGGCAGATAATGGCGTCCGTGAAGAAAATGTCCGGTTTTATAATGCAGGGACATGTGACATGCAGATCCTATCACACATGCCGTTGCTTCTCTGGCTCAAAGTCCACTTAGCTGTGTGTGTGTCTGTGATTGGCTGACATGCTGGCCCGCCCCACAAGACGCGCGCGCTTAGGGAAGGAAGACAAGAAAAAAAAAAAAAAAATGGCGATCGCCATTATAGAAACAGCAGTGATCTGAAGGCGCTGTTCACGCACACTATACACTGAAATGTGATAATAGTTTGATTCACAGAGTGACTTACACTATTACAGCAGAAACCAAGCTATGATTTAGCTGTTTTTTGGCTGCTAGAACCGTTCTCGAACGTTTCTAGAACTATCGAGCTTTTGCAAAAAGCTCGAGTTCTAGTTCGATCTAGAACATGCCCCAAAATCACTCGAGCCTAGAACTGGAGAACCACGAACCACGAACCGCGCTCAACTCTACTAAGTACTTTACCTTTGTGATCTATATTATGCAAAAGTGTACGTAATATCACACGATTCCCTATTTTCTATAATCATTATATTAAAATCAAATGCCTTCTTTAAAGCCGTATCTGAGCCCTTGAAATACTTGGCAAAACAACTCCTAAGGACAGCTTTGGGAAAAGTACATTTAAGGTACCCTACAAATACTTATTATTCTGTATATTCCAGTAACACTTGCTTTAATTGGTTTAATGTGCTATAAACACATCATCAGTTAATCTCAGGTTTGCAGAGAAATAAAAACAATGTCAACACAAAGTCATGTAAGTCATTGGCAATAGCTATGTGTATGGCTCAGTAATTGGATATGTGAAGGTAAAGGTCTTTGTTTACTCTTAAAAGTAATATCTGAAACTATTGAAGATGACAAGTGAAGAGAATTATGATCAGCTCAATTCGATGGATCATGTTATCATCTGCATGAAAGTCACATTAAAGTCAAGGACATGTCTCTTCAAACATTAGTATGTTCAAAGAAAAATCAAATACATTTGTAGAATTTCTCATTAGACCTGGCAAAAGCCGGAAAAAAGTGAATTATTTGCTTTTTGGATTTAAAATTGCTTTATTTATACATTTTTCCTATCAGAAACAAAATCTCTATTTGTCTTTTCTGGACCAGTGTTATAGGTGACATGGGTGCCCATTGAGTAAGTATTCCATGATGCATTTTATAAATTTTACAAAATGTGACTTCTCATATTTAACCATATTCAACTTTGGCCAGCTAGACGTTTTTAATATTAAGGCAGAGTTTACATCAGGGGTCTCAAATTTTGCTGGGTGTATGGGCCGCACATAGAAAAAAATTTAATTTGGTGGGCCGCATTCTTTGCAGAACAAAGTGATATTTTTAGTTGATACCATATTTCTTTTCACCTTAGGATCACTTTTTTTTCACATTTTTTGCTAATTTATTATATTTTTTTAATGGCATTCATCATATGGGTTATGTTATAGTTTTATAGCTTGAGTCATTATGGATGTGGCCATAACAAACAGACACTATTTTGGTTCATTTTAGTTTACTGTATATATAAAAAAGCATTTTAAATGACAAAAAAATTTCATGCTTTATTTCGATTTTTTTTTATTTACATTTTATCCCTTTCGTATAAGTAATATTGTCTTACAATTAGCACCATATAGTAATTTTGGAAAACATCTTGTAGTAAAGTTCCCATCCTGGTCCTCATTTTGTATTAATGTGCCTCATTCTTGTCCCCATCTTGTAGTAATGTGCCCATCCTTGTCTCCATCCTGTAGTGATGTGCCCATCCTTGTCTCCATCCTGTAGTAATGTGCCCATCCTTGTCCTCATCTTGTACTAATGTGCCAATCCTTGTCTCCATCCTGTAACAGTGTGTCCCATTCTTGTCCCCATCCTGTAGTAATGTGCCCATCCTTGTATCTATTCTGTAGTTATGTGCCCATCCTTGTTCCCTTGTAGTAATGTCCCATCCTGTAGTAATGTTCCCTATTCGGCCATTCTTCACATACTCATAAAAGAAGCACTATATAGTAATTTTGGCCAACATATTGTAGTAATGTACCCATCCTTGTCCCCATGTTGTAACAATGTGCCCCATTGTTGTCCCCATCTTGTAGTAATGTGCCCCATTGTTGTCCCCATCTTGTAGTAATGTGCCCCATTGTTGTCTCCATCTTGTAGTAATGTGCCCCATTGTTGTCCCCATCTTGTAGTAGTGTGCCCATCCTGATCTCCATCCTGTAGTAATGTGCCCATCCTTGTTCCCATGTGAGAATAGCTCATAAAGTGGAATCCAAAGCAATTCACCATGCCCAAAGTCAGTGTTCCCAAACTCCAGTCCTCAAGAGACACCAACATTGCATGTTTTCAGGATTTCCTTAGTACAGCACTGGGGATGTAAATTATGGTAATTAAATTTTCACCTGTGCAATAGTAAGGAAATCCTGAAAACATGCTCTATTGGTGGCTCTTGAGAACTGGAGTTGGGGTGCACTGCCCTAAGTCATCTATATGCATATTAAAAGGGGTTCTTTTTACTGAGATCCCTCCTTCAAAGGGAATCTGTCAACATATTTTATCTACCTCATCTAAAGACAGCAATGTATCACATAGTTTACTGGATGCAGCGGTTCTGATGTGACGCCCCTGGACTATCAGGTCGTCACCGGGTACTGCACAAGCTGCCCTTCCGTGCAGTATTCCGCCTTCCTCTTGGTTCTGGGTCCCTATCTAAATGGTGTTGCCTCCAACAGCAAATCAAATCCTAGATACACCCTGCACCACACCCACCAGACACACCAGTGAACGGCTTGAGTGGAATAAAGTTGCCCACCTGGGAGGTCAGGGAGGGGAGGTGAGGAGTGTAGTCAGTCTGTGAGTGGATAGAAAGTTGGGAAGTAGTCCTCGAGCTGTGAGGGGCTCAGAGGAGGTCAGGAGCGGGGGCTCCTGGAAGAGCTGTCCAGGTTGCAGATGGTAGTCTAGGCCTAGAGGAGTCGGATCTCCGGTCGCAGAGGATTGTGGCAAGGTACCTGGACCTGTCGAGGAGGACAGCTGGCAGCTTAGCTCTGTCACCGGTCCGGGACCGAAGGCACAACAAGGTACACGGACCCTAGGTCAGGGAGTAGCTTCAGGCAACCCGACAATTCACCTGAGGAGAACGGAGCCTTTACGATCTGTTCCCACCCACTCCAGAATTGGGGCACTAGGGCAACGAGGGGGATAGGACTTTCCAATCCAAAACGGTCCAGAAAATCCCAAGCGTGAGCCCTGAGAGCAAGCTTCCACACTTAGCCATAGTGGGGAGCGGGGCCCGGCTAGTTCCATACTACTGTGCCATCAAGTTGAAGTCAAACTTAGTGGCAGGAGGCAGGTCACGGATCACCAGGCAACACTATTGGGAATGGGACCCGGACGAGCTCCCCTCAGCAGCAGCGGTACCCAGAGACTTGGTTTACCAGGTTATCAGTGTCTGCTTATGAACTGAGTGAGTACGAGAGTGACCCTTGCACCCCACAGCACCCCTACATGAGTCCCGGGGCATCCCCCCTACCCGTGGAGGGTTACGATACCTTGCTGCCCCACTTCATCACCCCGGGTACTCCCAATGGCAGCGGCAGTACTCCCCAAGTTACTGTACACTATGGGTAGTGTGACGAACTATATATCAACTCCCCTGTAAATATCCCCTTTACATTTGAGTGGCCGCATGACCCCCGGGTCCGGAGACCCTCGAGCCACAGTGAACCCGGATCCGAGCAGCTCGGCTGCTTCAACGGGGGCGGTACACTGACACGATGAGAGTTTTTAGACTTAGCATGTAGCACAGTTCAGAAAGCTGATCCTGCCCACACCAAGCTATAGATTTATATTTCTCTAGACAGTAAACTGCTAAACATAGCAGGGTGTGTGCTGGACCAGCTGACATCTATCTGACCTAGTCCCACAATGAAAATCTGCTGAAGCTAAAACAATCATTGCGGGTAAACAACAGCACACTGTAAAAAGAGCCAGATCACTGTATCGCTGTGTCAACCCCTGAAGCATGCTGTCTTCTAACAAAAACTGCTGACAGATTCAACATTTTGCTATACACTATCCAAAACTTTTTATACAATATTTTTGTATTCACCAACAGAAATGTCTCCAGACTATACAATGAAACAGCACAGTTAAAAAAATGTGAAGTGAGGTGGAGCTACAGTGGCATGCAAAAGTGTGGGCACCTCTGGTCAAAATTACTGCTATTGTTTACAGTTAAGCAAGCTGAAGATGAAATGATCTCTAAAAGACATGAAGTTAAAGATGATACATTTCCTTTGTGTTTTAGGCAAAAAAAAACCTATATATTTTCATCTTGTACATTTTTAAATTAACAAGAAAGGAAAATGGGTCAATGCAAAAGTTTGGACACCCTGCATCGTTAGTACCTAGTAGCACCCTTTTTGTCAAATATCATAACTTGATAACATTTTTTGTAGCAGCCAGGAGTCTTAAAACTCTTATTTGAGGGATTTTCATCCATTTTTCCTTGGAAAGTCATCCAGTTTGGAAGATTTTTTGATCGTCTTGCTTGCACTGCTCTTTTGAGGTCTAGCCACAGATTTTCAATTATGTTTAGATCAAGGGACTGTGAGGGCCATTGTAAAACCTACACTTTGTGCCTTTTGAGGTCGTCAATTGTGGATTTTGATTTGTGTTTAGGATCATTGTCCATTTGTTGAAGCCTGACACACAAAGTTTTGCACATAGTTCGCTGATTGTCATGATGGCGTTGGATGTTGTTCAGATTGCAGATTCTAAAATTCCGCCTGATGGTTTCTCTGGAGTCTGGAATCAACACAGACAGACTTGGGCGTTGACCCTGCTGTGTGTTGATTCATAGGCAGGCTAGCAAGAGTTAATCTCTGCTGATCTGCTTGCTCCTTTGGTCACATGTTGTGAGCAGCAGACCTTTAACCTCTTCTACTCTCCTATTTATGCAGGATGAATCCTTCTAACTATGCCAGCTATAATTCATTCTATGTTGGTCTGTGAGGTGTGGTGACCCAGACTTAACGGTGAAAGTTGTGCTCATTGCTTGGTGTGGATGTGGAGTTTACCCCTGTTGTTTTGTAGCTTTCTTTCTGATCTTATTTTTCCTCCTGAACCTCTTATTGTCTTTACTTTTGTGTGTCCATGCTGTGTGGCAGAGTTTAGGTTTTCCCCTTTCTGTCTTTATCTATGGGTTTCCTATCACGCCCCTCCCTGAGGGGAGTTGAATCAGGTCATGACTGGTTAGTAACAGTCCCAGGCCTCTCCACCATCAAGAGTATACCTGAAGTTATGTATAGCATAGGGCCACGCAGCTTGAGGGACAGCCTATGAGCCATGGTTCCCCACTTTCCCATGGAAATTACGACAAAGCCACCCTCTTTTCAACATCAAATTTTTACAGAGAGTGTTATGTTTGCATCAAGAATTTGTTGAAATTTCATTGAATTCATTCTTCCCTCTACCTGTGAAATGTTCCCAGTGCCATTGGCTGACATAACCCCCAAAGCATGATTGATCCACCCCCATGCTTAATATTTGGTGAGATGTTCTTTTCCTGAAATTTTGTGCTCTTTTTTTCTCCACACATACCTTTCACCATGGTGGCCAGGAGTTCTATTTTAACCTCATTGGTCTACAGGACTTGTTTACAAAATACATCGGGCTTGTTTAGATGTTCTTTTGCATACTTCTGACACTGAATTTTATGGTGAGGACGCAGGAGATGTTTCTTACTGATGACTCTTCCATGAAGGCCATATTTGTGCTGTGTCTCTGAACAGAAAAACAATATACTACAACCCCAGAGTCTGCTAAATCTTCCTGAAGGTCTTTTGCAGTCATGCTTGGGGATTCTGATTTTTCTCTCTAGCAATCCTACAAACAGCTCTCATAGAAATTTTGCTTGGTCTTTCAGACCTTAAGATGACATATAAATAAACTGACTAGTTTCCAATGGAGATTTGCAATAGCAAATATGTGAGAAATAACAGAAAGATTTAAAAAAAAAAAAAAAAAGAATTGCTCAAGACATGTCACATATTGCCAGTGGTAATAGGACCCCTTGTAGAGGTGCATGGGAAAAATCTGGATTTTTTTGGAGTAAAATACTCAACAAGGGAAGAAGAATGTTGAGCTGCTCAATGAGTCCAAATGGATTCTTGATTTGGATGCTAAATCAGCTAATGGAATTAGTTTTAAAAATTAACGTTCATATATACTGTAGTTCAAACTTATGATTCATGTTCAGATTTTATGTGATGTTAAGCTTTATAGTATTTGCCTATGTATAATGATGTTTTCACATATGATTGGTCTATATACAGGTGCTGTGTCTATTATTTTATAGCGCTGCACACACTATGATGATACTTATTTGACATATGTTTTCTGGCTGGGAGCTTTTCCATCAAACCTCTGTTCTTCTTGATTGTAAGGAATATAATTATTTGTTAGGGTCCCTGCGGGCATTGCTGCTATCATTAGATCCAGTGCTGGCTGCTCGACTGTTGCAATTTTAAACTGAGCTAATTATTCTCTCAGCAGATTCTCAGGGAGAAAGTATAATCATCACTGACAAAGCAGCCCCAACATGTTCATGCCATATTTGATCTGCTCCTTACTAAACAGATAGCATTAGTTCAATAGGTGTAATTAACATGTAGCATCTAGCACTAGAATTCTTATCAAACTGCCAGTGGAAAATGCATCATATATAAGGAACTTAAAGGGGTATTCCCATTTCCAAGATCCTATCCCAATATGCAGTAGGTTTAATAATAATATTAGCAAATACCTCTAATTTGAAATGTAGTATAGTTCTTCTGATTCACTGTCGCTTACCTCATGTGCAGGGCATTGCAGAACCTTAGGTATCCATGGATATGACCATTAGCAACTAACTGGCTGTGAGTATATGCGTGGTCGTAACCATGGATACCTAAGGTACTGCAATGCCCTCAACATGAGGTAAAGGACATGATGAATTAACAGATTTATACTATATTTCTCTATTTTTCTAATTGGAGGTATTTGCTAATATTATTATTATTACTATTATTATTAAACCAACTACATATTAGGATAGGATCTTGGAGATGGGAATTCCACTTTAACTTGTATGTATACACTGAACATGATACATGTAGTACCTATAGAAATAAAAAAGTGCATTATTTCCATATACAGTTGAGGGGCATACGGGATAGCTCCCTGTGGAGAATGACATACAAGCGTAAGGAGACTTATAGGCCATGCAATTCTCCCTTATGAAATTAAATATTATTATTATTTATTTATAGAGCACCATGAATTCCATGGTGCTGTACATGAGAAGGGGTTACATACAGAATACATACACAAGTTACAGTAGACAAACTAGTACAGAGGGAAGAGGGCCCTACCCTTGCGGGCTTACATTCTATAGGATTTTGGGGAGGAGACAGTAGGTGGGGTGTAGATTGGGCGGCAGCTCCGCTCGATGGTCGGGCGGCAGCTCCGCACGGTGGTCAGGCAGCAGTTCCGCACGATGGTCGAGCGGCAGCTCCGCACGGTGGTTGGGCGGCAGCTCTGCACGGTGGTCAGGTGGCAGCTCCACACGGTGGTCGGGCGGCAGCTCCGCACGGTGGTGAAGCAGTGAGGTCATTGTAGATTCTAGGCATTTTTTAACAGATGGGTTTTCAGGTTCCGTTTGAAGCTTGAAAATTAACTGTTCAGAGAGGAAAAGGATTTCAACTATAGAGCCACCTATTGGAAGTAGCATCCTAATATTGCCCCTTAGACTCCATTAAGTGGTCTCTCATTCAGCCAAACCAGCCAGATCTCTTGCTTTGCACTGAGGAGGAGCAACACTCTGAAATATGTGTCTGGAAATAGAGATTCCGATTTGGCTTATATGGTAAGGCTCTTTAACTCTCACCAACATATAACATACTGGTACATCATCTGCTGGTTCCGTGACTTTGATATGGGGTAGCAAGCCGAGCCTGCATCTTTGCTAACAGATGACTGAATTATTCAACCATCATGTGCCGCTAACAGGCGTGGAGGGATCGGAGCTCTGATTGTGGCTTTCAACCTGTTATATGGCAATGTCAATCCCTGACACCAGCAGGTTGGGCATGTCATTCTATGATTGTTGGGTTCTGATGGTTTGCCATGACAACTGGTGGTCTGCCGAAGACCCCCCTTGCTGGTCAAGATAGTTTTCATGGGAAAACCAGGATTTATCTGTAGTTCATAAGAGACCATGATTTTTGCTATACAAATCAGTGCTAATGCTGTGCTGTGTATAGCACAAGTGATTGGATAAATATAGGTTTAGGTCAATAAAGGGGACTAACCAATACACTGAAAAGTAAAACAAAAAAGCTTTTTAAAAATATGAAAACATACATATAAAAATTCAAGTCACCCCTTTTTTCTTCCATTTAAACTTAAGAAAATGCTGGTTTACAATGCAAAAAACAAGCCCTCTCACGGGTCCATATCTATTATAGCTCTTAGAAAAATGTGAAATAAGCCAAAATATTTTTTTATTTTGATTTTTTTTCACCACTTAATTTTTAACCCACTTTCTAGTACATCACATGATAAAATGGATGGTACTATTCTAAAGTTTAACTTTTTCAGCAAGCAATAAGCCCTGATATTTCTATGTTGATGGAAAAATTAAAAGTTATGGTTGTTGGAATAAGCGGAGGAAAAAATGAAGGATCAAAAATGTGAAAACACCCATTTGGGAAGGAGTTAAAGGGTCAATATTTACTTTTAGGATTGGTACTATGGAACTAGAGCTCAAGTCCTCTTCCTCTCTGAAGGGGCAATTTGCACATTCAGTTCAGATATACCAATGTTAAAGGGAACCTGTCAGGACCCTTATAACTTCTAACCTAGAAGCAGGATGATGTGTGGCTTAGTAACCCCTTCCTACCCATCCCTGTGTTGTAATAGTGTGTAATATGAATGTATAAAAATATGTTTTATTATTTATGTGTTCCGTATGTAAATGGGCAGGGGCTCTAGCCACCTAGACGTCGCATCGCCCTGTGGGAGTTTGCATGTTTTCCGTGGTATCACGCCCCTGTGGGTGTGATAGCATGGACTTACATGAGCAACGTCCCATTGCTCCTTGAGATCCCGCGCATGCGCACTTACCATTTTTATTCGGGTGCTTGCTTCTCGGCTTTAGATGCGCTCTGCGCATGCTCAGAAGACTCCTGCGGTTCTGGTCAGGCGCTGTCTCAGCTGTTACTTGTCGGCTTCCGACACGCTCTGCGCATGACAGGAACCGCAGGAGTCTTCTGAGCATGCGCAGTGCACATCTGAAGCCGAGAAGCAAGCACCCGAATAAGAAGGCTGCGTGAATGGTAAGTGCGAACGTGTGGGATTTCAAGGAGCGACGGGGACGTTGCTCATGTAAATCCGTGGTGTCACGCCCACAGGGGCATAATACCACGGAAAACATGCAAATGCCCACAGGGCGATGAAACGCCCAGAGGACTAGAGCCCCTACTCATTTACATACGGAACACATAAGAAATAAAACATATTTTTATAAATTCATATTACTCAATATTACAACACAGGGGTGGGTAGGAAGCGGTTACTAGGCCACACGTCACCCTGGTTCTAGAGTAGAATGCATATTGTACGTGACAGGTTCCCTTTAATAATTGTTTCTGCAATATTCCTCTTCAATATAAGGCTGCATTTTTCAATTTGTAAAAGAGTTTAGTGTCACGTTTAGGACACAGACTAATTAACCCAGAAGAAATCTTTGGGTACACTGGTTTATATAGAGCCCTGAATATAATGTCTCCTGATAACTATGAGTTTAGGCTTAGTGCAGTAACTGAGAGAAACTGAAAATCTGTTTACTGCCATGAAATATGTGATGTGATCCCGGTGAGATGACTTTAATTTCAAAGGACTGCATTTCAATAAATCATAGCAGATGGTACTTCAACAAATGTTAAGTATAGTTAAGCTTTTCACACTTTTGAAAAATGGAAGTCACAAAGTGAAGAACAAAAACATTTGGAATATTGTCATCACCATTTATTATTCATCAAGTAAATAAAAAATATTAAAATAATGAATAAAATAACAATAGTATATTCATTTCACTGATTATGAAAAGTGATGTAAAAATAATAAAATTTCTAACTACAGCATAATTTCCAGATTGACGTGATGTCTAGTGCAGCTAAAGCTTTGTTAATAGCCTCGTTAATAGCTTGAATGATATATTAATTCTCTGCTGTATAGAGCTATAGGCTCCCGAGCTAAAAAGAAGTCCTTTTAGCTTCCCTGATATGTCTGTATTTGTAAACACTTGTATTCCTCATGAGCAACAATTTTGGATCAATTTATTTTATAACATTGTCTGTTATTCTGCCTAGAAATACATTGTTGCTGCAAGAGACTGACACAATAAATCTAATAAGGTGGAGATATAGATAAATTAGTGGACAATGCGATCACCCTATAGGTGTCATGATTCTGAAGCAGTGCTCTGCTCTCCTGTAGAGTCTATGCTGGGCCTCATATGTTTCCATGGTTCCCGATCGAGTCCTAAGTGGTGTGGAAGGGGTCAGTTCTTTGGAGCCTCCTTCAGTGTGATTGCTCCACTTTATCTAGGAGCTGTTTCATCCGGAATGCCACCAGTGATAGTTCCTGTTTTGCAGTGCACGATTCTGGTTCCCATAAGTGTCTGACCTTATCTTGTCCCGCTACTTAGTTCCGCTGTTCCCCTCCTGTCTCCTTACCTAGTGACTTGATTCCCTGACTCCCTGACCCCGGCTTGTTCCCTAACTCCGGTTGTGCTCGCTCCCTTGTACTTATATGACCTCTCAATTTACCGACCCCGGCCCGTCCCCTGACTCCAGCTCTGCTCGTTCCTTTGTACTTACATGACCTCTCTGTTTACCGACCACAGCTCGTCCCCTGACTCTGTTCGCTTCTTTCGTCATTTACGTTATCTCCTGGCTTTTGACCCCTGGCTTGTTTGACTGCCCCCATTAGGTGTGTCTAGCGACATCTAGTGGTTTGGGGACTTATTAAGCCCGAGTTTTCCTCATCACACTAAGGTTGTACAAATGCAGGTGCAAACCTAGTAATGTATCGTAGAATTATGTTCGTTCAGCTGGTGCCGCTATTCTGAATGATGGTGGCCAAAAAACAGTACAGCATCCTCAATAATAGAGAAGAAAATGCACGACAGACATGAATGCTGATGATAATAACCATCTAAAAGATAGAGGATCTACACTAAACAAAAATATAAACACAACACTTGTTTTTGCTCCATTTTTCATGAGCGCAACTTAAAGATCTAAGACTTTTTCCCTGTATACAAAAGGACTTTCTCTCTCAAATATTGTTCACAAACTTATCTAAATCTGTTCCCCAAAAAAACCCATCAAACTTGAAGGAGCTGGAGCAGGTTTGTTTGAGGAATGGGCGAAAAACCCAGTAGAAGGATGCGGAAAGCTCAGACACTTATCGAAAGCGACTGTCAGCTGTAATTGCTGCAAAAGGAGGCTCTACAAAGTACGCACTTTAGGGGGGTGAATATTTATGCAAACTGCAGTTTTCAGTTATTTTATCCTATTTGTTATTGCTTCATAATAAAATGAAAAAGAAATATTCACAATTGTAGGCCTTTCTTTACGTGAACTGATACAAACCCTCAAAAAAAAGTCAAAGTTCACGTTGTGAGGTAAAAAACAATGAAAAATGCCAAGGGGGCAATAGTTTAGCAAGGCACTATTTGTTTGGTATGATGGTACTCCTACTGATCTGGGAATAATATTGAACATGGTAAATAAAAAAAATTGTAGAATTGCACTTTTTGGAGAATGTTGTGGCGCCCCTGACCTGGTCAGGCACCACTGAGTACTGCACCCATGCTGGGGACAGTACAATACAGGTAATCCAGAAGGCTGACCGAGGTGTGACTACACAGGCGCATAGTGATCAGGTCTCACACATGTACCTATGAGAGGACCCCTGGGGATCCCAGGAGGGGGAAAAGCCTTCACCTTCACTGGAATAGTGGAGGGGGCCAAAAGCCTCCATCTCCTCTCAAGGGGTGTGGTAAGAGAGCCTGGTTGCTAGGTGGCGTAGGCAGGCACAAAAGGGAAAAGAGAAGGAGGAGTAAACAGTCTGCAGCAGAGTGTGGAGGAGTGAGGAGCAGGAAAGTGAAGCTCTGACAGGAGCAGCAGTGAAGGTCCCAGATGTGAGCCGGTTCAGAGCAGAGTCCAGGGAGCTCCGAGGAGAGCTGACCCCTTCCCCTGGGCTGCTGTAGTCTGACAGCGTCCGCGCAGTGGCTACCGACGGGGGAGAACGGTCACCTAGGAGTGCTACCCGAAACCCATCTCCAGCTAGAGAGAGAGCACAGAGTGGGAAGTAAGGAGACTGCTAGGGAGAACCAGGCCCAAACGGGCGGCAGATCCCGGAGCGGGGATAGATCCACCTTTCCCTGCTAAACCTGCCGGTGTGGGGCCCTCAAAGCCCACACCACAACACCACAAAAGCCGCAGCCACGTAGCCACAGTTAGGGCCCATAGCTCACAGGAGGCAAGCAGCTGGAGTGAGCTGGTCCAGGCCACAAGCAAACGGCAAACGAAGGGGAGAGAGGCTTCAGCAACTTCCCTGGGTGACCCCCATAGGGACTAAAAGTCGGGGTTACCCCAAACCACCAAGGGCTAAGGAAGGCGAGTTGGTAGTCACCATCAGAAGTCAGCCTGAAGGATACCTGGTTCCCGCCTGGTTCATCCCAGCTACGCCCGGGTTACTCACCCTGCCACCTGAAGTGAGTAAAAACCCTGAAAGACATTCTGCCTGTGTGGAGTTATTCTGCGCCTTGTGGTTCTACGCACCTACCCAGGGCCCTGGGGCTTGCCTCACTCTCAGGAGGCTATTCCAACTAACTGCACTCACCATCAGCCCCAGGCGTCCCTCAACCTGCAGTGGCGGTCCCTACTGGCCGCAATACTGAGAGTGGCGTCACGACAAGAAGAAGATCTCCTACCTGTGACCAGATCCAGCTGAGTGGAGTCCCTGAAGGTAATGCACCGACACTACACCTGTGGGGCTTCACATCTGGCGTCACGAACAGGATAAGGACTAGACCTGTTCAGACAGGTGACCATGTGCCTGGGCGGTCCGCTTGAAAAATTGGAAGCGCCGCCATATTGCCACCATGAAAAGCGCGCTGAAAAACAACAGCAGCCCGCGCTGGGAGAAGTTACCGCCCACGAAGAGGTGTGGCTACCCAGAGATCCCCTGCAGAGTCCTGACCTCGCAAGTGAAGAGAGCGGAAGCGTCCAGAGACGTCGGGACAGAAAGGGAGCCAGAAGCCTGCTGCTGGGAAAGGAGCTGCTGAAAGAGGCAGAGCGGAAACTGAACAGCTTGCTACTAGAGGCAACGACGAGTCCACTGCTGGGAAATCGTACAGAAGAGGGCGCAGAAGAAATGGCGTCTGACCGCAGAAACCCAGAACCGGGCTCCGCTGCCTGGTGGTATCGGGAGCTGGCCCAGTTCTGCGACCGACTGGAGACCCGGGTCGTGGAGCAGATCAGAGAAGAACGCATGGAACTTCTGGAGATGGCTGCCGCGGTTCAGGCCTATGAGGGGAGAGCCGCGCGCCGAGTGCCAGACCGGGCGGTGACGACTCAGACCCCGATGCTGCCACCGATGGGTGAGTCCAGTGATGCCCCTGCCGGCGCGAGTGCCCCGACCCCTGCTGCCACGCCCGCAGTCCCTGAAGAGGCGCCCGGCGCGGCGACGCTGAGCCAGGCCGCAACCACGCCAGGTGCGGCCCGCCAAGCCCCGGCCGCCGCAGCGATGCCCTGCTCGGCCCACCAAGACCCGGTCCCTGCAGCAACGCTCAGTCCGGCCCGCAGAGAACCGGCAGCCACCGCGACCCTCATCCACGCCGCAGGTGTGACGCTGACCCAGGCCGCCGCCTTGCTAGGCCCGGCCCGCCGAGACCCCACCGCAGCAGCCACGCTCGTCCGCGCCGCAAGTGAGGTGCTGAACCAGGCCGCAGCCACGCCAGGTGCGGCCCGCCAAGCTCCGATCGAGGCAGCGACGCCCAGCCCAGCCTGCAAAGACCCCATCGCAGCTGCGAAGCCGATCCAAGCTGCGCCAGAAACGCCCATCCAGGCCGCCGCCATGCCAGGCGCGGCCCGCCAAGACCAGGCCGCCGCCATGCCAGGCGCGGCCCGCCAAGATAAGATTGCATCACCATTTACCCCGGCCTGCAAGGCCAGAGCAGACACCGCTCCCCAGTCCAAAGAGGTCCCTGCTGGAAAGCCCACGCTGGGGGAGGACCCCGCATACTGGCAGCTGAAGGCTGACATGGAGGCCAAGTTTCCACAATGGTTGGTGGACCAGTACATACTCCCTCCGCATACCCCCAAGACGACTCCTGCAGCAATCATGCCAAAGAGATCCCTGCCTGGGCCTGCTGAAGAAAGTCCATCCCCAGCACTGCCACCAAAGGAGTGCTCAGAAGAACTAAGGGGGAGGGGAGGCCAGGAAGCTGAGGAGCTGACTCAGGAGATACCAGCAGTGGATCCATGCCCAGAGCCGGAGATGTTGCCCTATTCCCGCTGGGATGAAGAAGACCTGACACCGTCTGCGGAAGAAGATCTACCCAAAAGCCTCACCTGGGAGCTGGTAAGCTGTACCTCGCAGAGTCAAGCCCGCAAGACACGGCGCCGTAGTAGAACCCAGTCTTTCCCTGCACCGCCATCCCCAGAGCAGAGAGAAGTCACGGCCAGAGACGTAGAGGAGAAACGGTTTTTGAGAAGAGCCAAATCCCAGGTCAGAGGTCCACTTTGTCGAGGTGTAGTAGAAGATTTCAGCCTAAAATCAGGATACGGCTTCATAGTAGCACCTGGTATGAAAGAAGGCATTTTTGTCAACAGAAGAGACGTTAGAGCTCATTTGCCCAGAGGACATCCGGGAAGGAACCTAAGGATGGGAGATTCAGTGGAGTTTACCATGCATCAAGGAGAAAGAGGCTGGTATGCACTAGATGTAGCACCATGTCCTAAAGAAGAAGAAAGGAAAGACAGCGATGAAGAAAGAAAAGACCAAGGACCTACTGACGAGACTACCACAGATGAAGAAAAAGGTCAAGGAAACAGCAGGTGCCGCAGCCCTACAGGCCCAAGCCCTGGTGAGGAGGAGTCTGCATAAAGTTCATGTAAAGTAAAGCAAGTTACCAGTTTGGAAAAAGTTTGTTTTGCAACGTTTTACAAGTTTAAGAATGTGCCCACATAAACTCATGTGAGAAATGAACCTTAAGGCTATGAACTGGCTATAGCCACAAACTCTCGCAGTGTAAATAGTTACACCAGAGGGCACCACCACCACCAGAGTCAGCCTGTTTAGGGGCTTGGCTCGTCTGCAACCAGGGAGCACGTCCGTATATAGGGCCTTGGCTCACCTGCAACCAGAGAGCATGCCTGTTTATGGGGCCTGGCTCTCCACCACCAAGAGGGTACCTGGTCAGCACCAACTGTGGAGGCCGCCTCTACATCCTGCCAGAAGAGGCTGAAGGCGCGGATCCACCAGGCCAGGTATACCCTGAAAACCACCAGCCCATGGAAGCCGCCTCTACATCCTGCCAGAAGTGGCTGAAGGCGCGGCCAACGTGAAAGGGTTTGGGTGGGTTAACGGACTTGTGGGTGGAGGGTGGTGATGTATGGTACCTGGTGCTTTTAAATGTTTTACATGTTTTAATGTTTTATGCATTTTAAAATGTTGTCTTGCAGCCCGAGGACGTGCTGGTGATAACTAAGGGGGAATGTGGCGCCCCTGACCTGGTCAGGCACCACTGAGTACTGCACCCATGCTGGGGACAGTACAATACAGGTAATCCAGAAGGCTGACCGAGGTGTGACTACACAGGCGCATAGTGATCAGGTCTCACACATGTACCTATGAGAGGACCCCTGGGGATCCCAGGAGGGGGAAAAGCCTTCACCTTCACTGGAATAGTGGAGGGGGCCAAAAGCCTCCATCTCCTCTCAAGGGGTGTGGTAAGAGAGCCTGGTTGCTAGGTGGCGTAGGCAGGCACAAAAGGGAAAAGAGAAGGAGGAGTAAACAGTCTGCAGCAGAGTGTGGAGGAGTGAGGAGCAGGAAAGTGAAGCTCTGACAGGAGCAGCAGTGAAGGTCCCAGATGTGAGCCGGTTCAGAGCAGAGTCCAGGGAGCTCCGAGGAGAGCTGACCCCTTCCCCTGGGCTGCTGTAGTCTGACAGCGTCCGCGCAGTGGCTACCGACGGGGGAGAACGGTCACCTAGGAGTGCTACCCGAAACCCATCTCCAGCTAGAGAGAGAGCACAGAGTGGGAAGTAAGGAGACTGCTAGGGAGAACCAGGCCCAAACGGGCGGCAGATCCCGGAGCGGGGATAGATCCACCTTTCCCTGCTAAACCTGCCGGTGTGGGGCCCTCAAAGCCCACACCACAACACCACAAAAGCCGCAGCCACGTAGCCACAGTTAGGGCCCATAGCTCACAGGAGGCAAGCAGCTGGAGTGAGCTGGTCCAGGCCACAAGCAAACGGCAAACGAAGGGGAGAGAGGCTTCAGCAACTTCCCTGGGTGACCCCCATAGGGACTAAAAGTCGGGGTTACCCCAAACCACCAAGGGCTAAGGAAGGCGAGTTGGTAGTCACCATCAGAAGTCAGCCTGAAGGATACCTGGTTCCCGCCTGGTTCATCCCAGCTACGCCCGGGTTACTCACCCTGCCACCTGAAGTGAGTAAAAACCCTGAAAGACATTCTGCCTGTGTGGAGTTATTCTGCGCCTTGTGGTTCTACGCACCTACCCAGGGCCCTGGGGCTTGCCTCACTCTCAGGAGGCTATTCCAACTAACTGCACTCACCATCAGCCCCAGGCGTCCCTCAACCTGCAGTGGCGGTCCCTACTGGCCGCAATACTGAGAGTGGCGTCACGACAAGAAGAAGATCTCCTACCTGTGACCAGATCCAGCTGAGTGGAGTCCCTGAAGGTAATGCACCGACACTACACCTGTGGGGCTTCACATCGTCACCACACTTGGAATTTTTTTCCCTTTTTTCCAGTACACTATGTTGCAGAATAAATGTTGCCTTTTACCACACAAAAAAACAAGCCCTTATACAGCTGTATTGATGGAATAATACAAAAAAGTTATGTTTTTTGGAAGAAAGGGAGGAAATAGGAAAAACAAATGGAAATTTGCCTGGGTGAAGGGGTTAATAGGTGAATTGTACCATTCATCTTTTATCAGCGTAATAAGAAGAAATGCTTCAAATTTGTTTAATTTAAGAATACAAATTTTTATTAATGAAGCAGGCGGGTCAGAAGTGGAAAAAAATGAAAAAATTTAGTGAAAACTAGAAGGAAGTAAGAGGGAGAGAGGAAAGATAAAGAACTAACAGGCCGATGGACAGAGACCTGGTAGAAAGCTTTGGAGGTCTAAGGCTCTGTGCCCACGTAGCGTATTTTCATGCAGTTACGCTGGGTTCTGCACTGCAGCGTAACTGCATGTGTCCTGCGACCCCTGCACAATCTATGAAGATTGTGCATAATCCATGCCCACGTTGCGTTTTAGAACGCAGCGATTTGTATGCTGCCAAATCGCTGCATTTTAAAAAGCAACATGTCACTTCTTTCGTGTGCTTTGCATGTTGTCTCCATTCTGTCTATAGGGAGAGGCAGCATCCAGAGCGCACGAATTCTGCAGTCACCAAAGTTTCATAACGGAGCTTTTCATCTGCGCTCTGAAGCGCACATGCAGTGACAAAAACGCTGCGGTGCAGAGCGCACACACGTGGACACATAGCCTAAGGGTTCGTTCACACCACTGTGTTTTTGGTCCGAGTATAAGCCGACAAAGCATTGCATTGCCCTAGAACCAATGTTATCTTATGGGGCCGTGCACATGTCTGATTTTATCCTCGGACCGTGACAGAAAATATGATAGCATGTCCGATTTGGATCTGATTATAATAATTATTGGATTGCACTCGGCCATTCATGTCAATGAGTCTGTGGAAACCATTGGACTGCCCTCGGATGACATCTGAGTGCAGTCTGATTTTCACGAACTGAGATAATGGAGATTCTTTTTCTCCATCTTTTACTTACTAGAGAAAATTGTGTCACATTCTGATCCTACTCTGACTTGCATAATCAATCCGATTCTCTCGGATGAGTAAATATTCGCTGGTGTGACCCTATGGAGCAACGCATACTGACATTATACCGCTCTCTAATGCCAGACAACCCCAATCTGATTACAGATAATCCTCTGTAGGGAAAAATCTAATGTCCTGACAGTGCTCCAGCCAGTAGCAACTCCCTGAAGTCCACAAGCACGAACACAACACTGTTGGTGATGTCACTTTAAAGGGAATCTGTCAGCAGGTTTTTTATATTTAATCTGAGAGCAGCATAATAGAGGGCAAGAAAACCTGATTCAAGGGATGTGTGACTTTCTAGGCTGTGCATTTAATTTTCAATACAATCAGTGTTTTTTCAGCAGCAGATTATTATTAAAGGACAACACACCACTTGCACGGCTGTGAGGCTACTTTGTGTAACTCCACTCCCACCACTAATTGACAGCTTGCTGGCAATGTATACTGTACACAGGAAGCTGCCAGTCAGGGGTGTGGGTAGGGTTATACACAGCTCAGATGATTTAGCTCTGCTATACCAATATCAGACAAAATAGGGATTTTGTCAAAATTGGACCAAAAAGCCAGTAAGTGATACATCCATGAAATCAGGATTTCTTATCCAATATTAGGCTATGTGCACACGTGTGCGCTCTGCACCGCACCGAAAAGGTGCGCTTCAGAGCGCAGCTGAAAAGCTGCGTTCTGAAGCGCATGGTGCCGGCGAGAACGTGCGCTCTGCCTGCAGCTCCTGCCATAGACAGAGCAGGGGCTGCCGGCAAAGCGCACGGAAGAAGTGACATGTCACTTCTTAGAACGCAGCGATTCGGGCAGCAGCCGAAGCGCTGCGTTCTAATATGCCACGTGCGCACGGCCCCTGCACAATCTCCATAGATTGTGCAGGGGACGCAGGACGCATGCAGTTACGCTGCGCTACAAAGCGCAGCGTAACTGCATGAATTACACACACGTGCGCACATAGCCTTACACTGCTTTTAGATTATATAGCAAAACCTACTGATAAATTCCCGTTATGCTGCAGAAGTCCGAAGTGTTCAAAAAACTATTTTATAGAGTAAAACAATATGTTTCAGTATTCTGTATGAAATTTGGTGGAATATTAATACATTTTAAACAATTGTAAACGGACTATATGTAGGCTGTATACTTTGCTATTGTAATGTAAAGATAAGGGTTATGGCATGATAGTAGGTCAGGTGGAAATGGAATTGGGACATTTGTCTTTAGGGAAAAAGGAATGTAAAAGGATTTTGAAAAAAAAAGTAACTGATTCAACAATGAACATAAGGTCACTCAATATTTCTTAATACGTCGTCTGTGTTATCCTTCATAAATCACTGGCAATACATGGTAAGATGTTATTAACAGTTATTTGAGGTTAAGATCATAAGAACAGGTTTATATATCTTTAGATTTACTGTCCAGATATACAAATATTATATCAGGAGATAAAAAGATAAAGGAAAATCTGCTAATTGTAATTAGAGATGAGCGATCCTGCCAAGGATTGGATCAGTTCAGAATTGTCGATCCCACCTGAGATCTCCAATTGGCGATTCTAGCTGATCTGATCAGCAATACTAGCCAAACCCATTAAATTCAATGAAAGGAAAAAGTGATGTGCTGTAAAATGGTGTAGGTCGGCTGTAAACTAAAGAAAATAAAAAAGGGTTAAAGCAATAGATACCTATCAAGTCTCCCCGTGGCTACAGAGCTACTTCTGGATCCGCTAATTATCCCTTAAACATATTCACTGCTTTCTCCTTTGACCGGCATCTCTGATTAGCTGCCTTTGAACCATTCCCCCAACCCTCTGAGACAGCATCTGTGATTGGTTGGAATCACAAACGCTGTCTATGTCCTTATAGTGGTAGCAAATAAATTAAAAAAAAGAAAAAAAATGCTGTAGGGTCCCCTCCGTATTGATACCAACACAGATAAAGCCATGGCCACAGGCTGCAGCCCCCAGCCTTGTGCTTATCATGGCTGTGTAGCAAAATAAGAGAAACCGCATGCTGCTTTACTTAAAAATAATTTATTTAAAAAATGTGTTTATTTAAATAAATTAATTTAAAAAAACAGTGTGCAGTTCCTCCACAATTTTAAAAACGAGCCAAGATAAAGTTCAACAGCTGGGGGCTGCTATTCTCAGCCTGGGGAGACCAATGCTTATTGGGCCCCCCCACATAAAAGTAGCAGCCTGCAGCTGCCCAGGATTGTTGCATCCATTAAATTCAATAGTCCTGGAAGTTTACCCGGCTCTTCTCGATTTTGTCCTGGTGCAGTGGCAATTGCGGTATTAAGGGGTTAATGGCAGCCCACAGCTGGCACTAATCCCTAGATTAGTAATGGGAATGATCTATGAGCACCCCACATTACTAATCTGTAAGTGAAAAGAAATAAACACAAACACCAAAAAAATCCTTTACTTGAAATAAAATGCAAAAAACACCACCCTCTTTCACCACTTTATGAACCCCAAAAGACCCGGGCTATGAAGAAGAGCCAGGTAAAGTTCTGGGTTTGTCGCATCTATTGTATGCAACAATCCTGAGCGGCTGCAGGCTTCTATCTTTAAGCTGGGGGGGCCCAATAACCATGGGTCTTCCCAGCCTGAGAATACCAGCTCCAAACTGTCAGGCTTTATCTTGGCTAGGTATCAATATTAAAGGGACCACATACCGTTTTTTTAAAAAAATATTTATTTAAATATTTTTTTAAAAAAGCCACATGCAGTTCCTCTTATTTTGATACACAGCTAAGATAAGTGCACGGCTGGCGGCTGCAGCCTGTAGCTGTGGCTTCATATGTATTGGTATCAATATATGGGGGAACCGCACTGCATTTTTATTTATTTATTTTACACCATCAGTATAAAATTGTCAGACAGGGTGGCGGTGCAGTCTGACTGCAGCCAATCAGAGAAGCTGGTGGGCGGGAAAAGCAGTGAGTATGTATGAGGGATAATTATCAGCCCCGGAAGTAATGCTGCAGCTGCGGGGAGACTCGGCTTTAACCTTTTTGCTTCCTTTTTTTTTTATATTGGCCAATCACAGCCATGCCAATACCTGACATGACTGTGATGGGTAGGGAGAGGATGTTTTTTACCATCCGAACATTTACCAATCCTTGGCAAGATTGCCGACTTTTGCAGTAAATGTTCAGATGTCTGATCCTCATCCAATCTGGCCAAAAATCATACGATTTTAACATTTTACGATCTTTACCGATCAGGATAGCTCATCTGTAATTGTAATCCCTGTGAAGAATACTTTTTTTTTTCCAAACATCCTAACATCTCTAAATGGGAAAAAAAAACGTTTGGCATAACTTTCTTACCTGGCTATTCACAGCAAGACATCAAGAGTAAACTGCCTCTCAAACTTATTGTGAAAACATTATTTGTAAAATGTAATTAATAAAATATATGGTTTTAAATATAGTGTCATTTTTACAAGAGGTGGGACCCCATAATTTTGGGCTATATGAAGCTCATGGTATCTTTGTTTAAAATTTTAGGCAGTTGTAGGTTTTTCCTTTATATATATATATATATGTGTGTGCCACTTTTGTAATGAAAAAATAATGGAGAAACAAAAAACACTTTGGGTCCAATTTATTATTTTGATTTTTTAAAACAGTTTTCTTTTTTGTCTTTCCATATTTGTTGCGGTTTTTAGCACACAATTCTTCAAAATAGCACACATGGGTTCAGAAATCATCCAAAACCCTTTTATCTCTTACTTTTTAGAGCAAAAATTCACATGATCAGTTAAAATGTTACACACAACTCTAAAGTCTAAAACTCGAGAAGTATTTCAAGCACACAAAACAAAATGACTACAGCGGGAGAATGGACAACATTTGCACAAAGATTTTGCAGCTTTTTAAAGAGTTAAAAATAATGAATCATCTACAAAGACTTAGATTACAAAAACCATGTCCACAATGGCAAACAGAGAAAGAAGTAGAAAAGAGTTCAAAATTGGTGTACCTATAAAGAAAAAATTGGTGCAAAACAAAAATCCCCCTTAAAACAAGAAAAAGAAGAATAAATAAGAGCAAATGCAATAATGAATTGGCCTATAAGCTTTTTCTAATTATATCTTTTGCATACTTTTTTAATTTTATTTCTTGTACATAATGAGGCTAGCCAGCTTGTCTCAGCGCCTACTATGAGCTGTGAACAACAGTATACTTTACAGAAACAACATATTTAAAAAAAAAAATTAAACTTCAGCCAGCAAAATTTTTTCACCTATCACCTATTATGAATTGTGTGCTCCTATGTAGTTTGACTCCATACTTATTTTAAACATGTCTTTCCATTGTAATGATAGGGTATCCTCAGCTCACCTGGTCCTCGGGCTGCCAGTCCTTGCGGGTGCCATGGATCCACCGGCAAGTCCCAGCCGGTCTAGGAATAAATGCAAAAAGAGGAAAGGATCCGGCACAAACTCCTCTGGATAAAATGTCAAAGCTTTATTAGCATATATTAAAAAGGTTCCATCCGTGTAAACAAAAGGAGGGAGTTATCCCATGGAAACTTTACGCGTTTCGGACTTCCATATTAAAAGCAAAGAGTCCTTAATCATAAGTCAAATTATTATGATTAAGGACTCTTTGCTTTTAATATGGAAGTCCGAAACGCGTAAAGTTTCCATGGGATAACTCCCTCCTTTTGTTTACACGGATGGAACCTTTTTAATATTTGCTAATAAAGCTTTGACATTTTATCCAGAGGAGTTTGTGCCGGATCCTTTCCTCTTTTTGCATTCTTTCCATTGTAATCCTGTCGGTGATGATATTGAGATAAGGGCCATAAAGAACAAGGAATGCCAGCCTATTGAGAGTAGTGAATGCTGTGATATATTAGAAATGTGTGTAAATCTAGACAATCCCATCATGCAAAGTTAACATTTTAAAATCATTAACTATATAGCGTCATTAAAGAGCTAATTTTTTTAATTTTTTAATAAAGCGCTGTGGAATTAATGCTGCTATATAAGTAAATAAATATTATCATTATTGAACTATCATAAGTAACGATCATGACACAACAATCACTTTATCATCTGTAATCTAAAGGGTAAAGGCTACTTTACACGCTGCGATATCGGTACCGATATCGCTAGCGTGCGTTCCCGCCCCCATCGGTTGTGCGACACGGGCAAATCGCTGCCCATGTCGCACAGCATTGGC
Source organism: Anomaloglossus baeobatrachus (assembly GCF_048569485.1). NCBI lineage: Eukaryota > Metazoa > Chordata > Amphibia > Anura > Aromobatidae > Anomaloglossus > Anomaloglossus baeobatrachus. The sequence continues at coordinate 159,288,801 of NC_134355.1, read as the reverse complement.
CGTACCCGTCACACATACTTACCCTCTCTGCGACGTCGCTGTGACCGGCAAACCGCCTCCTTTCTAAGGGTGCGGTCCGTGCGGCGTCACGACGACGTCACTGAGCGGCCGCCCAATAGAAGCGGAGGGGCGGAGATGAGCGGGACATAACATCCCGCCTACCTCCTTCCTTCCGCATTCATTGGGGCCGGCGGCAGGTAAGGAGAGGTTCCTCGTTCCTGCGGCGTCACACGGAGCGATGTGTGCTGCCGCAGGAGCGACGAACTACTTCGTACCGGCAGCTCCAATGATATTCGAGAATGGACCCCCATGTCACCGATGAGCGATTTTGCACGTTTTTGCGACAATGCAAAATTGCTCATAGGTGTCACACGCAACGGCATCGCTAATGCGGCCGGATGTGCGTCACAAATTCCGTGACCCCAACGACATCGCATTAGCGATGTCGTAGCGTGTAAAGCCCGCTTAAGGCTTCTCCTTGTGAAGAGTGAGATGCCAGGTCTGGCATGCCAGTATGAGGAGACTTAAACGCCTTACATGTTCTTCTGGGAAATGCAAATGGCCTCTTCAGAGAGGAAGAGGACTTGAACTTTAGTGATACCTATTGGAAGAAGCAATCCTAAAAGTCCACAATCACGACGCAACAATCGCTGTATCTTCTGTAATTTAAGAGGTAAGGTTTTTCTTTGTAGAGAGTGAGATTCCAGGTCTGGCATGCCAATATGAGGAGACTTAAACACCTTGCATGCTTTTCGGGGAAATATAATTTGCAAACAGCCTCTTCAGAACGCTAGGACCACCTATTGTAAGGAGCTATCCTAAAAGTCAATTTCGAGCCTTTAAAAAGCCTTGCCATATGACTCTTATGATATAAGCCAAAGCAGAATCTCAATTTGCAGGCACAATTTTTTGACTTATGAGTGAAAAGTATGAGATCTCTTTTGGCTATGTGAGAGGCTTAAAATGGGATCTAAAGGAATAAGGTATCTTCTGTAAACTCAGAGCATTCACAACATTGCATACTTGCACAATGATCATGTTAACACATCCAGTAACTTCACACTTTATACTGTTTTCACGCAAGCCTCACACAGTTCTTTTACACTTTCAGACTATGACAGATAGAAAGTACAATTATGCCGTGTCTGACATCGTCAAGGTTATCTTGTTAAGGTAAATTTTTCATTTTTATCTCACATCTGACATTCTAATGTATTTTATTCTATAAATAACTTTAACTTTATTTCACCATTCACTTTTCATATGCAGTGATTTAAAAAGGTAGAAAAAAATAATTCCTGCAAGGGGGAGGTTGCTTTTTATCCTCTTTTACTTTCACTACCATGTTGGAAATGTAGCACCCAACTATAGTACAGTGGATTATTTTAAAGCTGTGACTCAGTTTAGAGTACTGTAAAGTACAAGGTAAATCTCCAGTATGTGGCTGCTTACACTTTGTAACGTCAGTCAGCATTTCATATCCAGTTGTTCTTTAATGGCAAGGCAATGAAAGTTAGTTAAGCAATTTTTTTTTAGCACTGTTTTTTTCATATGTATTAAAAGGGAACCTGTCACCAGATTTGGCGACTATAGGCCACCACCAGTAGTGCTGTTATATACAGCATTCCAGAATACTTTATATAACAGCCCAGGCCGCTCTGTAAACATAAAAAACACTTTTATAATACTCACCTTGGGGTATGGTCCGATCCAATGGGTGACGCTGCTCTCTGTTCGGCGCCTCATCTCTGCTGCAATCTCTGTCCTCCTTCTACCCAGCCCAGTATGGAAGACATGTCTACGTCATCCACACAGGTTGACATTGCGGTCCTGCACAGGAACACTTTGATTTCCACCTCTGAGGGCAGATCAAAGAACTGTAATGCGCAGGTGCGAGGAAAGGCTAAAGACCTCCCGAGCATGCACACTACAATGCTTTTGTCGCGGGCGGAAGAGGGGACGCTGCGCTCTCCCACTGCTCGGGTCCGGCTGCTGCTGCCGCTGCTCGGTGGTGGCTCGAGCGGTGGGCCGGATCCCGGGGACTCGAGCGGCGTTCCTCGCCCGTGAGTGAAAAGGGTGAGGATTGATTGTGGGGATTGGATATTGTCTGTGACGCCACCCACGGTTGTGGTGAGATTGGTGACACCACCGCTGCTCTGGACAGGGATCCCGGGAGCGATGACAGGGACCAGCCTGGATGTTAGTTCTCCCCTCCGTGGGTAGGGGGTTGGTTGTCCCGGGGCCCCGGTGATGGGGTAGGGATGGATAGCCAGCGGGTTACGGGGCCTGGTGAGGTGCAGGGTCACGGGGGCAGCGCTGTGCCGCACGGCACTGTGGTACTCAGCCAATGATGAGGACACAGTTCTCGGTAAAACACACGGCTGGATGGATGGGTCCCACAGACGGCTGCGGTGTTTCTCCTCCTGGCAGGTTGATGGTGACTGCCTTTCCCTGCACCTGTGTAACGTGTACGGTTCCAATGGATTCCCACCGGTAACCCGCTCCCCCAGCTTGGATGGGTGCTGAAGGAGCCCCTTTTGCCCGCAGGCTCTGGCCCTGGGAACTTTAGCCTTGGTGGTGACTGTGTTTCCCTCTCTCAGTTGGACTGTTGCCTTCTGTCGGGACTTGGCTGCTGGGAAACCCAGGAGGTTCCCATCGCTAACGGATTTGGCAAATTCACGGTGACTCCTAGCCTTGCCGGGGTCCGTAAGCCCCTGCCGGATGGTGCTGGCTTCTCTTTGCGTACCGGTCCGGTACCGCCGGGCCACCGCCCGTCCACGGTCCTTACTAGAGTTGAGCGCGGTTCGCGGTTCGTGGTTCTCCAGTTCTAGGCTCGAGTGATTTTTGGGCTGTTCGAGATCGAACTAGAACTCGAGCTTTTTGCTAAAAGCTCGATAGTTCTAGATACGTTCGAGAACGGTTCTAGCAGCAAAAAGCAGGGCTTTTTACAGCTACTGTGTGCAGGAGCCATCGCTGGCAGCCTGCCACAAGCTGGTAACCAAGATAAACATCGGGTATCCAAGCAAAGCGCTTTGGTTAGTAACCCGATGTTTATCTTAGTTACGTGCAGGAAGCACACACTTCCCGCTCAGCTCACTCCGCCCCCTCCTGCCCGCGGCATGTATACATACATATACACACACACACACACTCTCACTCACGCACACCCCCCCTCCCAGCTACAGTGTGCAGGAGCCATCGCTGGCAGCCTGCCACAAGCTGGTAACCAAGATAAACATCGGGTATCCAAGCAAAGCGCTTTGGTTAGTAACCCGATGTTTATCTTAGTTACGTGCAGGAAGCACACACTTTCCCGCTCAGCTCGCTCCGCCCCCTCCTGCCCGCGGCATGTATACATACATATACACACACGCACACACACACACACTCTCACACCACACACCCCCCCGCTCGGCTTACCTGCGGTGATGAAGTCCCGCCATCCCGACCTCAGCGCTGTCACTGTTCTCCATGGCCGCCGCTTGTCACATCACCTATCGCTTCCGACCCGAGACTGACACTGGCGGTGACGTCACGGACCTCTCGCGATACTTGCTGTGAGGGCGCCGGTCATTGACCTCAGTGACAGGGGCTGTCAGTGTGCTGGAGATCAGCGCAGGTAATGTACCTCGCTGACAGCAGCACTTGTCATCCCCTGCAGTGACCTGGGCTGACCCATTGATGTTAGCTCAGGTCACTGCATTGCTCTCCCAGCCAATGGGGAACATCCTGCTCTTCATTGACTGGGACAGTGTGGATCGTCATGGCAATCCCTTGGATTACACCAGACCTGGATTTGTTTTTCTTTCTAATAAATTGGTTAAAGAGGGAATGTTTTGGGGAGTGTTTTTTCAAATAAAAATGTGTTTGTCGTCTATTTTTTTTTATTACTGACTGGGTTGGTGATGTCGAGTATCTGATAGACGCCTGACCTCACCAACCCCAGGGCTTGATGCCAGGTGACATTACACATCTGGTATTAACCCCATATATTACCCCGTTTGCCACCGCACCAGGGCGCGGGATGAGCTGGGGCGAAGCACCAGGATTGGCGCATCTAATGGATGCGCCACTTCTGGGGCAGCTGCGGCCTGCTATTTTTAGGCTTGGGAGAGTCCAATAACCATGGACCTCCCTAGTCTGAGAATATCAGGCCCCAGCTGTCTGCTTTACCTTGGCTGGTGATCCAATTTTGGGGGACCCCTACGTGTTTTTTTTTTTAAATTATTTATTTAATTTAAAATAACAGCGTGGGGTGCCCTCAGTTTTGGATTACCAGCCAAGGTGAGGTTGCCAGCTGTGGTCTGCAGGCTGCAGCCGTCTGCTTTACCCTAGCTGGCTACAAAACTAGGGGGAACCCTACGTCATTTTTTTTGTTCATTTTTTTGGCTAAATACAAAGCTAAGCACCCCTTAGTGCCACATGAAAGGCACCAAAGGGTGCTCCACTTTTTCTCCACTTTTTCTCCATTTATTCTCCACTTTTTCTCCACTTTTTCTCCACTTTTTCTCCATTTTTTTCTCCACTTTTTCTCCACTTTTTCTCCACTTTTTCTCCACTTTTTCTCCACTTTTTCTCCACTTTCTCTCCACTTTTTCTCCACTTTTTCTCCTCTTAATCTCCACTTTTTCTCCTCTTATGCTCCACTTTTTCTCCACTTTTTCTCCACTTTTTCTCCACTTTTTTCTCCACTTTTTCTCCTCTTATGCTCCACTTTTTCTCCTCTTATGCTCCACTTTTTCTCCTCTTATGCTCCACTTTTTCTCCACTTTTTTCTCCACTTTTTCTCCTCTTATGCTCCACTTTTTCTCCACTTTTTCTCCACTTTTTGTCCACTTTTTCTCCTCTTATGCTCCACTTTTTCTCCACTTTTTCTCCACTTTTTCTCCTCTTATGCTCCACTTTTTCTCCTCTTAATCTCCTCTTAATCTCCACTTTTTCTCCACTTTTTCTCCACTTTTTTCTCCACTTTTTCTCCTCTTATGCTCCACTTTTTCTCCACTTTTTCTCCACTTTTTCTCCACTTTGTCTCCACTTTTTCTCCTCTTATGCTCCACTTTTTCTCCACTTTTTCTCCACTTTTTCTCCACTTTTTCTCCTCTTATGCTCCACTTTTTCTCCACTTTTTCTCCACTTTTTCTCCACTTTTTCTCCTCTTATGCTCCACTTTTTCTCCACTTTTTTCTCCACTTTTTTCTCCACTTTTTCTCCACTTTTTCTCCTCTTATGCTCCACTTTTTCTCCTCTTATGCTCCACTTTTTCTCCACTTTTTCTCCTCTTAATCTCCACTTTTTCTCCTCTTATGCTCCACTTTTTCTCCACTTTTTCTCCACTTTTTTCTCCACTTTTTCTCCTCCTATGCTCCACTTTTTCTCCACTTTTTCTCCTCTTTTACTCCACTTTTTCTCCACTTTTTCTCCACTTTTTCTCCTCTTATGCTCCACCTTTTCTCCACTTTTTCTCCACTTTTTCTCCACTTTTTCTCCTCTTATGCTCCACTTTTTCTCCACTTTTTCTCCACTTTTTCTCCACTTTTTCTCCACTTTTTTCTCCACTTTTTCTCCTCTTATGCTCCACTTTTTCTCCACTTTTTCTCCACTTTTTTCTCCACTTTTTCTCCTCTTATGCTCCACTTTTTCTCCACTTTTTCTCCACTTTTTCTCCACTTTTTCTCCTCTTATGCTCCACTTTTTCTCCACTTTTTCTCCACTTTTTCTCCACTTTTTCTCCACTTTTTCTCCACTTTTTCTCCTCTTATGCTCCACTTTTTCTCCACTTTTTCTCCACTTTTTTCTCCACTTTTTCTCCTCTTATGCTCCACTTTTTCTCCACTTTTTTCTCCACTTTTTTCTCCACTTTTTTCTCCACTTTTTCTCCACTTTTTCTCCTCTTATGCTCCACTTTTTCTCCTCTTATGCTCCACTTTTTCTCCACTTTTTCTCCTCTTAATCTCCACTTTTTCTCCTCTTATGCTCCACTTTTTCTCCACTTTTTCTCCTCTTAATCTCCACTTTTTCTCCTCTTATGCTCCACTTTTTCTCCACTTTTTCTCCACTTTTTCTCCACTTTTTCTTCTCTTATGCTCCACTTTTTCTCCACTTTTTCTCCTCTTAATCTCCTCTTAATCTCCACTTTTTCTCCACTTGTTCTCCACTTTTTCTCCACTTTTTTTCCTCTTATGCTCCACTTTTTCTCCACTTTTTCTCCTCTTAATCTCCTCTTAATCTCCACTTTTTCTCCACTTTTTCTCCTCTTAATCTCCTCTTAATCTCCACTTTTTCTCCTCTTATGCTCCACTTTTTCTCCACTTTTTTCTCCACTTTTTCTCCTCTTATGCTCCACTTTTTCTCCACTTTTTCTCCACTTAATCTCCTCTTAATCTCCACTTTTTCTCCACTTTTTCTCCACTTTTTCTCCACTTTTTTCTCCACTTTTTCTCCTCTTATGCTCCACTTTTTCTCCACTTTTTCTCCACTTTTTCTCCTCTTATGCTCCACTTTTTCTCCACTTTTTCTCCACTTTTTCTCCACTTTTTCTCCTCTTATGCTCCACTTTTTCTCCTCTTATGCTCCACTTTTTCTCCACTTTTTCTCCACTTTTTCTCCACTTTTTCTCCACTTTTTCTCCTCTTATGCTCCACTTTTTCTCCACTTTTTCTCCTCTTAATCTCCTCTTAATCTCCACTTTTTCTCCACTTTTTCTCCTCTTAATCTCCTCTTAATCTCCACTTTTTCTCCACTTTTTCTCCTCTTATGCTCCACTTTTTCTCCACTTTTTCTCCACTTTCTCTCCACTTTCTCTCCACTTTTTCTCCACTTTTTCTCCTCTTAATCTCCACTTTTTCTCCACTTTTTCTCCACTTTTTCTCCACTTTTTTCTCCACTTTTTCTCCTCTTATGCTCCACCTTTTCTCCACTTTTTCTCCACTTTTTCTCCACTTTTTCTCCTCTTATGCTCCACTTTTTCTCCACTTTTTCTCCACTTTTTTCTCCACTTTTTTCTCCACTTTTTTCTCCACTTTTTTCTCCACTTTTTTCTCCACTTTTTCTCCACTTTTTCTCCTCTTATGCTCCACTTTTTCTCCACTTTTTCTCCTCTTAATCTCCTCTTAATCTCCACTTTTTCTCCACTTTTTCTCTTCTTAATCTCCTCTTAATCTCCACTTTTTCTCCACTTTTTCTCCTCTTATGCTCCACTTTTTCTCCACTTTTTCTCCACTTTTTCTCCACTTTCTCTCCACTTTCTCTCCACTTTTTCTCCACTTTTTCTCCTCTTAATCTCCACTTTTTCTCCACTTTTTCTCCACTTTTTCTCCACTTTTTTCTCCACTTTTTTCTCCACTTTTTCTCCTCTTATGCTCCACTTTTTCTCCACTTTTTCTCCACTTTTTCTCCACTTTTTCTCCACTTTTTTCTCCACTTTTTTCTCCACTTTTTCTCCACTTTTTCTCCTCTTATGCTCCACTTTTTCTCCACTTTTTCTCCTCTTAATCTCCACTTTTTCTCCTCTTATGCTCCACTTTTTCTCCACTTTTTTCTCCACTTTTTTCTCCACTTTTTCTCCACTTTTTCTCCACTTTTTCTCCTCTGATGCTCCACTTTTTCTCCACTTTTTCTCCACTTTTTTCTCTCCACTTTTTTCTCCACTTTTTCTCCACTTTTTCTCCTCTTATGCTCCACTTTTTCTCCACTTTTTCTCCACTTTTTCTTCTCTTATGCTCCACTTTTTCTCCACTTTTTCTCCACTTTTTCTCCACTTTTTTCTCCACTTTTTTCTCCACTTTTTCTCCACTTTTTCTCCTCTTATGCTCCACTTTTTCTCCACTTTTTCTCCACTTTTTCTCCACTTTTTCTCCTCTTATGCTCCACTTTTTCTCCACTTTTTCTCCACTTTTTCTCCACTTTTTCTCCACTTTTTTCTCCACTTTTTTCTCCACTTTTTTCTCCACTTTTTCTCCATTTTTTCTCCTCTTATGCTCCACTTTTTCTCCACTTTTTCTCCACTATTTCTCCACTTTTTCTCCGTTCTTTTTCTATGGTCGGTCTACCCATTAGTTCTGCCATGCATACTGTAGCTCTACACCTACTGCACATGTTACTTTATGATTGACATCTCTTTCGTACCAGAGCTGTCTAAGCCTACTCTGACCCCATATTTGTCATTACTATATTGTCCTTGTACTGTATTATGACATTTGTATCATGTGTTTCATTTCTTGCTGTGTTGCAATTTTTTTGCTGCATCCCAATTGTACCTCTACATTGTTCGAGTTTATGTTATTGTTCTCTCACTCTTATGTGATACTGATTATTGTCATTTTTCATGATTACATGCAGATAAGTCCAATCTGACGAAGGCTCAGGCCGAAACGTCATTTGTAACTTGTTTTGGACAAAAACATATATGCTTATGAAAAAAAAAATTCTTAATACGGACCAATAAAGAGTGATTTTGCATTACTATCCATTGTGACTTACTGACTTAGTCTGGGAGATTTAGAGTGCCGAGGTTACTCACTAATTTTATCTATTATTACCTCTGAGCACCTATATACCAGTGAGCAGAGCTTCCTCTACAGTAGTTCTCCTGATTAGGCATGCCCTTACCTCATGAGCAGGGCATTGCAGCTTTGGTAGCAACCATTACGACATGGACTCTGCTGCTGTGGACCCGGGGAGAGTGAGTGCAGATTCATTGCACCCACACTCCTCACATGAAGGGTCCGCACTCCTAGAAAATGGGGGATACGTTCCCTGAGTGTCTCCCCCCCATATTCTAGACGGTCCAGAGTCGTCGTGGGACCCCTTTTTTTTTTTTCTTACAATAAATTGGTGAAAGAGGAAATGTTTTGGGGACTGTTTTTTCAAATAAATTTCTTTTGTCGATTTTTTGTTTTTGTTAGTACTGACAGTTTATGATGTTGGGTATCTAATAGACACCATGACATCACAAACTGCTGGGCTTGATCTCAGGTGACTTTACAGCTAGTATCAACCCGATTTATTACCCCGTTAGCCACTGCACCAGGGCACGGGATGAGCTGGGGTGAAGCGCCAGGATTGGCGCATCTAGTGGATGCGCCACGTCTGGGGTGCCTGCGGCCTGCTATTTTTAGGCTGTGAAGGCCCAATAACTATGGACCTTCCCACCCTGAGAATACCAGACCACAGCTGTCCGCTTTACCTTGGCTGGTGATCCAATTTGGGGGGACCCTACTTTTATTGTGTAATTATTAATATTTATAAAATAATTATAAAAAAGAGCCTGAGGGGACCTCCACATTGGATCCCCAACCACGGTAAAGCTGCCAGCTGTGGTTTTCAGGCTACAGCCGTCTGCTTTACCCTAGCTGGCTATCAAAAATGGGGGGACCCAACGTAATTTTTTTTTTTTAACTATTTTTTAAATAGAAAAAATTAATGGGCTTCCCTGTATTTTGATTGACAACCAAGGTAACGGCAGGCAGATGGGGGTGGCAACCCATAGCTGTCTGCTTTATCTGCGCTGAGAATCAAAAATACCGCGGAGCGCTACGTCATTTTTTTAAAGATTTATTTTTACAGCACTGTGATGTCCAGCAATCAAAATACAGGGAAGCCCATTTTATTTTTAGTTATTTAAATAAATAATTAAAAAAAATATATATGGGCTCCCGCTGCATTTTTTGTATTGCTAGCTAAGGGTAATCCAAGCAGCTACTGGCTGCTAACCCCCACTGCTTGGTGTTACCTTCACTGGAAATGGAAAATCCAGGGAAGCATTTTTTATTTTTTTTGCCAAAAAACTACAAAAAAAGGACGTGAGCTTCGCCATATTTTTGTATGCTAGCCAGGTATAGCAGGCAGGTGCTGGAAGAGTTGGATACAGCGCCAGAAGATGGCGCTTCTATGAAAATGCCATTTTCTGAGGTGGCTGCAGACTGCAATTCGCAGCAGTGGGGCCCAGAAAGCTCAGGCCAACCGGTGGTGCGGATTCCAATCCCCAGCTGCCTAGTTGTACCTGGCTGGACACAAAAATGGGGCAAAGCCTACGTCATTTGTTTTCTAATTATTTCATGAAATTCATGAAATAATAAAAAAAGGGCTTCCCTTTATTTTTGGTTCCCAGCCGGGTACAAATAGGCAACTGGGGGTTGGGGGCAGCCATACCTGCCTGCTGTACCTGGCTAGCATACAAAAATATGGCGAAGCCCACATAATTTTTTCAGGGGGAAAAACACTTCTGCATACAGTCCTGGATGGAGTATGCTGAGCCTTGTAGTTCTGCAGCTGCTGTCTGTCTGTATGGAGAAGAGCAGACAGCAGCTGCAGAACTACAAGGCTCAGCATACTCCATCCAGGACTGTATGCAGAGGTTTTTTGCCCACCAAAAAAATGACGTGGGCTTCGCCATATTTTTGTATGCTAGCCAGTTACAGCTGGCAGCCACGGGCTGCCTCCAACCCCCAGTTGCCTATTTGTACCCGGCTGGGAACCAAAAATATAGGGAAGCCCGTTTTTTTTAATTATTTCACTTATTTCATGAAATAATTAAAAAACAAATGACGTGGGCTTCGCCCTATTTTTGTGTCCAGCCGGGTACAACTAGGCAGCTGGGGATTGGAATCCGCAGCACAGGTTAGCCCGAGGTTTGTGGGCACCTCTGCTGCGGATTTCAGTCCGCAGCCGTCCCAGAAAATGGCGCTCTCATAGAAGCGCCATCATCTGGCGCTGTATCCAACTCTTCCAACAGCCCTGGAGCCGGGTGGCTTGTTGGGTAATCATGAGTTAATACTGGCTTTGTTTTACCAGCCAGTATTAAGCCAGAGATTCTTAATGTCAGGCACGTTTGACCCGGCAATTAAGAATCTCCAATAAAGGGTTAAAAAAAAGACACCACACAGAGAAAAAATACTTTAATAGAAATAAATACACAGACATATTAGAGACTCCATCTTTATTACCCCCTGTCAGCCCTCCACGATCCTGCTCCTCTGTCTTCTTTCTTTCTAGTGTAGTAGTAGTGACGATTGTAGTGAGGAAGGATGAGATTCACCAGCTCATCACTTGGGGCTGGGGAACCTCCATCCTCACTACAATGCTCACTACAATCGCGAAGCAGCGTGCAGCCTTCACTCCGTGAGTGATCACTGCTGGCTGCTAGCGGTAACGCTGACAGACGCGTTACCATAGCAACGGTGCTCTCGGAGCCGCGGTTAGCGGTGACGTCACCGCTAACTGCGTTGCTATGGCAACGGTGATCTCCATTAATGACCGGCTGTGTCAGCCGGTCCCTAACGGAACGGGGAGTCGACCGTGTGCTAGAGCATGTCGCCGGTACACGGCGATACACATATGTGCACCGTGTACCGGAGAGATGCACTCGCAGGTCCTACATGACGTGTCATAGTCATGTGACCAGTCTGTAGCCAATGAGATAATAGCCACGTGACTGGTCACATGGCTATTTTGACGTCACGATAGGTCCTGCTTCTCTGCTGGCAGTGCAGGTCACAGGGAGGATTCAGCGATCATCGGATGGAATAGCGGCAGGAGACAGAGTGCAGAAGGGATCGCGGGGACCGGTAAGTGTTATGGCAATGTTTATTAACTGTTTGTGTACATTTATAATGCATTTTTATGTGTTTGTGATTGCCTCCCATTATAGCCTATACGTTCGAGTTCGGTTCGTCGAACATTCGACGAGCCGAACTCGAACGGGACCTCCGTTCGGCGAACCACCTCGAGCCGAACCGCGACCGGTTCGCTCATCTCTAGTCCTTACGGCAAGCTCCAATAGGCCACTCCTGCAGACGGTCACCACCGTCTGCCAACCTTGCTGTTCCGTCCGGGCCACACACCCGGACCAACTTCAGGCTTCTCTACTGCCACTTTCCTCCTTCCACTTGTACTTCCAAAACTAATCTGCCCTACTTTTCCGGCCTCCAGGACTGTGAACTCCTCGGTGGGCGGGGCCAACCGCCTGGCCTACCCCCTGGTGTGGACATCAGCCCCTGGAGGAAGGCAACAAGGGTTTTTGACAACAATTGATTAAAGTGTCATATTACCTGGAGAGGAGCGGTCATCAATACAATGTCCGTGTCCAACCCACCTATCCTTTTCAATAACGTTTATCACCTCAATACCTTGGACTTTGGTCGTAATTTTCTCCTGGTTTTTACATAAGTAGAACGACTTGTCCTAGTCCCCATCCAGTTGCTGTGAACAATATGGTTGCACTATACTGTCACATGTTTTTCTGGTAAATCATGGTGTGGCTGTGGCTTTTCTTGTATATTAAAGAAATAGATACCTAAGCAATCTACAGTGATGTGTCTGGGATCATTTTTCTTTCTTTAACCACTAAGATAGTTTTTACCTTCCTGACAAATAGTCATTTTTGCAAATCTGCTGTGTCCCTTTATGTGATAAATTTGGAGTGTTTCTACATATCCCAGTAATTCAGAAAATATTTTTTGTGATACATTGTACTTTATAGTATTGGTAAATTTAAGTTTTTAAGGTTTGCATTTATTTATGAAAATATTGTCAATTTAGCAAAAATTTGAAACCTTTCCCATTTCTAAACTTTAAATTTTTGTGCCTTTATAACAGGGGTGGGGAACGTTTTTTCTGCCGGGGGCCATTTGGAAATTTCTACCAACCTTCGGGGGCCACACAAAACTATCAACTTGAAAATTACTTTGCTATATTTGCTCAAACAATTAACTCACTGTGGCGGCTGGAGCTTCTACTGTTTGGTGCAGCTGTAATATTAGGCTATATTGATCTTGTTGTTTTCACAACTGCTTTTCCAGGTTTGAGTTGGCTGGGACTGCTGTATATACATCACAGGGGAGGGTTGGGAGGAATGTAGATCACTGGGGAGGCTGGAGGGCATAGACATGACTGGGGAGGCTGGGAGCATAGACATCAAAAGGAGATGCTGAGGGCAAATACATCACTTGGGAGGAGTATATATCACTAGAAAAGCTGCGGGACATAGACATGGCTGTGGGCATAGACATCACTGAGGGGTACATACAAAACTGGGAGTATATACATCATTGAGGGGGAGCACAGAAATAGCTTGGGGGCATAAACATTGCTGGGGAGGGCTGGGAGGAATTTATATCACTAGGGAAGCAGCGGGGCATAGCCATCACTGAGGGCACATACATCACTGGGCGGCACAAACTTCACTGGATGTATATACATCACTGGGTTACACAGAAATAGCTGGGGGCACAAACATTGCTGTGGGTATATACATAGCTGGGGAAACAGACAGCCCTGGGGGATGCCAGAGGGTCACAGACAGCCCTGGGGGATGCCGGAGGGGCACAGACAGCCTTGGGGGCACAGAGAATGATGGGAGAGGCTGGAAGCACACACAAACCTGGGGGACACTGGGGATACAGAGGGCACAGAGAACGATGGAAGAGGCTGGAGGCACAGACAGACCTGGGGAAGCTCAGGGCACAAATATCACTGGGGAGACTGGGGGACACAGATCACTGGGGTGGCACAGATCACTTGGGAGAAAGAGGAGCACAGAGAGCGCTGGGGGCACAGAGAGCGCTGGGGTCATAGGCAGACCTGGGGGAGGCAGGGGGCACAAGCAGACCTGGGGGAGGCTGGGGGCACAGGCAGACCTGGGGGAGACTTGGAGCACAGGCAGACTTGGTGGATGCTGGGGGCACAGCCAGACCTGGGGGAGGGTGGGGGCACAGGCAAACCTGGGGGAGGCTGGGGGCACAGGCAGACCTGGGGTAGCTTTGAGGCAGTTAGAGAACTGGGGGAGGCTGGGATCACAGAGAGCACTGGGGGAGGCTGGGATCACAGAGAGTGCCACCGCTGGGCACAGAGAGCCGCTGCCGCCAGGAACAGAGCCGCCGCCGGGCACACAGAGAGCCGCTGCCGCTGGGCACACAGAGAGCCGCCACTGGGCACACAGAGAGCCACCACCGGGCACACACAGAGTTGCTGCTGGGCACACACAGAGCTGCCGCCGGGCACACAGAGAGCTGCCGCCGCCGTGCACACAGAGAGCTGCCGCCACTGGGCACACAGAGAGCCGCCGCCGCTGGGCACACAGAGAGCCACCACCGGGCACACAGAGAGCCGCCGCCTGGCACACAGAGAGCCGCCGCTGCCGAGTACAGAGTGGTGCCCGGCACTGTAAGACCTGGGGGATGATAGGGTAGTCACTCCTCTTCTGATGGATTGTAGCGCACCTCGTGCCTACCCCACCTACAAAGTAAAATCCTCATGTAGTCAGTGCCAGCATGGTAACGAAGTTCTTCAGATATAGGAAATACAGCTTTCAGCATTGAACGTGCCGTGTGAGGTTTTAAAGGGCCAGCAGCCAGCAAGATGCCGCTGCCGCCCCAGCACTGCAGTCCCCGGGAATCAGCCCGCGGGCTGCAGAAAAAGTCATTGCGGGCCGCATACGGCCCACGGGCCGGAGGTTCCCCACCCCTGCTTTATAGCAATAGATAAGAGAACTGATCTGTGAAAGATTGAATTTGAATCGAGTTTTCTGAAATTCTCACATTCACTGCAAATTCAAACACTCTAGTAATTCGATTTATGAGGATTACCCCTCGCCAAAAAAAAGTATGTCTAGAGCCATTTCACACACTGCTGAAAACTCAGAAAGCGGGTTAATAATATCAGGTGTCCATGGAGCTATCACATCACATGGTCTAGTGCAGCTAATCTGGGTATACTGTCACAGGTAGTGTAAAACATGGGGACTGGCCAAACAGTGCCAGTTTAGGCTTTTCCAATGTGGTAATAGTAGGTCAGAGCACACAGTAAATTCCACATAGGCATAGAAAAAGCGCTAATCTAACTGTGGTGCACTACTTCAGTGCTCAATCATATGGTAGTCTGAGTCTGTGATTAATCCAAGGATCCACTTGCTATAGGTACAGTTGAAACCAGACGTTTACATACACTATCTAAAGATACATATATGCAGGTTTTTCTCCCTATCTGACATGAAATCAGAATAAACCTTTCCCGTTTTAAGTCAATTCGGAACCAAAATTATTTATATTTGCCAAATGAGAGAATTTTTTTTAATTTTATTTAATTTATTTTACTACTCCTCCTAGAGGACTTTATGGATCAGCAGTCGCATCACTAGTTGATTTTTGTTGATCAGAGCTGCACAGCTCTGATCACCATAAATGCAACGTTCCAGTGAGAGCTGACGCTGTCATGGTTGCGTCAGAGATCATCTCATGACTCCAAGTTACCATGGAAATCATCAGCTCCCCATGATCACGTCATGGGGTGGCCAATGGCGGCATGGAACAGCGTGATCCATGCTGTGACATTTAAATTGCACTGTCTTAAGCCCGCTTTACACACTGAAATGTATCTTACAATGTGTCGGCGGGGTCACGTCGTAAGTGACGCACATCCGGCATCGTAAGGTACATTGCAGTGTGTGACAGGTACGTACGATTGCGATTGAACGGTAAAATGCTCATCGCACGCAGATCGTTCATTTCTCTAGAATTGAGCGTCAGATTGTTCATCGTACCCGGGGTAGCACACATCGCAGTGTGTGACACCCCGGGAACGATGAACAGATCTTACCAGCGACCTGTGGCTCCCGGCCAGCAATGCGTAAGGAAGGAGGTGGGCGGGATGTTTATGTCCCGCTCAGCTCCGCCCCTCCGCTTCTATTGGCCAGCTGCCGCGTGACGTCGCTGTGATGCCGAACGTCCCTCCCACTCCAGGAAGTGGACGTTCGCCGCCCACAGCGAGGTCGTATGGACGGGTAAGTTCGTGTGATGGGGTTAATCGTTTGTGCGGCACGTTCAACAAATTGAACGTGCCGCACATACGATGGGGGCGTTGCAAATCGCATACGATATCGTATGTGAAATTGCAACATGTAAAGAGGATTTTCCTTTGACAGCACAATCTAAGTGGCAAGTAGGTGCGGGTGGATCACAGATCCATCTGAGCCTGTTAACACCACATGTCTGCTGTTCAAATCAGCAGACATGTGCGGGTGTCACCACCAGCTCACCGCAGAAGTTGGCGGTGATTACCAACACATGACTGATGATGTACCAGTATGTCATTGGTTATGAAGGGGTTAAACTGTATGACTTTTGTCAACAATTATGGATATCCTTGCACAAGCTTCTCACAGTAGTTGATAGGAATTTGGGCCCATTTCTACTGGCAGAACTGGTGTAACTGAGCCATGTTTGTAGGTCGCATTGCTCACACCTGCCTTTTCAGGTTTGTCCATACATTTTCAATAGGATTGAGATAAGGGTTTTGTGATGGCCACTCCAAAACATTGACTTTGATATCCTCAAGCCTCTTTGTAACCAGTTTGGGAGCTTTAAGTTCCTGGCTGATGTCTTGAGATGTTGCTTCAGTGTTGCTAATAATCTTCTTTCCTCATGATGCCATTTAGCTTGTGAAGTGTACCAGTCCCTTCTGCAGACTGCACTCACGGGATTCATATACTTATGTAGTGGCTAATGAAAACCACAAAAACAAAATTAATGGGCAGTGGATATTGCAAAGTGAAAATTTCCAATATACCAAAAACAACATGATTGCTTTTATAATAATAGGGTAAATTTCCAGATTGGAAAGGTATAGATAAAACCATAACTGCTTTAGTCTATGTGATAAGGACATATATTGTAGCTCCACTGCAAAATTTTGAGTTTTTCAAATTTTTCTCTTTGTAGGTATATTTTTGAGTGAAATTATTCTATAAACTACTGACAACATGTCTTCGAATTTCCAAGCAATACATTTTGTATTTATTTTCTGAAAATGAGTAATGGTCAAAATAACAAAAAAATAAAAAAATGCATTGCTTTCAGACCTCAAATTATGCAAGGAAAACAAGTTCATAACCACTTAGAAACAACAATACTAATGTTTTAACTCAGGGAGAGTTCAGAAATCAATATTTTGTGGAAGAACTATGATTTTTAATTACAGCTTTAATGTGTCTTGGCATGCTTTCCACCAGTCTTACACACTGCTTTTGGGTGACCTTATGCCACTCCTAGTGCAAACATGTAAGCAGTTGCTCGACAAGAGCTTTACTTGCAATTTTAATTTTGCTACATTCATTGCATTTGAGTGTTTTCCAGAGAATAAATATTCACTACACCCATAGATGAATTCCCAGATGGGTGAAATTTACAAAATTTGGTCACTTGAGGGGGTTTCTGCTGGTTTGGCACTTTGGAGCTCTGCAAATGGAATCTGCAAACTATTCTAGGAAAACCTGTGCTCCAAAATTGAATAGCGCTCTTTCCCTATGAAGCCCTGCCGTTTGTCCAAACAGTATTGTACAGTCACATGTGGAGTATTGCCATGTTCAGAAGAAATTGTGTAACATATTTTTGGGCCTTATTTACCAATTCCTCTTGTGAAAATTGGAAATCTGGAGGTAAAACAACATTTTACTGGTAAAATAGTAATTATTTTTTCTTCACCGCCCAATAGTATAACATTTTGTAACACACCTGTTGTGTCAGTATGCTCACTGCACCCCTAGAGGAAGTAATTGATGGCTGAAGTTTGTAAAATTGGGTCACTTATGGGGGTGTCTGCTGTTCTGTCATTTCAGGGGCTCTTCCAATGTGACATGGAACCCGCGAACCATTCCAACTAAATCTTAACTCAATTATGGCACTCCTTCCTTTGTACTGTGCCTCATAAGTAGTTTTTGACCACATAAGCAATATTGGCAAAATCAGGAGAAATTGCACAACCAATTGAATGGTGCCTCATCTTCTGTTACCCTTGAAAAATTAAAGATTTGGGGCTAAAGCAACGTCGTTATGGTAAAAATGTATTTTTTTATTTTCACGGCTCAAAGATATTATTTATTATTATTATTATTATTATTATTATTTAAGCTTATAATATTCTGTGAAGCACCTGGGGGTTCAAGATACTTTTCAAGTATCTAGATAAATTCCTCTCCAAAATGGGGTCACAAGTGGGGGAGCTCCCCTTTTTAGGCACATCAGTGGCTCTCAAAATGCGACATGGCGTCCACTATAAACTCCAGACAATTTTGAGTTCAAAAAGGTCAAATGGCACTCTTTCCTTCCCGAGCCATGCCGTGTGCCTAACCAGTAGACTTCCACCAGATATGGGGTATTCTTGCACTCAGGAAAATTTGCAAAAGAAATTTTATGGTACCTTATCTCCTGTTTCTCTTGTAATAATGTAAGATTTGGGATGAAAACAACATGTTTGTGGTAAAAATGCATTTTTCATTTTTATGGCTCAACAATATAAAATTCTGTGAAGACCAGGGAGTTCAAGGTGCTCACCAAACATCTAGATACATTTCTTTAGGGGTCTAGTTTCCAAAATGGGGTCAAATGTGGGGAGGTTCCATTGTTTAGGCACACCAGGGGCTCTCAAAACATGACATGGCATCTGCTGTTTATTCCACACGCTAAAATACAAATGGTGCTCCTTTCTTTCCGAGTACTTCTTTGCACCCAAACAATAGATTTCCACCACACATGGGGTATCATTGTACTGAGGAGAAAGAGCACAATAAATGTATGGTGAATTTTCTCTGGTTACCCTTGCGAAAATGCTAAATTTGGGGCTAAAGAAACATTTTTGTGGGAAAAAGTAAAATTTTCAATTTTTCCTTCCACATTTCTTTAGTTCCTGTGAAGCACCTGAAGAGTTAAAACACTTCTTGATTATGGTTTTGAACATTTTAAGGGGTGCTGTTTTTAGAATTATGTAATTTTTTGGTATTTTCTGTCATATAGGTCCCTCAAAGTCACTTCAAATGTGATATGGTCCCTAAAAAATGATTTTGTAAATTTTGTTGGAAAAATAAAAAATTGGCTGATAAGCCTTAAACCTTCTAACAAAAAAATGATGTTTCAAAAATTATGCTGATGAAAAGTAGCCATGTGTAAAATGTTATTTATTAA
The DNA here is from genome assembly GCF_048569485.1 of Anomaloglossus baeobatrachus. Taxonomy (NCBI): domain Eukaryota; kingdom Metazoa; phylum Chordata; class Amphibia; order Anura; family Aromobatidae; genus Anomaloglossus; species Anomaloglossus baeobatrachus. The sequence continues at coordinate 159,269,851 of NC_134355.1, read as the reverse complement.
CTTTTTTGTGACATAATTCTTTTGTTTAAGGGCATAAAAATTAAAAGTTTGAAAGTCGCGAAAGTTTTGCTAAATTTCTGATATTTTCACAAATAAACGAAAAATCTATCATCCTAAATTTACCACTATTATGAAGTACAATATCTCATGAAATACAATAGAAGGTAATATTGTGGTACCTTGTTAGCTGGAAAAAATCAATTCAAATACTTATGCCCCCAAGAACGACAAATGTATTTTAGGAGTGATTCCCTTATTGTCTAACCAGAAAAAAATTACACTGTGTGCAGAATTATTAGGCAAGTTGTATTTTAGAGGATTTTTTTAATTATTGATCAACAACTATGTTCTCAATCAACCCAAAAGGCTTATAAATATCAAAGCTTAATATTTTTGGAAGTTGGAGTGGGATTTTTTAGATTTGGCTATCTTAGGAGGATATCTGTTTGTGAAGGTAACTATTACTGTGTAGAATTATTAGGCAACTTAATAAAAACCAAATATATTTCCATCTCACTTGTTAATTTTCACAAAGTAAACCAATATAACTGCACAAAAAATATAAAAATAAACATTTCTGACATGCAAAAACAAAACCCCAAAAAATGAGTGACCATTATAGCCATCTTTCTTTATGATGACACTCAACAGCCTACCATCCATAGATTCTGTCAGTTGCTTGATCTGTTTATGATCAACATTGCAGGCAGCAGCCATCACAGCCTCCCAGACACTGTTCCGAGAGGTGTACTATTTTCCCTCCCTGTATTTCTTACATTCTATGAGAGACCACAGGTTCTCTATGGGGTTCTGATCAGGTGAACAAAAGGGCCATGTCATTAGTTTTTCATCTTTTAGACGTTTACTGGCCAGCCACGCTGTGGAGTAGTTGAATGCCTTGAATGCTCATTCTCCTGCATGAAAATCATTTTTCTTGAATGATATCGACTTCTTCCTGTACCACTGCTTGAAAAAGTTGTCTTCCAGAAACTGGCAGTAGGTCTGGGAGTTGAGCTGCACTTCATCCTCAACAAAGGTCCGAAAAGGTCCAACAAGTTCATCTTTGATGATAAAAGCCCATACCATTACCCCACCTCCACCTTGCTGGCGTCTGAGTGCGAGTGGAGCTCTCTACCCTTTACTGATCCAGCCTCTGGCTCATCCATCTGGCCCATCAAGTGTCACTTTCATTTCATCAGTCCATAAAACCTTTGAAAAATCAGTCTTAAGATATTTATTGGCCCAGTCTTGATGTTTTATCTTATGTTTCTTGTTCAAAGGTGGTCATGTCCCTAAGAATGGCACATCTTGTGCTTTTTTATACTCCAGTAATGTTGCAGCTCTGAAATATGGCCAAACTGGTGGTAAATGGCATCTTGGCAGCTTCACGCTTGATTTTCCTCAATTCATGGGCAGTTATTTTGCACCTTTTTTGCCCAACATGCGTCTTGCGACCCTGTTGGCTATTTACCATAATAAGCTTGATTGTTCGGTGATCACGCTTCAAAAGTTTGGCAATTTCAAGACATCTCACCATTTTGGACTTTTCAGAGCCCGTCAAATCTCTCTTCTGACCCATTTTGCCATAGGAAAAGAAATTGCCTAATAATTAAGCACACCTTATATAGGGTGTTGATGTCATTAGTATTACACCACAACCCTCCTCATTACAGAGATGCACATCACCTGATTTACTTAACTGGTAGTTGGCTCTCAAGCCTATACAGCTTTGAGTAGGACAACATGTAATAAAATTATCATGTGATCAAAATACTTATTTGCCTAATAATTCTGCACACAGTGTATATTAGCAAGCTTTCAGATCCCAATGGCGCATTCTTCAGGCAAAATCAAAAATTATTTACTGCGACAAAATTATAACATTTAACCCCTTCATGACCGATGACGTAAAATTTAATACGTCATCGATCATCTCGTGGTAATCATCACCAGCTGCTGCAGTGAGCCAGCTGTGAACCCTGCACCTGTCTGTTGATTTGAACAGGAGACTTGTGGGTATAACAGGCATGGGTGGATCTGCATTCCACCCATACCTGCTTGCCACTTAGATCGTGCTGTGAAAATGCGACAGTGGAATTTAAATGGCCGCGGCAGGGATCGCGCCATTCCCCACTGCCATCAGTGGCCTCATGATGACGTGATCACGGGGAGCCAATAGTTGCCATCATAACTCGTGGGCCTTCTGATGACACCTGACTTCACCATGACGTATTTCCTGTGAGAGCCGACAGAGCGTCGGCTCTCACAGGAATGCTTCATTTTTGCTAATCAGAGCTGTGCAGCTAATTTTTGAACAAAACCAATGGATTTCCAAAGTCACTACACCAGTATATGAATCCCATGAGTGCAGTCTGCTTTATTAGGTCACTGAGGATTGAGAATGTCTGCTGTTTTGGCACCTTAGAGGTTCTGCAAGTGGTGCCTACAAAAACACCTACTCCAGGAAATTCTGCACCCAAAAAACTAAATGAGGTGCTTTCATTTGTGAACCCTGCCATGTGGCTAGCCCATAGTGTAGGAACTAATATAAGGAAGTGCTGTACTTGGCAAAAAATATCATAATATTTTATAGGTTATGTTTTTTCATTAGTCATGGTAAAGATGAAACATTTTGAGCTCAGTCTACTTATTATTGAAATAGATGTAATTTTTTATTTTTACACAACCTAATAGTAAAGAAATCAGTGAAACACCTGTTGAGGAAATGTGGTCTTCACATCCCTGGATGAATGACCTGCCCATCTCACATGAGGCATATTTTCTGTGACACACAAGCCTTGGTTTCAGGATTTTGGGTTAGTAGCAACATTAGCACTGAGTGGTTTAACCCCCACCTTCATGAGCAAGGACGTATTGGTACGCCCTTGTCCGTTTCTGTCCCATTACCGTGTAATCCCCCCACATGTCTGCTAAGAAGTTCAGCAGACATGTATGGCTAACAGGTGTGGGTGGATCCACTAGCGTCTTTTAACAGCTTAGATTGCACTATGAAACTCTGACAGCACAATCTACTGCGTTCTGCTGAGGATCGCGCTGTTCCTCGTCATTATTGGCAGCCCCATGATGCAATCTCAAGGAGCAAATGGGTTTGCATGGTAGCGCGGGGTCAGCTGATCACCCCTGTCACTCCCATCATTCACTTTCTGATAATGCTGGCTGAGCGCTGGTACTCACTGGAACACAACATTTCTGCTAAAGCATGCTAATGCATGGCTCTGATCACTACAGGTGATTAGTCAGTGTAATCATAAAGTCCCCTAGGGATAATAGTAAAAATCAGTAAAAAGAAAAAAAGATTTAAAAAAATATTAAAAAACAAAAAACCTAACAGTTGAAATCACCCCTTTTTTCCCCATTGAAAAAAAACAATAATAATAATACTAATAAAAAAATACACATATTTGGTATCATCACTTTCAGAAATGCCTGATCTATCAAAATATAAAATCAATTAATCTGATTAGTACACGGCGTAGTGAGAAAATTATAGTTTTGCATTAAAATGTTAGAACAAGTGATCAAAACATTGCATTTACGCAAAAATGGTATAAATTAAAAACACCAACGCAAGACACAAAAAATAAGCCATCACTGAGTCCCAGATCCCTAAAAATGAGAGTACCACGGGCCTTGGAAAATGGTGAAAAAAGCGCTGTTCTTTTTTTTACAAAGTTTTGAATGTTTGTTTTTCACCACTTAGATAAAAGTAAAACTATACATGTTTGGTATCTACAAACTCATTTCAACCTAGGGAATCATAATGCCAGGTCAGTTTTTCAAAACATTGAACAAAGGTAAATAAAACCCCCTCAAATGCATTGTGCAATTACACTTTTTCAATGGCCCAGGGCTGAAGGGGTCAATATTGTCCTACTTGATTGAAGTTTGGAAAATAAAAAAGGCTGTTATTAATGTACTAGAAGGTGGCCCGATTCTAATGCATGATTTTTGTTATATATATATATATATATATATATATATAGATGTTGTTGTGTGTAGTTGCCAAGTGTTTGTGTAGGGCGCTGTAAATGTTCTGGGTATTGTCTGGGTGGGGAGGGTGTGAGAGTGGTGTTGTTTGTGTGTTGCGTTGTGTGTCGCATTGTTTGTGGAGCACTGTGTGTCTGTAGCGTTGTGTGTGTGTGTGGTGCTGTGTGTGTTGCGCGGTTTGTGTGGGTGTGTGGGGTGCGTGTGTGTGTTTTGGGGGGAGGTATGTTTTGTGCAATGTGTGTGTTGCGTGGTATGTGCATATATTTGTGTGTGCCGCGGTGTTTGTGTGTTGTGTGTGTGCAGCATTGTCTGTGTGTGTGTGGGTGTCTGTGTAGGGCGGTGTTTGTGGTTCCCAGTGTGTGTGTGGTGTGTTGTGCGGTGCGTGTGTGGCGGTGTGTGTGTGTTTTGGGGGGAGGTGTGCACCCCCCATCGTGCTCCTTCCCCCATGCTGCGCATCCCCCATCGTGCTCCTTCCTCCATGCTGCGCATCCCCCATTGTGCTCCATCCCCCATGCTGCGCACCCCCCATCGTGCTCCATCCCCCATGCTGCGCACCCCTATCGTGCTCCATCCCCCATGCTGCGCACCCCTATCGTGCTCCATCCCCCATGCTGCGCACCCCTATCGTGCTCCATCCCCCATGCTGCGCACCCCCCATCATGCTCCATCCTCCATGCTGCGCACCCCCATCGTGCTCCATCCCCCATGCTGCGCACCCCCCATCGTGTTTCATCCCCCCATTCTGGGCACCCCCCATCGTGGTCCACCCCCCATGCTGCACCCCCCATCGTGATCCATCCCCCATGCTGCACTCCCCATCAGGCTCCATCCCCCATGCTGCGAACCCCTCAGAGAGGAGTATAATAGGAGGATTATAATAGAAGGAGTAGTCCTGGGGAAAGAGGAGTATAATGGGAGGAGTTGTCCTGGGGGGAGGTGTACAGGTGCCCAACGTGTGCAGGGGGCGTGGCCAAGCGGGCATAGTGTGAGGGGACGTGGCCTAGCGGGCATAGTGTGAGGGGGCGTGGCCAAGCGGGCATAGTGTGAGGGGGGCGTGGCCTAGTGGGCATAGTGTGAGGGGCCGTGGCCTAGCGGGCATAGTGTGAGGGGGCATGGCCTAGCGGGCATCGTGTGTGGGGGCATGGCTTAGCGGGCATCGCATGGAAGGTGTGGCTTAGCGGGCATCGCGTGTGGGGGCATGGCCTAGTGGGCAGCGTGTGCGGGGGACGTGGCCTAGCGGGCAGCGTGTACGGGGGACATGGCCTAGTGGGAAGTGCGGGTGGGGGGTGTGGCCTAGCGGGCATCACCTGTGGGGGTGTGGCCTAGCGGGCATCGCATGCGGGGGGCGTGGCCTAGCGGGCATCGTGTGCGGGGGACATGGCCTAGCGGGCATCGTGTGCAGGGGGCGGGCCTGGCCAAACGGTTAATCCATGCGGGGGGCGGGGCCAGGCCGAGCCGAGCGGCCAATCCGTGTGGAGGGCCGGGGCCAGGCCAGTTCAGCGGCCAATCCGACGGTTGTCACTGTAAGGACACAATGTCACTGTAATAACACAATTTTGGAGCAAGACAGACAGACAGACAGAATAAGGCAATTATATATATAGATTGTTATTGCGGTATAACTCAATTGAATTAATTCACAGTCACATTTAGTGACTATGCAGAAACAGCACTTAGGTCAATTAAGTTTACCAAAATTATTTATATTTGCCAAATGCCAGAATATTGAGAGAGAGAGCATGTTTAAGGCATTTTTATTACTTTCTGTAAATTTGCATTTGTAACAAAAACCTCAATTTGATTTCCTTGGCTTATCTTTAGGAGGCATCATCTTTCCCATGTCCTGTTGTAACATTCATTTAAATGTTGTGATTTTGTCTAATTTGTAATTTGCATGAAGAAGGAGCCTCTGTGCTCTGATAGCTTGCTAATATAATTCTTCTGATTAGCTAATAAAGGAATCACTCCATGAATACTTTTGTCATTCTTGGGGCATAAGTATTTGAATTAATATTTCATGAAAAAACAATCTCAAAATCACTGAGATTCATTGAAACGCTCCAGAGTTATAATTTCATAAATTGACATTGGTCAGAATTTAAAAAATGTGCATGTTCATGAAGGTGAAAACAGGCTGGGGTGAAGGGGTTAAAGACAGATACTCATAATAGCCAAAAAATGTAACAATCAATGCTTTAAACAAAATTACTGAGAAAGGAGGAGAGTGTCACATATATTAAAGCAACACATTAGCTTTTTTTTGTTAATTACACCGCTGGAGTGGTGCTTTAAATGCAAATCTCCTGACCCATATCTAATACTCTACTTCCGGAGGCTTCATCCTCTATCCCCAGCGCTCCAACAGGCTCTGACGATTTGTGACCTGCCAGCGTGCCCTAGTGTTTCATGGAGGATGATGAGGGTCACAAATCAATGCAAATCTATGACAACCTTGTTCTGGCTCTCATAGAGATGCATTGAGCACTTGTGGAGTAACTTCTGACTCTATAAGAAAAATACTCAAAATCTATATATATAATTGCCTTATTCTGTCTGTCTGTCTGTCTTGCTCCAAAATTGTGTCCTTACGGTGACATAAAGCTGATTGGCCGCTGGGCTCGCCATGGCCCCGCCCCCCCGCACGGATTGGCCGCTCGCCTCGGCTCCGCCCCCCCACGGATTGGTCGCTCGCCTCGGCCTGGCCCCGCCCTCCGCATGGATTGGCCACTCGCCACGGCCCTCCGCACGCATCGCCAGACATAACCTTGCGCTGCTGGGATCGTGACGGAGCCGGTGAACGCTAGTAACCATTATACACATCGGGTAACTAAGGTCCCTTAATTACCCAATGTGTATCATAGTTACCAGTGTACACCGGCTCCGTCACGATCCCAGCAGCGTACACCGGCTCTGTCACGATCCCAGCAGCGCCAGACATAACCTTGCGCTGCTGGGATCTTGACGGAGCCGGTGAACGCTGGTAACCATTATACACATCGGGTAACTAAGGTCCCTTAGTTATCCGATGTGTATCATAGTTACCAGTGTACACCGGCTCCGTCACGATCCCAGCAGCGCCAGACATAACCTGGCGATGCTGGGATCTTGACGGAGCCGGTGAACGCTGGTAACCATTATACACATCGGGTAACTAAGGTCCCTTAGTTACCCGATGTGTATCATAGTTACCAGTGTACACCGGCTCCGTCACGATCCCAGCAGCGCCAGACATAACCTTGCGATGCTGGGATCTTGACGGAGCCGGTGAACGCTGGTAACCATTATACACATCGGGTAACTAAGGTCCCTTAGTTACCCGATGTGTATCATAGTTACCAGTGTACACCGGCTCCGTCACGATCCCAGCAGAACCAGACATAACCTTGCGATGCTGGGATCTTGACGGAGCCGGTGAACGCTGGTAACCATTATACACATCGGGTAACTAAGGTCCCTTAGTTACCCGATGTGTATCATAGTTACCAGCGTACACCGGCTCCTGGTACACATGTGCAGGGAGCCGGCATTATACTCCTCTCCCCCCAGGACTACTCCTCCTATTATAGTCCTCCTATTATACTCCTCTGAGTATAATAGGAGAACTATTATAGCATGGGGGATGGAGCACGATGGGGTGCGCAGCATGGGGGATGTAGCATGATGGGGGGTGCGCAGCATGGGGGATGGAGCACGATGGGGAGTGCGCAGCATGGAGGATGGAGCACGATGGGGAGTGCGCAGCATGGGGGATGGAGCACGATGGGGGTGCGCAGCATCGGGGATGGAGCACGATGGGGAATGCGCAGCATAGGGGATGGAGCACGATGGGGGGTGGGCAGCATGGGGGATGGAGCACGATGGGGGGTGCGCAGCATGGGGGATCGGGCATGATGGGGGGTGCGCAGCATGGGGGATGGAGCACGATGGGAGGTGCACACCTCCCCCCAACACACACAGACAACACACCACACACACACTGGGAACCACAAACACCGCCATACACAGACACCCACACACACAGACAACGCCGCACACACACAACACCCAACATACAAACACCGCGGCATACATAAATATACGCACATACCGCACAACACACACATTGCACAAAACATACTTCCCCCAAAACACACCACACCCACACAAACCGCGCAACACACACACACAACGCTACAGACACACAGCGCTCCACAAACAACGCAACACATGCAACACACATACAACACCGCTCTCACCCCCCGCCACACCCAGACAACACCCAGAACATGTACAGCACCCTACACAAACACTTGGTAACTACACACAACAACATCTATATATATATATAACAAAAATCATACATGAACTACACAATACGTAAATTCGAGAATACCCGATGCGATGAATCGGGCCACCTTCTAGTATATAATAATGATAGATGTTGTCAATGGGTGAGGGGCTGTAGAGAATACACTGTTTGATCTGATACGTCCAGGGTCGTGAAGGGATTAAAGAAGCACTTAGATAAAAAAATAAATAAACTAAATCTGTGTATATATGCATGTAGTGTATTAATATACAGTACAGACCAAAAGTTTGGACACACCTTCTCATTCAAAGAGTTTTCTTTATTTTCATGACTCTGAAAATTGTAGATTCACATTGAAGGCATCAAAACTATGAATTAACACATGTGGAATGAAATAATTAACAAAAAAGTGTGAAACAACTGAAAATATGTCTTATATTCTAGGTTCTTCAACGTAGCCACCTTTTGCTTTCATTACTGCTTTGCACACTCTTGGCATTCTCTTGATGAGCTTCAAGAGGTAGTCACCGGAAATGATTCTCACTTCACAGGTGTGCCCTGTCAGGTTTAATAAATGGGATTTCTTGCCTTATAAATGGGGTTGGGACCATCAGTTGTGTTGTGCAGAAGTCTCGTGGATACACAGCTGATAGTCCTACTGAATAGACTGTTAGAATTTGTATTATGACAAGAAAAAAGCAGCTAAGTAAAGAAAAACGAGTGGCCATCATTACTTTAAGAAATGAAGGTCAGTCAGTCCGAATAATTGGGAAAACTTTGAAAGTGTCCCCAAGTGCAGTGGCAAAAAACATCAAACGCTACAAAGAAACTGGCTCACATGAGGACCGCCCCAGGAAAGGAAGACCAAGAATCACCTCTGCTGCGGAGGATAAGTTTATCTGAGTCCCCAGCCTCAGACATCGCAGGTTAACAGCAGCCCAGATTAGAGACCAAGTCAATGCCACACAAAGTTCTAGCAGCAGAAACATCTCTAGAACAACTGTTAAGAGGAGACTTTGTGCAGCAGGCCTTCATGGTAAAATAGCTGCTAGGAAATCACTGCTAAGGACAGGCAACAAGAAGAAGAGACTTGTTTGGGCTAAAGAACACAAGGAATGGACATTAGACCAGTGGAAATCTGTGCTTTGGTCTGATGACTCCAAACTTGAGATCTTTGGATCCAACCACAGTGTCTTTGTGCAACGCAGAAAAGGTGAAAGGATGGACTCTACATGCCTGGTACTCACCGTGAAGCATGGAGGAGAAGGTGTTATGGTGTGGGGGTGCTTTGCTGGTGACACTGTTGGGGATTTATTCAAAATTGAAGACATACTGAAGCAGCATGGCTACCACAGCATCTTGCAGCGACATGCTGTTCCATCCGGTTTGCGTTTAGTTGGACCATCATTTATTTTTCAACAGGACAATGACCCCAAACACACCTCCAGGCTGTGTAAGGGCTATTTGACTAAGATGGAGAGTGATGAGGTACCACGCCAGATGACCTGACCTCCACAGTTACCAGACCTGAACCTAATCAAGATGGTTTGGGGTGAGCTGGACCGCAGAGTGAGGGTAAAAGGGCCAAAAAGTGCAAAGCATCTCTGGGAACTCTTTCAAGACTGTTGGAAGACCATTTCCGGTGACTACCTCTTGAAACTGATCAAGAGAATGCCAAGAGTGTGCAAAGCAGTAATCAAAGCAAAAGGTGGCTACTTTGAAGAACCTAGAATATAAGACATATTTTCAGTTGTTTCACACTTTTTTGTTAAGCATTTCATTCCACATGTGTTAATTCATAGTTTCAATGCCTTCAATGTGAATCTACAATTTTCAGAGTCATGAAAATAAAGAAAACTCTTTGAATGAGTAGGTATGTCCAAACTTTTGGTCTGTACTGTACTTACCTACCACTTTTTCCAACATACAGCGCCGTTCTGCTCCTTTTCTCAGTGACCTCACCACCCTTAACACTCTATGGGTTACACTGCACTCTACATGACTCCATGACTCAGAAGTGGTTTTTACAATTTAAGCCTATGAAGCATCAAAACTAGGCTCCATAGGCTTACATTGTAAGAGAGACTTCTAACTCATGCATATAAAGTACAGAGTGAGCCGCATAGTCTGGTGTGGTGACATCACTGAAAAGAGGAGCAGAACAGCACTGGATTCTGAATAAGGCAGCAGGAAATGAGTAGATTAACACATTCACAAAATAAGAAATACATAGAGCTATTTAAACATTATCTTTATGGGAAGGCTTCTTTAATATTCAGATATTAATATTCTTGTTTTGCTCAAACCTTCAAAAGTGTGGTGCCATTACTCACTTAGTTGTGGAATTTTTTTGTGGAATACATATATATATATATATATATATATATATTTTTTTTTTTTGTTTTGCACTTTTTTTTGTATAGGTATGTCATGATTTCAATGTGCATGTAAGCTTTATACTTATAGCTTAGGATACTAATTTAGGTTTGTGACATGACAACTGGTCAATGCTGTGTCATAACATGTGGGTTTCGGACAATTGGGAATGTAAGAAATCATGACATTACAAATCTCTGTCAGGTTAACTGAGGTGACAACATCATAAATAGGTTTGATCACATTTCATTTTGAACAATTTTTAGGCAGCCATTTGTTTGCTCTATTTTTCCTAAGAGTTCATTGAACGTTTTCTTGTTTTTAGCATTCTCCGCTTTTTACTGCTTCTCTCTAGAGTGCTTTCACCTATAAATTTAGAGTATGTTTGCTTCAGGCAAAGTGTGTTTAACTAAGGAAACAAATATGCTTTACTTTTGCGATCTTTCCTACATTGGTCTGGGCATTTGGGATTAGATACTACTTGACATTTGGAGTTAGACAGAAAATGTAGTTTTGCATTAGCTGGAGACCTATAGGCTAAACACAATTAATATGCACTATAATGAACACCTTTGTATCAAAAAGTATATCCTATTTGTGGCCATGGCCAACGTTAGTTGGTATAGACACAAGGAGCCTTATTCACCAAGACCACCATTTTTTATGCCAGTTTTGATGTGGGGCATGTTGGAGTCAGACACCTCTTGAAGAATCAGGATTGTCTTAAAAGTGTTGTGCGCCTCCATACAACTCGCCACAAATCTTACTCTAGGGAGGGACTAAGATTGTGGAGGGACACATGACTATTCTTAAAATGACAAAGAAATGATTATGCAGAAAGATTTCCCAGAATTGAATTGGGTATCTCAACAGCTAATACAAATTCAATGACTTGTGTTGGTTAAAAGTTAAGCATTAAGGGGTAATCCGGACACATATAAATGCATTTCAATCAACATTCTGCCTAAACTACAAAGATTCATACCACTCTGCCTGTTCTTTTAAGTAACTACGGTATAAGGCTATGTGCGCACTAGAAATGTGAAGTTTCTCAAGAAAATTTCTTGAGAAACTTCTGCCAGTGAAAGATTTCCGGACCTGCGGAAAAAATCCGCACCAAATCCGCATGAGGTTTTGCCGCGGATTTACCGCGGATTTACCGCGGATTACTTCATGTGATTTCACTACTTCCCATTGTGACCCCCATCTCACAGCAATGCTGCTTCTCCTAAGTGTTCTCCCTTCCATCATGTCAGAAATCAGTTGTCATGTCATGACTTGTGTCTTGCTGCCTATTATACTAGCCAACCCGCTGACTAATATGTAACACAGTTTGTGTGTGGGTTGGATATCCCCCTTCTCCTCACTCTAGTTTTGCACTGCCTGCCTGCACCTTCACAGCTTTTACATGACCTGGCAAGGAGCATGTTGCGATCTCTGAAGAAACAGGGAAGGGAAATGACAGGGTCTATACAAGCTGTGAAGGTGCAGGCAGGCAGTACTGAATGACAGTGAGGGAGATTGGGGACATTAATCCTGCACACAGAAAGGGATTGGTCAGCCAGGCACCCTGCATAAGGAGCCACAAGATGAAAGTCAGGATCATTGATCTTTAAGGTAGTGTCTTAGCAGGAAGGGAAGCACTCAAGAGCAGAAGCAAAGTGTGATGCGAGGTCACAATGAAAAGTAATAAATTCACATGATATTATCTTCATCTGTATTTGCTGAGTTATTTTTCTCGTTTGCTACTTTAAGAATGGCTATATCTCTACTTGCATGGCTCTTAACTTTTATTGCTTCTGTTATCCAAGTGTCATAATAATTTTTGTACTGTTTTGGCTCAAAGAAGAGCAGACCTGTCCCCATAGCGTGCCATGTTATGAGTATTAACAGATCTACTTTAACAGTAATAACTAATAAGAGGGAGGGGATATTGTAAAAGTGATTCATGGACCTTACCCTACTGACCTGAAAAGATAAGCAAATATATTTTGCAATATCAAGAGGCATTTGTGTGCCTTAAAAGAGTTGACTAATGAACACAAACCTGTCCATCCTCTAATATTACCAACTCTATCAGCCATAATGGTGGACCCAAACCTTCCTTGTATTAGACTCAATGATGGTCTTGCAGTGACTTCTCCTGGCAAAAGGTAATATTTTAGTAGGATTGAAGGCCACATTCTTTGAGTTTACAATGTATGTACCTGCTGTTGAGTTGATTTCTCTTAAAATGCTAGTCTCTTGTTTGTTCCCATTCCCCAGGTAGTCATCAGGCCATGCGTATCACTCTCACACATCTATGCTCGAATCCTAGTGGTTTGTTTTAGGTGCTGAGCTGCCATGAAGACCCTCATACAGTTAGGTCCAGAAATATTTAGACAGTGACACAATTTTCGCGAGTTGGGCTCTGCATGCCACCACATTGAATTTGAAATGAAACCTCTACAACAGAATTCAAGTGCAGATTGTAACGTTTAATTTGAAGGTTTGAACAAAAATATCTGATAGAAATTGTAGGAATTGTACACATTTCTTTACAAACACTCCACATTTTAGGAGGTCAAAAGTAATTGGACAAATAAACCAAACCCAAACAAAATATTTTTTTTTTCAATATTTTGTTGCGAATCCTTTGGAGGCAATCACTGCCTTAAGTCTGGAACCCATGGACATCACCAAACGCTGGGTTTCCTCCATCTTAATGCTTTGCCAGGCCTTTACAGCCACAGCCTTCAGGTCTTGCTTGTTTGTGGGTCTTTCCGTCTTAAGTCTGGATTTGAGCAAATGAAATGCATGCTCAATTGGGTTAAGATCTGGTGATTGACTTGGCCATTGCAGAATGTTCCACTTTTTTGCACTCATGAACTCCTGGGTAGCTTTGGCTGTATACTTGGGGTCATTGTCCATCTGTACTATGAAGCGCCGTCCGATCAACTTTGTGGCATTTGGCTGAATCTGGGCTGAAAGTATATCCCTGTACACTTCAGAATTCATCCGGCTACTCTTGTCTGCTGTTATGTCATCAATAAACACAAGTGACCCAGTGCCATTGAAAGCCATGCATGCCCATGCCATCACGTTGCCTCCACCATGTTTTACAGAGGATGTGGTGTGCCTTGGATCATGTGCCGTTCTCTTTCTTCTCCAAACTTTTTTCTTTCCATCATTCTGGTACAGGTTGATCTTTGTCTCATCTGTCGATAGAATACTTTTCCAGAACTGAGCTGGCTTCATGAGGTGTTTTTCAGCAAATTTAACTCTGGCCTGTCTATTTTTGGAATTGATGAATGGTTTGCATCTAGATGTGAACCCTCTGTATTTACTTTCATGGAGTCTTCTCTTTACTGTTGACTTAGAGACAGATACACCTACTTCACTGAGAGTGTTCTGGACTTCAGTTGATGTTGTGAACGGGTTATTCTTCACCAAAGAAAGTATGTGGCGATCATCCACCACTGTTGTCATCCGTGGACGCCCAGGGCTTTTTGAGTTCCCAAGCTCACCAGTCCATTCCTTTTTTCTCAGAATGTACCCGACTGTTGATTTTGCTACTCCAAGCATGTCTGCTATCTCTCTGATGGATTTTTTCTTTTTTTTCAGCCTCAGGATGTTCTGCTTCACCTCAATTGAGAGTTCCTTAGACCGCATGTTGTCTGGTCACAGCAACAGCTTCCAAATGCAAAACCACACACCTGTAATCAACCCCAGACCTTTTAACTACTTCATTGATTACAGGTTAATGAGGGAGACGCCTTCAGAGTTAATTGCAGCCCTTAGAGTCCCTTGTCCAATTACTTTTGGTCCCTTGAAAAAGAGGAGGCTATGCATTACAGAGCTATGATTCCTAAACCCTTTCTCCGATTTGGATGTGAAAACTCTCATATTGCAGCTGGGAGTGTGCACTTTCAGCCCATATTATATATATAATTGTATTTCTGAACATGTTTTTGTAAACAGCTAAAATAACAAAACTTGTGTCACTGTCCAAATATTTCTGGCCCTGACTGTATGTGGTGCCCCTGAGGCTCCAGCCACCACAGAGCTGCTGCATCTCAGCCAGAGGTGTAGTATTCCATTCCCGGGTGAGGGGGAGGTCACAAATCGGTGTACACACAAACACAGATACACTCTTATTTAGCAACACTCCATCAGGCCATGGTTAGGGCCTAGTGCATCTAAGATACGGTATAGCTCTCCTTTGGTAGAAGCACCGTCCCCTAAGCCAGCTTGGAGGTGTAGTCTATTTAGTGGGAGCACACTGTGGAAAATAAGTGAGTTAGGAAGTAGGAGTGGAGGAGTAAAGACCTGTGGTCTGGAGCTGGTGCAGCTCGGCCCAGGCACAGGAGAGAAGGAGTCCTAGAGCCCACGGGAAGTGCGCCATACACCCGTGGTCTCGTTCCACAAACTGCATACCAGAGTGGAGGGACTTGGCCACAGAAGGGAACTTGCCCCTCAACTAGTGGAGAACTACAAGGCTCAGCTAGCTAACCGGAGGCTGAGGTTACTGCAAGTACCGAAGCCACATCCACACACATCCAGTGAAAAGGTGACCACATAGGGCCAAGGGATAGGGCTTCAAGTCACCCAACAGGGTCCGCGGACACCGGCTCGGGGCTCTGTGTGTGCAGGCGCAGGACAGGCGGGAGAGGTCCAAGCAGAAAGACGACCAGAATGGAACACAGAAGGGTGCACCGGGTTGTACCTCCGAACTATCCGAGATCGTCTGGGGCCCTTCACAGCAGAATTCAGCACTCCAAGGGCACATTTGACCGTTCGGATGTGTTAATCTGGAACTCTTAACTGTGAGTAAAGACCTTGTGACTGAATCCCTACGTTGTCTGGTTATTCCCTGCACCTCCGGCCCTGTACCCCGCCAATACAGACTACTACTCCCAACAGCCCTGGGGCCCAGCTCTACCTGTGGAGAGCTATTCCAACTCTGCTGCGTCACCACCGACCCCAGGGGAACTGAACAGCAGCGGCGGCACCCATCTTGCCGCATACTACAGGTGGTGTCATGACATATCCCCTGTAAATTATCCCCACCATAATCATCTTTATTAACAACACCGCTGGGGTCACAGAGCAGGGCCGTGTCGCCGTGACATCCTCTGAGCAGAAACAGAACCGCGGCCCGATAACGAGTGCCCCCAGACCCCGGTGGGGCATGTCATATACAACATCTATGGCTGGAATACTAGCAATTATTTACTATCAGTATTTTATTGAGAGGTACTTTGAATTGATAAAAGTTTTCCATGACGATGTTAACGGAAATCAGAAGGCAACATTTCATCATCAGAATCTCTTTGTACTGAGGCTTAGACATAAATCAAATTTATTTATAGACCACTGTGTACCTGATACAGGCAAAAAAGTGTCTTATTGGCATAAGCTAGATATGTATATGAAAGGGTAGTTTACAGAATAAAGATGTCTGAGGGTGACCTGTTTTATTAAAAGATCTATCAAAGTTTGTGGAAGTATACAATGCCGTTACCAAAGGAGATTTCAGACGACTTCAGTAGAAAACTTACTTCCTGACTTCACATATGGCAGTCAAACTAGTTTCTTGGATTAACGTTCCATCACAGAATCTAGTACCCATAACCTGTTACATTGTTATATAGGTTGAAAAAGACATAGGTCCATCTAGTTCAACCTTCTTCACCAGTCCTACATTTGTCACCAAATCATTTATAACCAGCAATGTTGTGTGCACTGAGGAAACCATCAGCCCTTAATTAAAAGTTGTCATAATAGTTACATAATGTTGTATTTTTCAAGAAAGGCATCTAGGCCTTCATGAAACTTTTTATTGAATCGACCATTACAATACAATGTAGCAGAGAGTTCCATAGTCTCATTGCTCTCACAATAATGAATTGCTGGATGTTATGATGAAGAAACCTTCTTTTCTCTAGAGGAAACATCCAGCAGTTCATTATTGCAAGAGCAATGAGATTATCGGAGATCCACCCATGCCTGTTAACTAGTTAAATCCCTCTATTAATCTCTGACAGCAGGATTCAAGTTATGCCAGCGGGGAGCGTGTAATTCCCCATTCCCATCGGCATTCTGATTATGTGATCACGGAGTGCCAAGGGGTTCTCATGACAGCCAGAGGTCAGCTAATGACCCCTGTGTATGCCACGACATACTTTCTGTAAATGCCGGCAGTGTGCCAGAGTTCATAGGACACATTATCAAAAATAGCAGTTGCACTCAAGTAGAGGGAAGGAGAAAAACAAAGATATGTATATGGTGAACACTAGAATGTGAAAATTCATTGCTGCAAAGAAAACATGAAAAATTAAAAAAAAAATAAAAAAATTGGGAAAACCTGAGTTATTTTGCAAATAAAATTGGCCAAGTTTACTTGAGCCCAGTTACCACGCCAAGGTATAACTCTCAATTGGGTCCCAATCTAAATTTAGACTAGACCCAATAGATTAGGACACAGTTGAGAGTTATACTTTGGCGTGGTCTGAATGCTTATGACCATGTGATATTTCAGTTTTTCCTTTTTAAGAAATTTGCAAAAATTTCTACATTTTCTGGGGTTTTTTTTGTCAAGATGGGGTGCAAAGTGTACATTAATGAGAAAAAAATGAACTTTTTTGCATTTACCAAATGGCTGCAATGAAACAAAGAGTACAAAATTTAAAGTGGTCTTAATACTTTCCGTACACACTGTATGCCTCCTTAATACGTGCCATGATTATATTTCCTTTGGCAACAGCTGCCTGGCACTGGGCACTAAATTTGAGTTTGCTTTCTGCTTATACAACCAAGTCTTTTTCATTGACAGTGTTAGCTAGTGCTTTCCTATTTATTACAAAATTTACATTTTATTTCCTTAGCCCAAGTTCATTCATCTACATTAAACTTTAATTGTCATTTCTCAGCCCAAGCCTCCAGGTTGTGTACAGTGCCATGAAAAAGGATTTCCTTGCCTTATAAACTTTTCCACATTTTTTTTACATCATACCCAAAACTTTAAATGTATTTTATTGTGATTTTATGTGATATAACTAGTGATAAGTGAGCACTATCATGCTTGGGGGCTTGGTTCTTGTTCAGAGCAGTTGGATGATCGGATGGGCGCGACTCCAACACCCAAGTATAATGGAAGTTAATGGGGGACTCCAGCATTTTTCCAGGAGATTTCCCAGAAAAATGCTTGAGTTGTCATTTACTTTCATTATTCTCGGATGCTCTTAACAAGTACCAAGCACTCGAGCATGGTAGTGCTCATCACTAGATACAGTATAACAATACTAAGAAGAAAAACAAAAAGCCAGCACTAAATGTGCACATCAGCACTAAAAATTCCAAACTGTACTTATTATAAAAAGTTTTGAGATTTTTGGCAAAAAATTGCAATTTCTTGAGCCACCTCGCCACGTCACGGCAAATCTCATTTGATGCAGTCCTACACTAAAATATTTTTATAAAATGTGCCATACGGCCTCACATATGAATAGTAGAACTGCTCTTAGCAGCACTCACCTGGTCTATTTCAATCCCGTACTCATGACTGAGTCATGGCTGTGGGCGGGACAGGTCCAAGGTGCTGCATGAAGTAAATAGCCTGTGGACAAGGCCTGATGACTGAATGTGAACAGTCACCAACCGTCAAAATCTAGACAGATGGAATACATCCCAAATTGGGGTGCATTACTATTCATATGTGAGGCCGTATGGCACATTTTATAAAAAATATTTTAATGTAGGACTGCCTCAAATGAGATTTGCTGTGACGTGGCGAGTGCACATTTGGTGCTGGCTTTTTGTTTTTTCTTCATTGAATTGGTCGGTGGCTGACCCCCACCATGCTATGCACCCCAATTTGGGATGTATTCCACCTGTCTAGATTTTGGCGGTTGGTGACTGTACACATTCAGTCATCAGGCCTTGTCCACAGGCTTTTTACTTCATGCAGCATTTGCTTGGACCTGTCCCGCCCACAGCCATGATTCAGTCATGGGTACGGGATTGAAATAGACCAGGTGAGCGCTGCTAAGAACAGTTCTACTATTCATATGTGAGGCCGTATGGCACATTTTATAAAAATATTTTAGTGTAGGACTGCCTCAAATGAGATTTGCCGTGACGTGGTGAGGTAGCTCAAGAAATTGCATTTTTTTGCCAAAAATCTCCAAATTTTATAATCAGTACAGTTTGGAATTTTTAGTGCTGGAGTGCACATTTGGTGCTGGCTTTTTGTTTTTTCTTCAGTATAACAATACAAAGTAGCAAGTATTTGTGAAGTGTAAAGGAAATGGTATAGAGTTTTCTAAATATTTTAAAAATATAAATCTGAAAATTGTGACGGGCATTTGTATTCAGCCCTTTGTAGTCTGTTACCCCTAATTGAAATTGAGTGACCAATTGCTTCAGAAGTTACTTAATTAGTAAGTTGAATCCACCTGTGTATAATTTATTCTCAGTATAACTACAGCGATTCTGTGATGTCCTCAGTGGTCTGTTTGAGAACATTATGGATCAAACAGCATTATAAAAATCAAAGAACACTCCAGTCAGGTCAGGACTAAGGTTGTGGAGAAGTGTAAACCAGGCTTAGGTTATAAACAAAATAGCCCAATCTCTGAACATCCCATGGAACACTGTACACTCCATCATCCAAAAATTTAAGGAGTATGGCAGAACCAAGACGTGACCATCCACCTAAAATGACATCCCAAGCAAGGAGACCACTAATTAGAGAAGCAGCCAAGAGGCCCATGTTCATTCTGGAGGACTTATAGAGAGATCCATAATGCAAATGGGCTAATCTGTCCACATGACAATTAGTAATTGTGTACTCCATAAATATGGCTTTTTGGAACAGTGTCTAAAAGCCATTTTTGAAAGCAAGTCATAAGAAGTCCCATTTGCAGGTTGCAAAAAGCCATGTAGGGGACATAGCTAGCATATCGAATAAAGTGCTCTGGTCAGATGAGACCAAAGTAGAACTTTTTGGGATCAATGCAAAATACTATGTGTGGCGGAAAACTAACACTGCATATCACCCTAACAATACCATCCTTCCATCAAACATGGTGGAGGCAGCATGATCCTGTGGGTATGCTTTTCTTCAGCAGAGACAGGAAAGCTGGTCTCTGTTCATGGGAAGATGGATGGTGCTACAGCTACATACAGGAGAATCCTGGAGGAAAACCTGTTAGAGGGTGAAAAAGACTTGAGACTGGGTCATAGGTTCACCTTCCAGCAGAACGGCCCTAAACATACTCCAGAGCTACAATAGAATACTTTAGATCAAAGTATATTCATGTGTGTGAATGGCCCAGTCACAGTCCAGACCTAAAACCCATTGAGAATCTGGGGCAATCCTTTAAAAATTGCTCTTCATAGATGCTCTCCATCTAATCTCACTGAGTTAGAGCTATTTTTCAAAGAATGAGCAAAAATGTCAGCTTCTAGATGTGTAAAGCTGGTAGAGACAAACCCCAAAAGACTTGCAGCAGTAATTGCAGCAAAAGGTGGTCTTGCAAAGTATTGACTCAGGAAAGCTAAACACAAATGCAGGTCACAATTTTCAGATTTATATTTTTAAATATTTAGAAAACCATGTAAAACCCTTTACAGCTGACAAATATTTGCCACTTTCTGTTGGTATAAAGGGGGCTTTACACGCAGCGATATCGCTAGCGATATCGCTGGTGAAAGCACCCGCCCCCTTCATTTGTATGTCATGGGCAAATCGCTGCCCATGGTGCACAAAATCGTTAGGAGCCGTCACACGTACTTACCTGCCTAGCGACGTCGCTGTTGCCGGTGAACCGCCTCCTTTCTAAGGGGGCGGTTCGTGCGGCGTCACAGCAGCATCACTAAGCGGCCGCCCAATAGAAGCGGAGGGGCGGAGATGAGCGGCTGTAACATCCCGCCCACCTCCTTCCTTCCTCATTGCCGGTGGCCGCAGGTAAGCTGTAGTTCGTCGTTCCCGAGGTGTCACACGTAGCGATGTGTGCTGCCTCAGGAACGACGAACAACCTCCGTCCTGCAACAATCAACGATTTTTTGAAAATGAATGACATGTCAACGATCAACGATAGGGTGAGTATTTTTGATCGTTAACGGCCGTTCGTTGGTGTCACACGCAATGACGTCGCTAACGATGCCGGATATGCGTCACGGAATACTTGACCCCGGCAATATATCGTTTGATATGTAGTTTCGTGTAACGGGGCCTTAACACATAAAATCCAAATGAAACACATTTAAGTTTGTGGGTATAAGGCTGGTTTTACATTAGCGGTATTCTGCCGCACTGCCGGATCCGGCACAAGTGCAGTACAGTTCAATACAGTTCACAGGCATCGCGGAAAGCTCCGGTCACATGCTGTCACATGCTCGGGTTACATGACCACATGTGACGTAGCTTGCCAATGAACTGTATTGAACTGTACTGCACTTATGCCGGATCCGGCAGTGTGGCAGAAAAATGCTGATGTGAAACCAGTGTAAAATATTCACCTCTCTATTGATTACTTTGTAGAATTTAGTAGGATCTGCAAATATTGAAAGGTTACTCTGCATACCCTGCAATGTCTCATATGTATATATTTATATGTTAAAAGAAGAGGGTCCAATACTGACCCCTGAGGTACCCCAGTATTAACTTTGACCCAATTAGAATGTGATCCATTCAAAACACCCTCTGTTTACTATCACTGAACCATTTGTTAATCTATTTATACATATTTTCCTCTAGTCTCATTGCTCTCATTTTATGTGCCAACCTTTTCTGTGACATTGAATTGAATGCCTTTGGAAAGATACACAACATCCATACTTCCTCATAGAAGATGATCAAATTAGATATTAATATCGATCTCCTAATTTCCATAATTCCACTACTTTTCCTTCCAGGTGTTACAATTTCAATGTTGAAGAGTGGGAACTAAGGGGGAAGTACTCTTCTTATGGAGTGTGACAGACCATATCTGGCAAGCCCGTACGAGGATACTTAATTGCGTCTTCTGAGAGGAAGAGGACTTGAACTCTAGTGCCACCTATTGCAAGTAGCAATTGAGATTCTGCTTTGGCTTATATATCCTAAGTCCTTCGACAAGACTCGTTTAAAGGGTTGATATTGACTTTTACGATTGATACTTCCAATAGGTGGCACTAGAGTGCAAGTCCTCTTCCTGTCTGAAGAAACAATTTGCATAATGTTAAAGAGTGAATTACATTTCAAGAAGCTGTCTAGTACTATGCTATAAGGCTATGTCATCTATAGAGATGAGCGAACCGGTCCCGGTTCGGCTCGAGGTCGGTTCGCCGAATGGAGGTCCCGTTCGAGTTCGGCTCGTCGAACGTTCGACGAACCGAACTCGAACTGCATAGGAAACAATGGCAGGCAATCACAAACACATAAAAACACCTAGAAAACACCCTCAAAGGTGTCCAAAAGGTCACAAACAACTCACAACACAACACAAACACATGGGAAAGTGACAAGGACATATACTTATGCAAAAACAAAAGAGCTGGACAAGGAAAAAGAGGAGGAGACACAGATATAGGCATGGCACGCCCTTCTAAAGTCATGTAAAACACCGCAAGGTGACTCCAAGCGGAGTCTCCCTTTTTTTCCAAAAATTGTGCCCCACACACACCCACCCATTCAGTGGCAGCACTTGTGCCCTAGTTGTACACTTCACAGCTAGATTTGCATCAAGCACATTCAAAAATACGCCATAATTAACCGTCCCCAGGATGACACCAGGGTAGGTAGCAAAGTCTTTCCTGATCCCAGCTCTGTTCATCTTGGCTTCTTTTAAAAACACAGCAAGCAAGGGTTACTCCAAGCGGAGTCTCCCTTTTTTCCAAAAATTGGCCACACAGACACCCACCCCATCAGTGGCAGCACTTGGGCCCTAGTTGCAAACAGGATGTTTTGATTTGCATCAAGCACATTCAAAAATACGCCATAATTAACCGTCCCCAGGATGACACCGGGGTAGGTAGATAAAGTCTTTGCTGAACCATGACTTGTTCATCTTGGCTTCTTTTAAAAACAATGTAAGCAAGGGTTACTCCAAGCGGAGTCTCCCTTTTTTTCCAAAAATTGTGCCCCACACACACCCACCCATTCAGTGGCAGCACTTGTGCCCTAGTTGTACACTTCACAGCTAGATTTGCATAACGCACATTCCAAATCCACAAGCATTTACTCTCCCCAGGATGACACAGGGGTTGTAAATTCCTTCTGGATCCATGACTTGTTCATTTTGATGAACGTCAGTCTGTCCACATTGTCACTGGACAGACGCGTGCGCTTATCTGTCAGCACACACCCAGCAGCACTGAAGACACGTTCAGAGACAACGCTGGCAGCTGGACACGACAAAATCTCCAAGGCGTAAGTTGAGAGCTCTGGCCATTTTTCTAGGTTTGAAGCCCAAAAGGAGCAAGGCTCCATTTGCAAAGTCATGGCATCGATGTTCATTTGGAGATACTCCTGTATCATCCTCTCCAGCCGTTGACTATGTGTCAGACTTGTTGTCTCTGGTGGCCTTGCAAAGGAGGGTCTAAAAAAATTATGAAAAGATTCCATAAAATTGCTGTTACCAGCACCAGATACGGTCCTACTGGTACGTGTAGACTGTTGAAGATGACGAGACCGTCCCATGTTTGTCAAGTTACAACTGGGAGATTCACTCCCTGCACCTGCACGGTTGTTTGGTGGAAAAGCGGATCTAAGATCGAGTAACAGCTTCTGCTGATACTCCTGCATACGTGCGTCCCTTTCTATGGCTGGAATTATGTCACAAAATTTGGACTTGTACCGGGGATCTAATAGTGTGGCAAGCCAGTAGTCATCATCACTTCTAATTTTGACAATACAAGGGTCATGTTGGAGGTAGTGCAACAAGAAGGCACTAATGTGTCTTGCGCAGCCATGCGGACCAAGTCCACGCTGTGTTTGTGGCATAGAGGTGCTAACTGTTCTTTCTTCCTCTGACATCTCCCCCCAACCTCTTTCAACTGAAATTTGACCAAGGTCTCCCTCATCTGCTGAGTCTTCCATGTCCATGGACAGTTCGTCCTCCATTTCTTCATGTCCTCCTGCACCTTCCTCAACATCTCGCCTGCTACCATGCGCCCTTGTTGATCCCTGTCCCCCATGCTCCCATGCCTGGCGCCTTGGTGATGATGAACGTCTGGACCTTGGTGATGTTGTTGTGTCTTGCGCATATGAATCCTCCTGTAGTTCATCCCCTTCCTGTTGTCCCACCCCCTGACTCCGAATAGTGTTTAGCGTGTGTTCCAGCATGTAAATGACTGGAATCGTCATGCTGATAATGGCATTGTCAGCGCTAAACATATTCGTCGCCATGTCGAAACTGTGCAGAAGGGTGCATAGGTCCTTGATCTGAGACCACTCCATCAGGGTGATCTGCCCCACCTCTGCATCTCGTTGGCCCAGGCTATACGTCATGACGTATTGCACCAGGGCACGGCGGTGCTGCCACAGTCGCTGTAACATGTGGAGAGTTGAATTCCAGCGTGTCGCCACATCGCATTTCAGGCGATGAACCGGCAGGCCGAAAGACTTCTGGAGCGATGCAAGTCGCTCAGCTGCGGCGCTTGAACGGCGGAAGTGAGCAGACAGTTTTCGTGCCCTGTTCAGAAGGCCATCTAGGCCGGGATACTGTGTTAAAAATTGCTGCACGACAAGGTTCAACACGTGAGCCATACAAGGTACGTGTGTCACCCTGCCCAGGCGAAGGGCCGCACCCAGGTTTGCAGCATTGTCGCACACGGCCTTACCAGGCTGCAGGTTGAGTGGAGACAACCATTTATTAAACTCGGACCACAGAGCTGACCACAACTCCTCAGCTGTGTGACTCTTATTCCGAAGACATTTCAAGCTAAAGACCGCCTGATGCCGTTGCGCTCTGCTGCCAGCATAGTAATGATGGGTGCGTGATTCCTTCTGCGCAGTGAGAACGCTGGTGGCCTGACCAGGCAGGCTTGGGGCGGAGGTGGAGGACCCAGATGAGGTGGAGGATGCAGAAGCAGTGGCGGAACTTGGACAGACAGAGGATTGACACACAAGTCGTGGGGACGGCAAGACTTGTGCAGCAGACCCTTCACCATCTATCACCATAGTTACCCAGTGCCCAGTGAGCGACATGTAACGTCCCTGTCCATGCTTACTGGTCCAAGTATCGGTGGTGAAATGCACCCGTTCACACACAGAGTTTCTCAATGAAGCGGTGATGTTGTGTGCGACATGCTGGTGTAGCGCGGGCACACCTTTCTTAGAAAAGTAGTGGCGACTAGGCATCTGGTACTGGGGCACAGCGACAGACATAAGGTCTCTAAAATCCTGTGTGTCCACTAGGCGGAAAGGCAGCATTTCTGTAGCCAACAGCTTACAGAGGGATAGAGTCAACCTCTTAGCTTTGTCATGGGTCACAGGAAATGGCCTTTTATTTGTCCACATCTGAGGGACAGAGATCTGGCTGCTGTGTGTAGACGGTGTTGAGTAGGGTGTCCCTGGAAAAATGCAGGTTTGTGAGGAAAGTGCAGGCGGAGACATGATGTTGCCTTCATCCAAAGTTGGTGCTATCGATGTCTGAGAGAGCTGTACACACTCACTTGTTTCCCCTTCCAAAACAACTGACGACCTACCAAGCAAACTGCCTGTTGCGGTTACAGTGGTGGAAGTTGTGGGTGGAAAAACAGGTGTGACAGCTGTCCCCACAGTCCTAGAAGATGACGAGCGCGCGGATGCACTGGAAGGGGCAGGCGGTGGATGGTTCGCTCCGCTAGGCCGCATTGCAGCACGGTGAGCTTCCCACCGGGCCATATGATATTTATTCATGTGACGATTCATGGAAGAAGTTGTCAAACTGCTGAGGTTTTGACCTCTACTAAGAGAACCATGACAAATTTTACAGATCACATAATTTGGGCGATCTTTTTCTATGTCAAAAAAGGACCAGGCTAGGCAAGGCTTAGAGGCCATGCGACCTGTTGATCCACCCCGAATAATGCTCAGAGGCAGAGTGGTGGCTGAGGATGCAGTTGTAGACGTGCTACCAGTACTCCGACTCTGTCCAGGAAGGCGCAAGGTAACTTCGTCATCAGTTGCATCCTCCTCCACCACCTCTGTTGACCTCCTCGAGTGCCTGACTGTGGGTTGACAGTAGGTGGGATCTAGAACTTCATCATCAATTGTTGTGTTTGCACTCCCCTCCCCCTCAGACCGAGCCTCTTCTTGCCCTGACCGAATATTTAAGTTGTCATCCCAATCGGGTATCTGAGTCTCATCTTCATCAGTATGTTCCTCATTGTCTATAACCACAGGTGTTACAGTTTGTGACAAAGGGTCAACATTATGCTCCGAAACTTGGTCCTCACGGCCTGAATCAGAGTCACAAAGGTTCTGGGCATCACTGCAGACCATTTCCTGTTCTGTACTCACTGTAGCTTGGGAGCAGACCTCTGATTCCCAGGCTATAGTGTGACTGAACAGCTCTGCAGACTCAGCCATCTCAGTTCCACCATACTGTGCAGGGCTGATGGAGACTTCAGAGCTGGGAGAAATCAAGTTTGATTGGGATGACAACTCAGAGGACTGGTGTTTTTTGGATGCGGTACTTGAAGTGGCTGAGAGGGCACTTGTTGGACCACTTGAGATCCATTCAAGCATTTTCCTTTTTTGCCCATCATCTACCTTTGTTCCTGTTGTTCGTGTCCGTAAAAAAGTGAGCACATCGGATTGTCCACGGTAAGTAGTAGACATCTTACTTTTGCTGGTAGATGGTCTATCTTCAGCAGATGATAATGGAGCTTTGCCACCTTCCCCACGGACAAAACTTTTTTTGCCTTTTCCACCACGCCTCTTCCCCTTTCCACCAGCATCTGTCATTTTGCCACTCATGTTGATTGCGACAAGATTGTGGACTGAAAATGTGGTAGTAAAAATTGAGAGGTGGTGTAGATTGCAGTGGTGGTCTAGCTTTATTAACAGCAGAATAATAAAGAATAAATATCCCTGACAATGCAACTACGGCCCTTAAACTGGCAGCAAAAATTGCTAGTATAATGGCTTAGTTATAATGAGTTGGAGTGTGCAATGCAGGCAGACGTGCTCTGCAAATGTCTTTGCACTAGTGTGACTATAGCAAAGTCCAATAGCCACGTTTAGGATGCCACTAGGTACACTGAGTGTTTGCTAGTATAATGGCTTAGTTATAATGAGTTGGAGTGTGCAATGCAGGCAGACGCGCTCTGCAAATGTCTTTGCACTAGTGGGACTATAGCAAAGTCCAATAGCCACGTTTAGGATGCCACTAGGTACACTGAGTGTTTGCTAGTATAATGGCTTAGTTATAATGAGTTGGAGTGTGCAATGCAGGCAGACGCGCTCTGCAAATGTCTTTGCACTAGTGGGACTATAGCAAAGTCCAATAGCCACGTTTAGGATGCCACTAGGTACACTGAGTGTTTGCTAGTATAATGGCTTAGTTATAATGAGTTGGAGTGTGCAATGCAGGCAGACGCGCTCTGCAAATGTCTTTGCACTAGTGTGACTATAGCAAAGTCCAATAGCCACGTTTAGGATGCCACTAGGTACACTGAGTGTTTGCTAGTATAATGGCTTAGTTATAATGAGTTGGAGTGTGCAATGCAGGCAGACGCGCTCTGCAAATGTCTTTGCACTAGTGGGACTATAGCAAAGTCCAATAGCCACGTTTAGGATGCCACTAGGTACACTGAGTGTTTGCTAGTATAATGGCTTAGTTATAATGAGTTGGAGTGTGCAATGCAGGCAGACGCGCTCTGCAAATGTCTTTGCACTAGTGGGACTATAGCAAAGTCCAATAGCCACGTTTAGGATGCCACTAGGTACACTGAGTGTTTGCTAGTATAATGGCTTAGTTATAATGAGTTGGAGTGTGCAATGCAGGCAGACGCGCTCTGCAAATGTCTTTGCACTAGTGGGACTATAGCAAAGTCCAATAGCCACGTTTAGGATGCCACTAGGTACACTGAGTGTTTGCTAGTATAATGGCTTAGTTATAATGAGTTGGAGTGTGCAATGCAGGCAGACGCGCTCTGCAAATGTCTTTGCACTAGTGGGACTATAGCAAAGTCCAATAGCCACGTTTAGGATGCCACTAGGTACACTGAGTGTTTGCTAGTATAATGGCTTAGTTATAATGAGTTGGAGTGTGCAATGCAGGCAGACGTGCTCTGCAAATGTCTTTGCACTAGTGGGACTATAGCAAAGTCCAATAGCCACGTTTAGGATGCCACTAGGTACACTGAGTGTTTGCTAGTATAATGGCTTAGTTATAATGAGTTGGAGTGTGCAATGCAGGCAGACGTGCTCTGCAAATGTCTTTGCACTAGTGGGACTATAGCAAAGTCCAATAGCCACGTTTAGGATGCCACTAGGTACACTGAGTGTTTGCTAGTATAGTGGCTTAGTTATAATGAGTTGGAGTGTGCAATGCAGGCAGACGTGCTCTGCAAATGTCTTTGCACTAGTGTGACTATAGCAAAGTCCAATAGCCACGTTTAGGATGCCACTAGGTACACTGAGTGTTTGCTAGTATAATGGCTTAGTTATAATGAGTTGGAGTGTGCAATGCAGGCAGACGTGCTCTGCAAATGTCTTTGCACTAGTGTGACTATAGCAAAGTCCAATAGCCACGTTTAGGATGCCACTAGGTACACTGAGTGTTTGCTAGTATAATGGCTTAGTTATAATGAGTTGGAGTGTGCAATGCAGGCAGACGTGCTGTGCAAATGTCTTTGCACTAGTGGGACTATAGCAAAGTCCAATAGCCACGTTTAGGATGCCACTAGGTACACTGAGTGTTTGCTAGTATAATGGCTTAGTTATAATGAGTTGGAGTGTGCAATGCAGGCAGACGTGTTCTGCAAATGTCTTTGCACTAGTGGGACTATAGCAAAGTCCAATAGCCACGTTTAGGATGCCACTAGGTACACTGAGTGTTTGCTAGTATAATGGCTTAGTTATAATGAGTTGGAGTGTGCAATGCAGGCAGACGCGCTCTGCAAATGTCTTTGCACTAGTGGGACTATAGCAAAGTCCAATAGCCACGTATAGGATGCCACTAGGTACACTGAGTGTTTGCTAGTATAATGGCTTAGTTATAATGAGTTGGAGTGTGCAATGCAGGCAGACGTGCTCTGCAAATGTCTTTGCACTAGTGTGACTATAGCAAAGTCCAATAGCCACGTTTAGGATGCCACTAGGTACACTGAGTGTTTGCTAGTATAATGGCTTAGTTATAATGAGTTGGAGTGTGCAGAGGACAGGAGGGTACAGTGCCAGGATTGTGGGGCTCTGGGTAGAGGAATGGAAGCCTGCCTTTCTATTCCCTCCTAATAGGGAAATGCAGGGAGGAAATTCCTGACCTTGGCTACACAGACGCTGTCGCTGTTTTCAGGACCTGTCACCTTAACTCTGACCCTGCCGGTTTGAGCCCTTAAAAGGACTGCTAGAAAGTGCTCTCCCTAAGCTGTCCAGCGCTGTGTATGGAGCGCATACAGCTGTATCAGCGATAGGACAAAGGACGGAGCTGCGACAGTGATGTCTGACACCAAAGATGCAGAAGAGATAATGGCGTCCTGGAGGAAAATGTCCGGTTTTATAATGCAGGGACATGTGACATGGACATCCTATCACACATGCCGTTGCTTCTCTGGCTAAAAGTCCACTTAGCTGTGTGTGTGTCTGGGATTGTCTGACATGCTGGCCCGCCCCACTACACGCGCGCGCTTAGGGAAGGAAGACAAGGAAAAAAAAAAAAAATGGCGATCGCCATTATAGAAACAGCAGTGATCTGAAGGCGCTGTTCACGCACACTATACACTGAAATGTCATAATAGTGTGATTCACAGAGTGACTTACACTATTACAGCGGAAACCAAGCTAGGATTTAGCTGTTTTTTTGCTGCTAGAACCGTTCTCGAACGTTTCTAGAACTATCGAGCTTTTGCAAAAAGCTCGAGTTCTAGTTCGATCTAGAACAGGGCCCAAAATCACTCGAGCCTAGAACTGGAGAACCTCGAACCACGAACCGCGCTCAACTCTAGTCATCTATGCAAAATTGTTAGCATCCCCTCAAATCAGCTAAAGCTGGCTTTACACAGAGCGCCCCCGTTGGTTGTGCGTCACGGGCAAATCGCTGCCCATGGCGCACAACATCGCTAGGACCTGTCACACGTACTTACCTGCTTAGCGATGTTGCTGTGGCCGGCGAACCGCCTCCTTTCTAACGGGGCGGTTCTTTCGGCGTCACAGCAGCGTCGCTAAGCAGCCGCCCAATAGAAGCGGAGGGGTGGAGATGAGCGGGCGGAACATCCCGCCCACCTTCTTCCTTCCTCATTGCGGGCAGCCGCAGGTACGGTGATGTTCCTTGTTCTTGTGTTGTCACACATAGCGATGTGTGCTGCCGCAGGAACGATGAACAACCTGCGTACTGCAACAGCAATGATAATCTGGATTAGAACGACTTGTCAACGATCAACAATTAGGTGAGTCATTTTGATCGTTAACGGTCGTTCGTGTGAATCGCCCACCACAGCGCTGCAGCGTGACACTGCGGGACGGCTCTTTGGGAATACCTTCTGGCAACAGGTCAGTCAGGTTTTCTTTATATGAAGTTGTGACGCCACTCTCGGTATTTGCGGTCAGGGATGGGTGACCGCCACTGCAATTTAACGAGCGTCTGGGGCTGATGGTATTGCAGTCGGATGGTGCGGCCTCCCGAGAGTGAGGTTGGCCCCAGGGGCTCGGGTGTATATGCGTGGAACCACAAGTCACAGAATGACTCAAACACAGTCCAGAAAGTCTTTTAACTTGTTTACTCACTTTTTGGTTGTTTCTGTGACTTGCCCGGGCGATGCTGTGATAACCAGGTGGAACCAGGAATTCCTGCAGGCCGTTCTGAGGGTAGCTATCAACTCACCTTCCTTGCACTCCTTTTGTTTGGGAGGACCCCTTACTTGTAGTATGGTGGCATTCCTCCAGGGAAGCTGTTTCTGACTTCACTCCCCTCCCTGGCCCGTCTGCCGGCAGCATAGACCTTGGTGAGATGGCTTCTGGCCCTGTTCCTTTGTGTGTCCCCTTGTTGCTGCTTGGGTTCGGACTCTGTGTTTCTGGTGAGGTACCACAAGTACCCTCACCGGCAGGTTGAGCAGCTCCAGAGAATTAGATTTCTGCTTTGGGGACCTGTATTCCCGTGCGTGCCGGAATACCAGCGGTCCCCGTACTCGGCCACCTCTCTGTAGGTGTCTTTCAGGCTGTCCCACAGGTATTTGTTCTCCCCTGTTAACAGCTACCACACTCCGCAGGGTCTGGCTAGCATGGGTGTACATCTGCTCCCTTCCACACTCCTGAACACTCTGCTCTAGACTGCTTGCTCCTCCTCTTCCTGTCTGCCCTGCTTCTAGCTTCCAGCCCCTCCCCTACACCCCTTGCAGGGAATTGAAAGTTAACCTCTTTAGGGCTATCCAAGGGTCCCTTCTTATGGTGTGGGAGACCTGGTTGCTATATGTTTGTATGTGCACACCTCATCCTGGCCTTTGGAGATTACCTGGAAGCACTGCCCCAGCATGGGTGAAATACTCTGTGGTGCCTGACCAGGTCAGGGGCGCCACATTCCCCCTTAGTTATCATCAGCACATCCTCGGGCTGCAAAGACAAGAAAAAAAGGGTAAATACAACTTTTCCCACACAGGGGCAACTATTTACATTTAAACATATAAAACATACCAGGTACCATTCCACCACCAACCACCCACAAGTCTGAAACCCACCCAAAAACCTCCAGGAGGTAGGTCACGATCCTTTTGGTGACAAGGTCTGAGTCATCTTTTTCCCCAGACCTTTCCTCCAATCTTCCTCTCCTGAGGAAGGTGGTGGTTACCATTGAGGTAACTTTTTGTACCGCCCCGCAGGCTTGGCTGTGACAGCCGAGCCGCTCGGATCCGTGCTTGTACTGCGGGTGGTGGCTCGAGCCTCTCACGGACCCGGGGGTCACGTCGCTCTGCAAGGGAGTTGGCGCTACACGTGGGGATTTGGGTGGTGAGTTCCACGGCCGGGGCCGTGGTGGTTTGGTTTTGGATGTTAGTTCGTGGCGCCACCCACGGGTTGTGGTGATTGTCGACACCACCGCTGTGGTGAAGGTATGGGGGGCTCCCGGGAGCGGTGTAATGGCGCAGCTAGGTGTTGACCCCTCCGTGGGTAGGGGGTGTTGGTGCCGGGGCCCGGTGGGCGAGGGCCGGGGTGCAGGGTGAAGTGTTGCGGTGCAGCGCGGTGCAGTGCCTTATGGCACTGGTGTACTCACTCTGAAACAAAACACTGGAGTCTCTGGTAAACCAAACGGAGTGATGAACGGGGCCCGTAGTTGGCTGCAGCTTCTCCCAGAATAGGTTGGTGGTTTCGCCTTTCTCCTGCACCTCTGTGTGTAAATGTTTGACTCCTATGCCTAGACACCGGTAGTCCGCTCCCTGACTTGTATATGCCGTAGGAGCCCGTTTGCAGACGCTGGCCCTTTGGGTCTCTATGCCTTGGCGGTGGCTTTACCCTGTATGGTTGGGCTGTTGTCTTCTAAAGGGACTTGTGTGGGATAGGTCCTTAAGTCCAGTCCGCAATCAGTTGATTCGACTAGGCCCAGCCGGTTCAGGGCTTTGTACTGGGTCTGAGTACTCTGCCTGGTGCTCCGGTATCCAGTTGGCTCCCCGGTTTGGTTCCAGCGGGCCACTACCCTGTCCCGGTCCCTTACGGTTCCACCGGTCGTATTCCCGGTCTCCTGCAGGCGACCACCACCGTCTGCCTCCTTGCCAATGGTGACTGGGCTCTGACCCAGCCACCTGGTAGTCTGTTGGCAGCCTGGACACAGGACTGCCCGTGCACTTGACAGCTCTAGACTCCGAACTTGACTCAGACTTCTCTGGACTGTGTTTTCCTGCCTCCAGGCCTGTGAATTCCTTGGTGGGTGGAGCCAACCACCTGGCTCCGCCCCCCCAGGTGTGGACATCAAACCTGGAGGGTGGTGACAAGGTTTTTAGGTTGGCTGGTGTCACCTAACCGGGAGGGTGTGTGGTGTTGTGTGTGACTACCTGGGACGACCCGACTAGTCCGGGGCGTCACATTTTTACACTGAGAGAGTTTGTGGTTATAGCCAGTTCATAACCTGTGGTCAATTTTTAAAGTGCACGTAAACTGGTGCAACACATTTTAGCAGCAAAGTTCTCGCAATAGTCCTTGTGGGCGCATTTCACTTGAACGTTACTAAACCTTCAGAAAACATTTGTAAACATTCTGAAACTTTACTTAACAGTACACAGGTTAAACATTACATTTTATACTGGCATTTTGGACTAAACTGTACTTTCTCTATACCGTAATGGGGGCTGACCAAAGTTGCTGCAGGTTGATCTACGCAGTACTATACTGTCATCTGTCTGAGGTTGTGTCCTCCCACCCGGTGTATGTGTCTCACTGTGAACGATGGGTGTACTCGGCGCTGATACCAGTGCATGGTCTTCTGATTCAGCTTCACTCGGCTCTTCTAAGTTCTGAACAGGTCCTTCATGTTCTCTAACTTCTTCTCTGGGTTGAGGGAAGGTAATGACTGGAATAACAACTGCTCCATTGTATTGAGGCCAACTTGCTGGAAAATCTCCAAGTACAGTATGGATCATCCTTTCTCTTGGTTCTTCGACTGGCGAAGGGTTGGAAACTTTTTCAGGGATTCTTAGCTGTTTAGGATATCTCTTAAGTAGAGATGAGCGAGTCTCTAGAGGCTTGAGTTCGGTTCGGTTCGCCGAACGGAGGCCGCGTTCGAGTTCGGCTCGACGAACGGCTCAACGAACCTCTCGAATCCCATTGAAAACAATGGGAGGCAAACACAAACACATAAAAACACATTATAAATGTACACATACAGTTGATAAACATTGCCATAACACTTACAGGTACCCGTGACGCGTCCTGCACTGTCTCCCACCGCTTTTCCTTCCGATAATCGCTGCGTCCTCCCGGTAACCAGCACTCATGATAGGACCTATCGTGACATCAAAATAGCCATGTGACCAGTCACGTGTGTATTATCTCATTGGCTACAGACTGGTCACATGGCTAGACGTCATTGCTAGGTCCTGTCAGTGCCTCTTCCCGGTACGCGGTGCTCGTTTGTGCATCCCCGTGTACTGGCGAGATGCTCTGGGACATGGTCGGCTCCCCGTTCTGCTTCCCCGTTCTGTTATTCACCGGCTGCCACAGCCGGTCAAAAACGGAGATCACCGTTGCTATAGCAACGCACCTGTCAGCGGTGACATCACCGCTTACAGCCTGCTGTCTCTGCTACTCACTGAGTGATATAGACTGCACGGGAAGCAGCGTCTTCCTCCCATGCAGTGCTGTCTGATGTAGCAGAGCTGCATGGGTTGAAGGAGAAAAAAGACAGAAGACCATGGATCGTGGAGGGATGCGAGGGAGTAATAAACATGGAGTCTCTAATTGTGTCTGTGTATTTATTTCTATTAAAGTATTTTTTCTCTGTGTGGTGTCTTTTTTTTAACCCTTTATTGGAAATTCTTAATGGCCGGATCAAACTTGCCTGACATTAAGAATCTCTGGCTTAATACTAGCTAGTAAAACAAAGCTAGTATTAACTCATTATTACCCAGCGAGCCACCCGTCACCAGGGCAGCTGGCAGAGTTGTATTCAGCGCCATATGATGGCGCTTCTATGAAAGCGCCATTTTCTGGGGTGGCTACGGACTGCAATTCACAGCAGAGGGGCCCAGAAAGCTCAGGCTAACCTGTGCTGCGGATTCCAATCCCCAGCTGTCTAGTAGTACCTGGCTGGACACAAAAATGGGGCGAAGCTCATATCGATTTTTTTTTTTAATTATTTCATGAAATTCATGAAATAATTAAAAAAAGGGCTTCCCTATTTTTTTAGTTCCCAGCCGGGTACAAATAGGCAGCTGGGGGTTGGGGGCAGCCGCACTTGCCTGCTGGACCTGGCTAGTATACAAAAATATCGCGAAGCCCACGTCATTATTTTGGTGGGCAAAAAACTCCTGCATACAGTCCTGGATGGAGTATGCTAAGCTTTGTAGTTCTGCAGCTGCTGTCTGCTCTGCTGCATACACTAGTGAATGGAGCATGCTGAGCCTTGTCATTCTGCAGCTGCTGTCTGCTCTCCTCCATACAGACAGCAGCTGCAAAACTACAAGGCTCAGCATACTCCATCCAGGACTGTATGCAGGAGTATTTTGCCCCCCAAAAAATTATGAGAAAGAGCGAGAGAGACAGAGAGAGAGAGAGAGAGAGAGAGGGAAAAAAAGAGACTGAGAAAAAGAGAGAGAAAAAGAGAGAGAGAGGAGAGAAAGGGAGGGAGAGAGAGAGAGAAAAAGAGAGAGAGAAAAGAGAAAGAGAGAGAAAGAGAGAGAAACAGAGAAAAGAGAGAGAGAGAAAAGAGAGAGAAAGGAGAGAAGAGAGAGAAGAGAGAGAAGAGAGAGAAGAGAGAGAAGAGAGAGAAGAGAGGAGAGAGAGAGAAAAAAGAGAGACTAAGAAAAAGAGAGAGAGAAAAATAGAGAGGAAGGGAGAGAGAGAGAGAGGGGGAGACAGAGAGAAAAAGAGAGAGAGAGAAAGGGAGAGAAAGAGAGAGAGAGAGAGGAGAGAAGAGAGAGAGAGGAGAGAGAGGGAAAAAGAGAGACTGAGAAAAAAGAGAGAAAAAGAGAGTAAAAGAGAGAGAGGAGAGAGAGGAGAGAGAGAGAAAAAGAGAGAGAGAGGAGAAAGAGGGAGAGAGAGAGGGGGAGAGAGAGAGAGGGAAAAAGAGAGATTGAGAAAAAGAGAGAGAGAGAAAGAGAGAGAAAAAGAGAGAGAAAGCGAGAGAGAGAAAAAGAGAGAGACAGGAGAGAGAGGAGAGAGGGAGGGAGAGAGGGAAAGAAAAAGAGAGAAAGAGGAGAGATAGAGAGAAAGAGAGAGCGAATGAGAGAGAGAAAGAGAGAGCGAATGAGAGAGAGAAAGAGAGAGAGAAAAAGAGAGAGAGACAGAGGGGGAGAGAGAGAGAGAGAGAGAGAGGACAGAGAGGAGAGAGCAATGCAGCCTCATTCCGTGAACTGCTCCGATTTTAGAGGTGTGTCCCGCGGCTCACAGCTGATATCCGGTTCCTGCCCTCAGTGCATAATTAAATTAAATTATAATTATAAATATTTAATAATTATAATTTAAAATTAAAAATAAATAAATAAATTCTTTACCGGGATCAGAACTTGTAAGGTTATGCTTCTTAAGCGAGCGCTCTATCCACTGACCTACTGCCTGTAATGATAAAGATTGGCAGATTTGGTAATCTTGACTTCTGCATTGCAGAGTGAAGTCTCTGGTGACAGCGCAATTCACTTCATTGCTACGTGGAGAGGACACAGCGCGATCGTGTTCTACGGTGCTGCTGCATCTTCATGTAGCAGAGCTGACAGTGTCGTGTGGATTACGTCAGACCTGGATGTGTATTTGGGGATTAATAAACTGGTAAAAGAGGATTTTTTTTACTTTTATTCCAAATAAAGGATTTTTCGCTGTGTGCGTTTATTTACTTTCACTTTCAGTTTAATCATTGAAGGTATCTCGGGGAGACAGCTGACATGATTAAACTCATTATTACCCCGATTGCCACCGCACCAGGGCAGAGTCCCGGGACTGTCGCATCTAATGGATGCGGCAATTCCGGGCGGCTGCTGGGTGATATTGTTAGGGTGGTGGGCTCCCCATAATGTGGTTCTCTCCATCCTGACAATACCAGCCTCCAGCCGTGTGGCTTTATCCTGCTGGCTGGTATCAAATATGGGGGGAACCGCATGTTTTTTTTTTATTTATTTATTTTACTGCAAGATATAGACCCGCCCACCGGCGGCTGTGATTGGTTTCAGTGAGACAGCTGTCACTCATCGTGGGGGCGTGTCTGACTGCAACCAATCATGGGCGCTCGTGGGCGAGGAAAGCATGAAATACCTGATTGAATAATGAAGCAGCAGCAATTTTCTAACGAGGAAAAGACGCCGCAGATTTCTGACAGCCGTGCAGCAAGACGCCCGTGATCGGTGAGTAGGAAAGGGAGAGGGATTGTGCTGGGGACGCAGGACGCATGCAGATAGCAATGTGTGCACATAGCCTTACTGTGAAAAGCCACGTTTTTGTTGATCAAACCGTCCTCGAACCTAACTCGAACTGTTGAGCTTTTAACAAAAAGCTCGAGTTCGAGCTCGAACACCCCCCAAAATCACTCGAACATGAAATTGGCGAACCTCAATCATTGCTCATCTCTACTTTTAAGGTGGTCTCTAGAAACTTCAGCTGTTGTCTTTCCTCCATCTTTGCTGATGAGGCATGTCTTTTCACGGCTAAGCGTTGATGGTAGCACAGTGTAGGGTTCTGCTACCCAGTGATTGTGGAGTTTATGACGTCTTCTCTTTCTCTTAAGGACTACTTCTCCAGGCATCAAAGGAACAGCAGGTGCATTTTGATTGTAGGCTTTTTCTTGTTTCTCCCGCTGCTGAGTCAAGCTTCGCTCCACACACTCTTGTACTCTCTTGTATTGGGCTTGGCGGGTGGAATCCCAATCAGCATCTTGTAGAGGGTCTTCACGGGTCTCAACTCCTATTTCCAGATCCACTGGCAATCTTCCAGGTCTGGCCCTCATCAGGTATGCCGGTGTGCAGTTCGTGGAACTCACAGGGATGTTGTTATGCATGTCCACCAGGTCAGGCAGCTTTTCTGGCTACTGGCTCCTTTCTTCTAGTGGGAGAGTTTTCAGGAGGTCGAGAACAATGCGATTCATCTTTTTGCACATGCCGTTGGTCTGAGGATGGTAGGTTGTGGTACGGATCTTTTTGCAGCCATAAAGGTTACAAAATTCCTTAAACACCTCAGCTTCAAAGGCTGGCCCTTGGTCAGTGAGTACTTGGTCTGGATAGCCATGTGGTCTACAGAAATGGGCTTGGAAATCTCTGGCTGCAGTCTGGCCTGTCAAGTCCTTGACTGGTACTACCACCAGGAATCTGGAGTAATGATCGACCATAGTGAGAGCGTAGTTGTAGCCTTGTCTGCTGGGCACCAACTTTAGATGGTCCAGGGCCACGATCTCCAGGGGTCGTTTGGTTTGGATTGGCTGGAGCGGTGCTTTCTGGCTGGGATGGTCTTTTCTTCTGAGATTGCAGGGCCCGCAGTAAAAATAAATGAGGTTTTTGTTGCTATGTTTATATTTAGTGTAGTAGTGTTGTAGGCTTACGTTTTTATGGCCATAAATACCAACAAAAACCTCATATTTATTTTTTTGGACAGGATACAGCCAGGCCCCTTTCTGTTGGGCCTTGCACTGTAGAGTGTCTGTCCGTGCATGATACACAGTGGGGTCCGGCTTGGCAGCCCGCCTGCTCTAATAGTATGGGTGTCACCTAATAGGCTGCGGGTTTGTGACTGTGTTATCTGCATATGTGAACAGCGCTCTATGCAAGCCACAAGTGTGCAGTTTTATCATCTAGCAATCGCCCTCCTCCATTCCATGGAGGTATGTGTGTGATTTGCTCCTCCTGCACCTGTGACGCTTCCACTTTAGTGGGGGTTTAGCTGTATCCTGCTAGAGTACTAGTTTTTGGCCAGGGCAATGTACACACTGCAGCCCATCTTCCTGTAAGTAATCCAGTCAATTGCCCCATTGCCCCAGCACCACGGCGGCCCTCTGCTTACCGGTCATTGCCTACATGTCCAGCAGGGTGCTGATCTTCTTCTTGAATCCAGTCAGGGTGTCTGCTTTGCCGGCGTATTGGGGCAGCCAGTGCGCCCCTGGGACGTACGGTAAGGAGATCGGCATAATCGGGGAGACTTCAGCCGGCGCAGCTGCGACTGCGACACCAGCACTAGGCGCTGCTGCATTCACCGCGTCGGGGCCTGGCATTGCTTGGGCTGCGTCGTCCTGGCTGGGGACATTAGCTCTCGCGGCGTCCATCTTCTCTCAGAGTCCCGCTTCTTCTTTTTCTGCAGGTTACGCCCTCCTCTTCCAGGGTCAGAACGCTCCGGGGATTCTGGGGCGGCCACACCTCTTTGTGGGCGGTGCTCTTCTCATTCGCGCGGACTGCAGCTTTCAACTTTGCGCGCTTTTGATGATGACAATATGGCGGTGGTTCAAATTTTGTGGTCGGACCTCTGAGGCGCACGGTCACCTACCTAACAGGTCTAATCCTTATCCTGTTCATGACGCCAGATGAGTCGCCCACCACAGCACTGCAGCGTGACACTGCGGGGACGGCTCTTGGGGAATACCTTCTGGCAACAGGTCAGTCAGGTTTTCTTTTATATGAAGTCGTGATGCCCCTCTCGGTATTTGCGGTCAGGGATGGGTGACCGCAACTGCAATTCTGGGGCTGATGGTATTGCAGTCGGATGGTGCGGCCTCCCGAGAGTGAGGCTGGCCCCAGGGGCTCGGGTGTATATGCGTGGAACTACAAGTCGCAAAATGACTCAAACACAGTCCAGAAAGTCTTTTAACTTGTTTACTCACTTTTTGGTTGTTTCTGTGAGATGCCCGGGCGATGCTGTGATGACCAGGTCGAACCAGGAATTCCTGTAGGCTGTTCTGAGGGTAGCTATCAACTCGCCTTCCTTGCACTCCTTTTGTTTAGGAGGACCCCTTACTTGTAGTATGGTGGGATTCCTCCAAGGAAGCTGTTTCTGACTTCACTCCCCTCACTGGCCTGTCTGCCAGCAGCGTAGACCTTGGTGAGATGGCTTCTGGCCTTGTCCCCTTGTGTGTCCCCTTGTTGCTGCTTGGGCAAGGACTCTGTGTTTCTGGTGAGGTACCGCAAGTACCCTCACCGGCAGGTTGAGCAGCTCCAGAGAATTAGATTTCTGCTCTGGGGACCTGTACTCTTCCTTCTCTTCCTGTCTGCCCTGCTTCTAGCTTCCAGCCCCTCTGCTACACCCCTTGCAGGGAATTGAAAGTTAACCTCTTCAGGGCTACCCAAGGGTCCCTTCTTATGGTGTGGGAGACCTGGTTGCTATGTGTTTGTATGTGCACGCCTCATCCTGGCCTTTGGAGATTACCTGGAAGCATTGCCCCAGCATGGGTCTAATACTCTGTGGTGCCTGACCAGGTCAGGGGCGCCACACGTGTGTTTCACACGCAACAACTTTGATAATGAGGCCGGATGTGGGTCACGAATTCCGTGATCCCAACGACATCTCGTTAGCGATGTCATTGCGTGTAAAGCCCAATTTATACTAGCTCCATCGTTGGACAGATGTACACAGTATACGCAGCCCAACTCTGTGCACTCTGTTTTGTGGTTGCTCTCACGTATTATAGATCACACCATACACATTTGTACATGTTTTTACTTCTTATTCCCATAAGGCTGAACAGTAGATGGCGATATATTATAATATTTTTATACACAGTAGTAACTTTTATTGTTGCCAGGCAAAACATGGTCATACTCTTAAGATGTTGATTTCTATTCCAATGCATCTTAGCACAAAGTATAAATTTATGCAGTGTTTCTTCATGCTGCTAAGGTGAGAATCCTGAAGCAGCCACCTAGTGAAGCTGTAAGTGGTGTTAAGTTTCATCTCTTCTCACTAACTATGTGTTGGTGAATCAGATGCTCAGCATTTATTGGCTACCTAAACATATGCTGCACATTATTTTCAATCCTATATTTTGCAGAGCTGGCATGTTTCATGCATCAGATTGTGCTCTGCATATGTTGTTTCTACACTATAAGATAAATAGCCAAAGCAAAAAACACAAGATACTTTATCCTTAATGAGCACCTCTCTCGCTCTTTTTTTTTTTTATATACTTTTTTAACCATTTGTAACATCTTTCATTGTGTTACAAGGATAACGATAATGATTTTTAGCTTTAAAGGCATGCAATTTGTAATAGCTGCAATGTTCTGTTAGGTCCACCTTATTGTCTCCAGTGACCAGGATTGGGGTCTGCTGAGGATATGTTATACGTCTTTTTATAATTGTGATCACAAGAATATTGCTGTTTGCTGTTTTTTTCTTGAGGAGGGCATGGTTCTATTTACCTCTTCCCATTTATGACCACAAAACTGTAATTTATTAAATATAGATGCTTCCCTTAAAGCGCACCAATCACCAGGATTTTCCAATATAACTTAAAGCCAGTGCTATACTGGCACAATCAGGCTGATTTAGATTTTGAAATCCAAGAAAGTAAAGACTATAAAATCATCAGCTTCTTGAGTGACAGTAGCTGAGGATCAGATAATATCAGGGGGTATTCATAGTTATCCCCTCCCTCTGTTAGAATTAGCATAAGTATTATATCATCGATTTAAATTTTGACTTGCAGGACTTGTGCTGAGGTCATACCCATGTGACCAGAAGGGGCAGAGCCTCCGCCAACAGAAAAATGTTGCTTCCTGGTATCAGCTTTGTTGGCTGAGGCCGCGCCCCTTTTGGTCACATGGGTATGACCTCACCACAGGTCCTGGAAGTCAAAATTTAAATCGATGGTATAATACTTATGCTAATTCTAACAGAGTTAGGGGATAACTATGCATACCCCCCAGCTATTATCTGCTCCTCACCTGCTGTCACTCAAGAAGCTGCTGATTTTATAAACTTTACCTTCTTGGATTTCAAAACCTATACATCCTAACCAGCATTGGACTGGATACCGGAGGAATCTCCAGTAATGCCAGGCCTGGATTCAGGTACCTGCATTGCACTATGGAACTCTCATCTGAGCTCCAGACTGCAGCCTAGACTGTACCACGAGCGCCGAGTGATTGATTCCACGGCGATTGCGGTTCAGTTCATGTCAGCTGCAGACAGGCTGTGGTGATCTCCGGTGCTCTCACCTGAACTCCAGAGATCACCCCGGTCTGTCTGCAGCTGACATGAACTGAACCGCAATCGCCGGGGAATCAATCACTCGGCGCTCGAGGTACAGTCTAGGCTGCAGTCTGGAGCTCAGATGAGAGCTTCGTAGTGCAATGCAGGTACCTGAATCCAGGCCTGGTATTACTGGATATTCCTCCGGTAGCCAGTCCGACGCTGATCCTAGCTGACCACTAATGGTATGTAGAGAATCAGCCTGATAGTGCCAGTATAGCACTGGCCTTACCTTATATACGAAAATCCTGGTGATTGGTTCCCTTTAAAACCTAAAGTACCACTTCAGCCTGTTTTCCTTATTTTAACGCTGGATTGGTGCTTTAAATGTAAGTTCCCTCCCCTGTCCTATACTCATCTGCCACCATCTTCATCTTTTTCCAGCATCAGTCCCTTGGTTTCTGGCAATATGCGAAATGTCGGTAGCTCCGATGTTTAATGGAGGTAGCCGGAGGTCACGCCTCAATACATCTTTATGAGAGCCTTGTTCTGACTTTCATAGAGTTGCACTGAACGCTTGTGACAAAACTTCTGACTTCCAGTCAGAGGTTATGGGCACACGATAACGTTGCTGGATGTGAGCCGTGTCAAAAAATGATGAAGCCGTCAGAGGGTAAGTATAATACAGGGGCTTACAGTTAAAGCGCCACTCCAGCACTTAAAAAACAAAACAAAACACTGAAGTGATGTTTCTAAAAAAGCATGAATGGGCAAATCTGTTGCCTGATCTATAGCTACACATTGTGAGGGGGCCGGTCAAGTAAACTAGATTCAGAGCTATTACTATATGGAATTTTTTTAACCCCTATACCACTGTGTGATTTTCCGTTTTTCGTTTTTTCCTCCCCTTTTTCCAAGAGACATAACATATTTATTTTTTGTCAATATAGCCGTATCAAGGCTTGATTTTTTTTTTGTGGGACGAGTCGTACTTTTGCATGACACCATTCATTCTGCACAGATAATGGGAAAAAATTCCAAGTGCGGTGAAATTGCAAAAACAAGTACAACTCAACACTGTTTTGTTTTTTTTTATAATTAACTTTTTTTTTTATTTACCATGTTCACTATATGATAACACCTCTGCCACAATCTCGCTAGTGAGAGCATAAACTACATTGATAAACACCAAAAACTCTTATGCATTTTGCATAAAAATTCTTTAAATCTTTATTAAGAATAATAAAATAATTAAAAAAGGTTGTCTCAACAAATAGAAACCCCTACACATGGGGAGACGGAAAATATTTGGAACACAAAACCGAACCCTCTATAATATACTGTATATAAATATGTAAAAACAGATGAAAATTGGTTACACCACACTATAAGTACAATGTACAATAGTGAAAGAATAATTATGTATCAAAATGCTAAAGACACAAGTGTGTCAGTAATATATTACACAAGTAGTCCCATCATTTACCGATATATATATAAAGGTCACATAAAGGCACAATATTTACCTAATAGTAACAAACGACTCATGAATCAAAATACTGAAGACACAAGTGTGTCAGTAATATATTACACAGGTGACATTATTAACCATATATATGAACATCACATAATGGCACAGCATTTACCTATATAGGGAAATCAGCAAAACAAATGTAAGATGACGTCCCTACCCACCCAACGTACGTTTCGCATTCAACAATGCTTCATCGATGTTCATCCAGTTGTCGAAACAACCTTCTTTAATTATATTATTAATCTTAATAAAGATTTAAAGAATTTTTTTATGCAAAATGCATAAGAGTTCATTTTCACTATATGGTCAAGCTTAACTGGCAGTATGATTCCCTAGGTTGGGATGAGTATGTAGATACCAAACGTAGTTTTTTTTTATTAAAGTGGGGAAAAAAATCTGAACTTGTGATGTGATGTTTTGATCGCCTTTTATTACATTTTATTTTCATGTTGCAGTGACCAAAAAATGTAATTTACTGATCAGATTAATTTAATTTATATTTTGATAGATCAGACATTTCTGAACTTGGTGATAACAAATATGTGTATTCTTTATTTTTTTATTGTTTTTTTTTTTTTATCAGGCCAAAGAATTGTGATTTGAGCTTTTGTTTTTTTTTTAATTTTTAATACTTTTTTTTAAAACTTTTTACAGTATTTAAAGAACCCTTTAGGGACTTGAGGCTGCAATCTTCCGATCGTCTGTGCTATAAAAGCAGTGCTGATATAAAAAATCACGATCCCTATGAATGCCAACTCACAGAAACATTGTGATAACAGGCATGGGGGTTATCAGCTGACCCTCGCCTGTCATGACAACCCCTTGACACCCCGTGATCACATGACGCGGTGCCGATTGGTGGAATCAGTGATGCACTTCCTGTCACCACATGTTAAATGCTATTGTCAGAGATTGACAGCGGAATTTAAATGGTTAACAGCTACAGGTGGATCATTGCAACCCAGGTCACTGCACCGAGTCACACAGTAGCGTGTGAGCCGCAGCGTCTAGTGCCAAGCGGTGATGTACGATACTCGGCATGAGTACAGTGGGCAATGAACTGGGTTGAACTCATGCTGTCACCACTTGTCACTGGCCACTGTGGCTTACACACTACTGTGTGACCCGCTGCAGTGACCTGGGCTGACCTCATAAGGTGATCTCAGTTACACCCCATCAGATAGCACAAATGTTAGGACTGTCCAAATCAACACTTTGGTTCATTCAGCAAAACAAGTGTGCATT
This sequence comes from Anomaloglossus baeobatrachus, assembly GCF_048569485.1. Classification (NCBI taxonomy): domain Eukaryota; kingdom Metazoa; phylum Chordata; class Amphibia; order Anura; family Aromobatidae; genus Anomaloglossus; species Anomaloglossus baeobatrachus. The sequence continues at coordinate 159,225,493 of NC_134355.1, read as the reverse complement.
GGTGAGCTTCGGAGTTTAAAAATGCCTGGACGCCCATGCAAGCAATAAAGAGAGCAGTGGTGGATGATCGCAGCATCCTTCCCATAGGGAAGAAAAACCCCTTCAAAACATCCACCCAATTGAAAATCACTCTCCAGGAATTAGGTGTTTCAGTATCTAGGTCTACCATGAAGAAAATACTTCATGAGAGCAAATACAGAGGGTTCACCACATTTTGCAAACTATAAATAAGACTTAAAAATAGCCAGATTAGAATTTGCCAAAAAAAATATCTAAAGAAGCCACCCAGTTCTGAAAAAGCATTTTTTGGACAGATGAAACTAAGATCCTGTTCCAGAATGATGGGAAGAAGAAAGTATGGTGAAGGCTTAGGCCGGCTTTGCACACTACGACATTGCAGGTGCGATGTCGGTGGGGTCAAATCGAAAGTGACGCACATCCGGCGTCACTTGCGATGTCGTAGTGTGTAAAACCTTTTTGATACGATGAATGAGCGCAAAAGCGTCGTTATCGTATCATCGGTGTAGTCTCCGACATTTCCATAATGCCGGTGCAGCGACAGGTACGATGTTGTTCCTAGTTCCTGCGGCAGCACACATCACTGTGTGTAAAGCCGCAGGAGCGAGGAACATCACCTTACCTGCATCCCGGCTGCTATGAGAAGGAAGGAGGTGGGCGGGATGTTTACATCCTGCTCATCTCCGCCCCTCCGTTGCTATTGGCCGCCTGCCGTGTGATGTCGCTGTGATGCCGCACGGCCTGCCCCCTTAGGAAGGAGGCGGGTTGCCGGCCAGAGGGACGTCACAGGACAGGTGAGTGCATGTGAAGCTGCCATAGCGATAATATTCGCTACGGCAGCTATCACAAGATATCGCACGTACAATGGGGGCGGGGACTATCGCACTCGACATCGCAGCATCGGCATGCGATGTCATAATGTGCAAAGTACCCCTAAGAACGGCTCATGATCCAAATCACAGCACATCCTCTGTAAAACATGATGGAGGCCGTTTGATGACATGGGCATGCAGGCTTCTAATGGCCCTGGGTCAGTAGTGTTTATTGATGTGACTGAAGACAGAAGCAGACGCATAAATTCTGAAGTGTACTGGGTGATACTTTCTGCTCAAATTCAACCAAATTTAGCAAAGTTGATTGGACGGTGCCTCAAAGAACAGATGAATAATGACCCGAAATATACAGCAACAGCAACTCAGGAGTTTTTTAAGACAAAGAAGTAGAATATTCTGCATTGGCCGAGTCAATCATCAGATCTCAACCCCATCAAGCTGCATTTCACATACTTAAGACAGAAAGACCCACAAGCAACAACTGAAGTCAGCTGCAGGAAAGGTCAGAAGGGAACCCAGCGTTTTGTGGCTTCCAGACTTAAGGCAGTCATTAGGGGGCAAAGTATTCCCTACAAAGTATTAAAACTGAACATTTTATTTATGGTAAAGTCCCTTTGTCCAATAACTTTTTAGCCTCTGAAATGAGATGGCATTTTAGTATAATTGTTGCAATTCCAAAACGTTTCATAGGATATTTTTATGCAACCTCTTTAATTAAACTTAAAAGACTCAAATTCAATTATATCTCAGTTGTTTCACTTTAAATAAAAAATAATGACATGAAGAGCCAATATCACGAAGATTTAGTCACTATCCAAAAATTTCTGGACCCAGCTGTATATCTGTAATACACACTTTATCCTTATACTTTGCGTTGCCTCTTGTTGAGCTCTGTAGCATGCTTTTCATGAATGCCATGATATTTGAAAAGTGCAAGTCTTGTAATTGTAATCATGGTATTCTGCTAAGACATTTTGTATAATGATGTAAAAGATGTTGCTATTTTGATTCTAAATATAACAAGCTTAATTGCAAATAAACTGGTATAATTATATTATGATCTACTATACTTCTCAAATGTCTATGCACAGCTGAGATTTCTTGTAGCTTTATTTTTTGTATTTTTTTTTAAGTTAAGCGGGCTTTACACACTGCGATATCGCCGGAATTTTGTCGTTGGGGTCACGGTTTTGGTGACGCACTTCCGCAATCGTTAGCGATATAGCTTTGTGTAACAGCGTTCAGCGATGTAAAATCGTCGCAAAAGCGTGATTTATCGCTAATCGGCTACACGGGTCCTAATTCCCAAAAATCGTTGTAATTTCTTTGTAACTATCGTTGCTCGTTCCTTTCAACATACTTAACGTTACGTGTGACACTACTAAAGCGACTTTAAAAATTGTTGCCTCTTGCGTCATCATCGATACGGGCGTGTATGGTGGTTTAAATGTTCAATACACCTACTTGTTTCCTATTTGCTAACGCATCTGCTCCATGATTGGACCATAATATATGTAATACGCTAACATCCTTTTAGCGTTTATCCATTTGGTGGGTTCATTTCCTAGGTTCATTTCGTCGGTTTTGGACGTGTCCTGCTGCCTCCGTGTCCGGCGTTTAGTTAGGCGTCATTCGTCTGTGAGATAAACTTCGCATGTGAGTTTTTTTTTTTTTAATTATATTTTTTTTTTTCTTACTATAATTGTTGTATATTTGGCCTTTTTTATAGGATTTATGTCTTCCTTTGTATTATAACATTTAAATATTGTTGTAGAATTAAATGGGGTTTATCTTAATTTATTAACTAGCCAATATCATGACTGTATTTGTGTTTCTTTAATACATTACAGTTAGATATATTATATTATCCATAATTGTATGTTAATCAAGATTGCTGGCATCCAAAGTGTAACGGTTAAAAGACGTCAAACATTACTGTGACCAATAAGAATAATAATCATATTTGTTAAGGGGTTTTATTGTGCGATCCAAATAAAATTTTGCTATTATTATCCCAAAAAGTTTTTATTAGAAAATACCACAACAAATACTATATTATTCTCTGTTATACAGGCTAAATATGCGTAGTGAGCCGGAAAATGCCGTAATAGCTGCCATGCTTGTAGCCGGAGGAGCCCTTGCACTTGCCGAGGATCATGACATGCGATGCCGAACAAGAAAAAGAAGAATTTGGGCACGCAAATGGCTACTAGAGAGACAACGCTATACTCACATGCACCTTGTAAGAGACCTACAAGAGCATAACCCACATGACTTTCGAAACTACTTACGCATGTCTGAAAGCTCGTTCTCATACCTTTTAGAGAAAGTCCGCCCTTATATCCAGCGCAATAATACAGTAATGCGTCAGGCAGTACCTGTAGACGAGCGTTTGGGGGTGACTCTTCGATTCTTGGCTACAGGACGCAGTTTGACTGACCTTCAGTATTCATCAGCAGTGTCCCGCTCTCTACTTAGCTCATTAATTCCAGAGACATGTTTGGCAATAGCACATGCTTTACATGACTACATGCATTTGCCAAATAGTCCTACTGATTGGGACAAAATTGCTAATACATTCAACCTATTATGGCAATTCCCTAATTGTGGTGGCGCTATTGACGGCAAACACATAAGGATAATGCAGCCACATAATTCTGGCTCATATTATTACAACTACAAGGGCTACCACAGCATTATCCTTATGGCGGTTGTCAACGCAACTTATGATTTTCTGTACATTGATATCGGCATGAATGGCCGAGTTTCTGATGGTGGGGTATTTGAACATACGGAGTTTGCATTACGGCTCAAACAAAATCAACTCCAATTACCCACAAACCAAAATACCATTGGAAATTTAAATTTTGTTTTTTTGGCGGACGAGGCCTTTCCATTACTACGTAATTTGTTACGGCCATATCCACTTACAGGCTTGAATGTTGAAAGACGCATTTTTAATTATCGTCTATGCAGAGCTAGAAGAGTTGTCGAGAATGCTTTTGGCATATTAAGCAGTAGATTTCGTATCTTTTCCATGCCAATCAACTTAAAACTTGAATCCATTGACAATGTTGTGCTTGCATGCTGTTATTTGCATAATTTTCTCAGAAAAAGAGATGGTCTTGAATATGTTCCACCTGGCTTTGTTGATGTAGAAAATCCAAGTAATGGTGTTGTTGAGCTGGGGGCATGGCGTCAGCAAGGTAACCCACTGGATAATCTTTTGCCACAGCCACCCCTGTCACGTAGTATGATGGATGCAATGGAAAACAGAGCTAATTATTGTAATTTTTTTAATGGACCAGGGGCTGTGTCATGGCAGCATGTTTATAATTAATTCATGAGTTTAGGTGCTCTTTAAACATGAGATTGCATGGTTGTGTTTAAATAATGTAAGTCATAATTTTTTTTTGTTTTTTTTTTTTTTTTTAACTAAAATTGCCTTAAGTGTGGAAAGATTCTGATTTTGAGTTGAAAAATGTTTATTGTGTTATTAAAGTAAATTGTTTGATGTAACTTAATACAACATTGTGAATATAGTTTTTTGAAGTTTATTGTGATAACATGTTTAATCATTACAAAATAATGTATGATTGTAAACAAAATATTTATTTGGGCAAAATTTTTCATTTACAAATTATCAAAAAAAGATAACTAAACAATTAAGCAGTACAAGCATTCTGTCAATCATTTTTCTCGATTGATTATTTAAATTTACTAATATGTATGTTTTAAACATGACATAAAACATTATGATTTTAAAAAAAAAAAGGCACTTTTCCATAACTAAAATATAATTCAAAGATAATTCTTTAATAAACACAAAAAACAAAGTGATAAAAACAAAAAAAACCATTTGCGCATACAAAAATGAGCACATAAGTATTACTAATGTACATTACGGCGACATACAATGTTCAGTTTGTTCACATATAAATAAAGAAACGTCATGACGTACAAACGTCTAAATGACCATGTGACACGCCACACTGTGTACCTGCTGATCTAAAGCGAAACTGAAAGGGAAAATGGCAACCAACAAACGTTCAAAGGTCTGGGGCCAAGGGGAGGTCCAATACTTGGTGAAAAGGATGGATGCACTGGACTATATATGTGCAAAGACATATCCACGTCCTATGGGACATAAAAGGAGTGTTGTGAAAAAAATATGCAGGGGCCTGTTCCGTAAATTTCATATCAGACGCACATCAACGCAGGTACTGAAGAAATGGGCTGATTTAAAGTACAGGGATAAGGAGAGAATCGAAGAAATTCGAAGTAGCCTGGTATTGATAGCTGGTAAGATAATTTTTACATACATACATTATCTATATTTGTGATTAATAATATAAAAACATAACAGTTTTTAAAATCATTAACGGTCTGCAGTGATTTGTTAGATCAAAAAATCACATTATATGTTGTTGTTTGGGTTTAATGAAAAGTGTTTTTATTTAATGTTAACAGATGTAAACTCATTGAATAATGAGTCAAGGCAGCCCACCAACAATACTGATGAAAATGTAGTCCAGCAGCTGTCTGCAAGCATGGATTCCAACCCTGAAAATAGCCTACCCATTTTAAATGAGGAAGCAGACAGCCTTGATTATGATGTTCTGTCACCATCATCAGGACATGGTGATGCTGATGTAACGTCTGAAGAGAATATGGAGGACAATGGTACTGATGTGGTTTTCCAAAGTTAGTACAGTGGAAAATCTTTAGCTACATGGCTAATACTCTAACAAAATTACCTTATGTTTCAATTAGGTGGTAGAGGATCAGGTTGGGACATGAGCGCATCATCAGGAGATGAACGTGAAAAACAAGTTGTCAGTAATGGTAAGTTTCATGAGTGTACAACATAATGGTAAATGTTTCAATTTTTCATTGTTTAATTTAATTTTTATAACCAAACGCTAAAATATATAACAATAAATGTTTTTTTTGTTGTTTTTTTTACAGAAATAGTCACACTATATGATGTTTATGTGTCTGCGAACCGACTCAAAGAAGCCTCTGCGGCGCATGATGCCCTAATCCTTAAATATATTAATCAACGTAATAAATAAATGATGTTTGTTTTGTAGATTTCTATGTTAACCATGTATGTCTAATTTTTTGTAAACTAAGATTTTACCAGAAAAAATTTTTTTAAAATTGCAAAAAAAATTAGACAAGTTAATAAATAAATCTAAATTAAAATAAAAGTTTTAAACCATTTTCACAAAAATTGTGCCTAATTGATTCGAAAAACACATTATTTCATATGGCAGGTTTATTATCTGTGGAATGGTTACACATTTGTTATTTTCACAAATATGCACGAAATATCAGGCAACAGAAGGAATACAATAATCACCAAAAACATACGAAAATAATATAAAAAAACAATACAACTACTTCTTTTTGCGTTTGTTTACCAAACTCATGCGTGACCTACGGCCACGCACACCACCCTTTCGAAGTGCTTGTCTTGATGGCTCTGCTGCAGCTTGAGGAATTTCAGGGGCATCAACAGGAGCAACAGGATCAACAGGTTCAACAGGTTCAACAGGTTCAACAGGTTCAACAGGATGAGAAACCTCGCCAATGGCAACATAGGATGAGTCTGTTAGTTTTTTTGCTCTTGCCAAACGTAAGACATCCTGGATTAAACATTGGGCTATGTATTTTTGATCTGGGGTCAGTTCACGCATTTCATCATCCACAAACATAGCAATACCAGAAAGGGGTGGTCTGTTGTGCTGGTCTAGGATGTTTTGTGCCACTCCCATCAGTTTTGTTACAGCTGTAGTAGTGTTTGGAGGGATGGTTTTTTTTCTCCTTTGCCAACTTTGTGTGTAGGACACATTGGATGGGCCTGCCTCAACCAAATCAACATTGGTTAATTGGCTAGCAGGAGTTTCCATTAGTTGTTCAGATGTTGATTGCTGACTTGTTGTTGGCTCCTGCAATACAAAATTAACATGAATAAATAAAATTGTCATTCAAATCTATTTTTCTAAACAAAATTTGTACACTTTTACATATATATTGGAAAGTAGACAAATATTCATTTCATCATCAATAAAAAATACCAAAAACAATTTTTAAAACCAATTAGGACAATTTTAAAAATTATACCTCAGATATAGTCACTTCATTGTTCGCATCAGGGGGAATATCACCACCAATATTGAGGCTACTGGTTGATGGCCTGTGAAGCTCCTGGTCCCTTGTGAAATTTAATAAATCAAAATACCACAGCGTTGGGACGTAGACATCACCAGTGCCAGCACCAGAACGCTTGGATTCCTCTATTTTGTTCAGTTCTTTCTTATAAACTGTGCGTATTGCCTGTATTTTTCTTTTAACCAGATCCTCGGTACCTTTTTGATTAGGATGGTATTTGTCATATATTGCAATCATTTTAAGGTACGCATCCTTTTTAAGTTGCCTATTGCTGTACTCGGGGGATTTAATTTTCCATAAGGGTGTTTGCGTCTGGTACACCTCAATGAATTCACGTAGGAATTCCTCCTTATTAGTACACATCTGTAAAACAGTAAATTGGAGATACATCAGTACAAGCACTGATTTAAATAAGAATAAAAAAAAATTAAAAAAAAAAAAAAAAAAAAAATTGCACATACACGTCAGGCAAACATTAAATTGGAGCAAAATCAGTACAAACAATGAGTTTAAAAAATACATTAAAAAAATAATTAAAAATAAAACGATAACACATACCTTGAAGCAAAGAAAAGCAAGTCCAGATGACAGTTGCGTCCAGATGACAGTTGTTTTCCAAAATAAGTTGTGCGAGGACAAACGCAAATGGGTAGACAACAGCTGCAAGAATGAACACGCATCTGCGCACATTTATACTACCAACAACCAATGAAAATCTATAGCGCTGATTAAACAAATGAGTCGAGGCAAGCAGGGGTGTAGCGAGTTTACAATTCTACTACATCAAGATGCACTTTGTGTGGGGAACCAACGCCCATATCGCCATGACACTTGGAAATCCATGCGGTGAGACAGCTACACAACGATAATATTGTTCCTCATTACATCGGGACACGAGATAGCTTGAAAGGTGACTATAACAGAGATTGTGACATGTGACCGTAAGCACACGACAAAAACATGGACACACAGCGATGAACACACATCGCGCTAACGAACAGGGCGTGCCGCACATACGGCGACATCGCGCCCGATATCGCAGTGTGTAAAGTAGCCTTTAGTCTTCCAGCTAGAGCTAGATTTTGAGCTATTTTATCTAATTTTGTCCAACATATTCTTATGTGCTAAAGTGCCCCAGAAAAAAATAACAAAATGTACACCTCTTGTTATGTTAAGTGATTGATTAGTGGCCGTAATTTGGGAGGTGAGAATGTTGGGGGTTTTTTTCAAGGCCATTTTGCCAGTTAAGATGGGGTTGTCCTGTAATATGCAACCTCTTTAAAGCTAATTAAGAAAACCATGGATACTTCGTACCTTCTTTTTCATATTAATAATATTAAAATAATTATATGTATTTTATTCTTTACAATTTATTTACAGGTCGCTGAGATACATTGCACAGCCTGACATTTGTACATTGATCTGGTGGGGGACTTAACAAGTCTAATTTGCATAATCCAAATAAATGTCAGCTCCAAAACTTTGACCTCTACTCTAGATAGTTCATTAGTTATCTTTGCATTGCTAAATTAGAACTCTATCCTAACATTTGCTGTCTTACGTAGTTCCTTACACAAAGTGATTTCTGCATAAAAGTATTTAACAATTCACACAAACGCAGACTCATGCACCATGAGTCTTCTTTTGATAGGAAGAAGCAAGACCCAGACCATCTCGATTTTAGAAGCATCTCCTCCAGGGACCCCATCCTGAAAGTACCTTTGATACCTTGATAGATTCCTGCTGCAATAGACAGGATCAATCATAACTCCGATGCTGAGCATTTGACCTCTTTCATACTACACTTAATGTTGACCATGCCATATAAATTGTTTACAGAACCAGGAGCTTCAACTGTCATCCCATCCTTCCAATTGATATTAAAGAGGTTATCCACTACTTTTACATTGATGGCCTTTCCTTAGGATAGGTTATCAATGTGTGTGGGCCTGCAGTAACTGCTCTGCCCGCCAATGAGGAACAATCTATTCTTCTTTGGCTGGGACAGTGAGTATGGATCATCGTGGGACCCGCTTATTGGATTAGGTCGGACCCAGATTAGGGATTTGCCAAGGAAATAAATTGGTGAATGAGGGTGGCTTTTGTCTTTATTTCTTTAATCATTGTCTTTTTTTTATGTCTTTAAGGTTTGGTTTTGTGGGACGTCGCTATGTATTACGTTGGGCATTTTTTTCAATAAAATTTTAAATAAATTGATGAACAAGCTCTAAAGTCGAGGGGGTGTTTGTTCAAATAAAGCACCCATAGACTTGTCCGTGTGACCCATCAGATTGGAAAAAAATGGACAACCTCCATGTGTGCCGCATGAACACACGGTCCGTGTGAAAACACGGACATGTGAGTGAAATCATAGGAAGTAATGGGTACTTGTAGCATCCATGTAAAAAACGGATGCCACATGTACCAGAAACACAGACATGTGAAAGAGGCCTTCAATGCAAAAATAAGGTTATGCCCCTCAGGAAATGATAATTTAAAGAGTGTTTATATTGTGTAAAGGTAGAACAAAGTAAACCCTATAATCCTAAAAGTATTTCTGTAATTGTATCTACTTTTAGAGTAAAGTTCACATGTCATACATGAATGCTGTTATTTTTTTCATAGCATTGCAGCGATTCCAAGATGAGGGCTCCTAATTCAGGTCTTGAATGGAGCTGAGATGAGTATGTTCGGCCTCCACTCCACTCATTGCCTGTGGAACTATATATAATGGCAATTTACATTGGTTCCAAAAACAACAATTGTAGCTGAGACCACACGTGCAAATCCGCTCCATTCAGGATGAAGCTGCTGGGCCCTGTTCTTGGGTTTCCAGAGCCTCAATCTCAAGACTGCTGGTGGTGGTCTCCCAAGTGATCAACAAGTTATGCCCTATTCATAAAATTGATATTTAATAAAGTTGGTTGCAACTGTCAGAACCCTTTTTGCAAGTAGTATGGACAAAAATCAAATTCCCATAAAATTAAGGATTTTATCATTGTTCATATATTGTCCCCAATTCTGCAATGAAAAAGACAAGGGGGAAGCCAATAGAAGACACCCATATTCCATGATCTATGGTATTTGTAGATTAACATCACCATCTGCCAGTGAACCAGAACTGTCAGGAACTGAACTGTAAAGAGTGTGTTTCCTTGAGGGAAGAGTTAGAAGGGGATGCTGGGTCAAGTGACAACTGTGGCGCAGTTACAAAATATGAAAGGCTGGGTCAGCAACAAAGACGTGGAGTTGGCATTACGATTAACAGGGGAGTAAACGTGTACACAACAGAGCTGACCCATGTCGTCTGCAGTGGAATCATCTGGAAGTGTACTGAGTCTAAACAAGACATGAGCCCTACCGTCTTCACATGAACCCAAAGACCAAATACAGCTGCAGGCATGAGATTTTGCCTGAGTATTTGGATGACTCAGAAGACGCCATCCATACCATCGGATGAAATTAGGGAATGCACAGACTTCGACGTTTCGCTTTCATGTATTAGGCTCTGCTCACAGTAGGGCAGAGGACATTGCACTTGCGCGAGCCGGTGATTGCTCTCTGCAGCTGCGAAATTTCACTTGAACATGTGGATGAGGCAGGAGGTGTCATCCATGTCAAACATAACAAGAGCGAGCTGCAGCAAGCATGCCCATCAGACCAGACAGTCAGGATTTGCATACAGTGCGGGAGAATTTCAAAAAGTATTTGGAGGGCATACAGAGGGAGTCTGAAGACAAAATTAGTGTTTTGACCTCACGTTGCAGTATACAGTATGTAGAAGCAGCAATGCAGCATGTAGACTTTTATCAAACAAAACATTTTCTTTAATTTCTTGTTTTTGCCTATTTGGTGTTTTAAGAAAAGCTTCTCCGGCTCTATCTCAGAACTAGTGTACGTAATGGTGTTTATAATAAAACACTGCAAGTTGAAGGTGGACATTTTTGGATGAAATCCATATATAACAGCCAATGCTTCTATCTGTCATTTTCTTGGTTCCTATCCCAATAAAAATGATGTTCTACTACTTCAATGCAGTTGACACAAAGATAATTCAAAAAAGTCATGTTAAAAGAAAATGCTACAAAAATAAAAAGCCAACTCTTATATTTTGGTTGTGTGTTAGATAGTTCGCACTATGTTTTGTCACAAGGGAAAATAACTGAGATGGTAAATTAGACTATAGTAACGAACTGTTTCTTAAAGTGTTACTAAAATAGAAACGAAAACTAAAAAAACCCCCACCATTTAACGTGTTTTTTTGCCAGTATTGAGGATGATTATTACTTTTCTCTTCTATCTTTAGCAACACTGTTTATACAAATCATGCAAAATGATTAACTATCTAATAAGCAATATTTAATTAAAGATAATAGAAAACAACATTACCAAATAGTCACTAACATAAAAACACATTAGAATCTTTAGATGCCTCTGCCAGACTCTTATAAAGAATTTGCCTTGATGTTTGGTAATATTGTAAACAAAGAAAAAATATATAGGAACAAATATCAAGTAAACAATATTACATGCTATAAGGCAACATCATTAGTTAGTAATAAGAATGAGCAAATTTGTGAAAACTTGTTTCACTTGCACAAATATATATAATCTTATTTGCCATATATGAGATAATGGAGGCTTAAAGGGGTTGTTCAGTCTAAAACAAACAATTCTACAGGTCTCTTTAATCAGCTTCTGAACATTTCAGCTCCATCTGAGAGTTCAACATTTGAGCTTTCCTTGTAGCTTCTACGATTTTATGAGTGCTGGGTAGTGATGGGCGGTTTCAAAAGTATCCAGGTGCAGGACCTAGGGCAAGAATTCTCAGGGAATTCCGGCTAACGATTCAGGTTCAACACTAGAGTAATACAAAAAAAATAGAGGAAAAATATAGAAAAAAAATAATAAAGCAAGCAGTGCTTCATACTTACCAAGCCTCCTGTCTGGGAATTCAGTGAGAGTTCATTCAGGTCCCCTGGGGTCAGGATACCTGCGATCATAAGTGAAGGATCGTGGGAACCTCCAGCTGTGACCGCAACTAACGTGAGGGACGTCACAGCTCATCATGGCTTAGTCTCTGCCTGAACTTTACAGCATTTGGTCATGTTCCATGATCGCACACTGTGCCTTCAGTTATGTAACAGAGCTAGCATCGTTGTGGGACCCCGTGTGACTTACATTGGATCTGCAGGGGTGTTTTGGGGGGTTAATGAAGTGGTAAAAGAGGGTGTTTTTTGTATTATATTTGAAATAAAGGATTTTTTTTTGTATTTTCCCATTACAAATCTAGGACTTAGTGTCAGCTGTAAGCTGCGATTAACCCCTTATTACCTCGATTGCAACTGGATCGTCCCAGCTAATGGATGCGACAATCCTGGGTGGATGAAGGCTGATATTTTTAGACTGGGGGGCTCCCAATAACCATGGGTCTCCCCAGCCTGAGAATACCAACCCCCAGCTGTCGGGCTTTATCATAGCTGGGTATCAAAATTAGGGGGACCGAAAGCTGTTTTTTTTTAAATAATTTATTTAAATAATTAAAAAAAAGACACATGTGGTTCCTCTTATTTTGATACACAGTCAAGATGAGTGCATGGCTGGGGGCTGAAGCCTGTTGCCATATGCTTCATCTGTGCTGGGCATCAAAATGGAGGACCCTACACCAATTTTTTTTTTCATTTATTTTTATACTACGATAGATAAACGTAGCCCCCATGGGCGCGTCATGATTGCTGCCAAACAGAGGTTATAGTCCAAATGTATCTACAATGTATGGGCACTACAATGGCAGATTTACAATTTTCACACAGTAACATACATTGCTGCTTTTTTTTCTAGAATATATCCATGGAGTTAAAATCATCGCTACACCTGTGGCCAAATTCCTAGTGAGGTGTAATTTCTAAAATGGGAACCTTTGAGGGAGTCATCTGCTCGTTTGGCACTTAGGGGCTCTGTATATTGAGAATGGAGATCGTAAACTATTCTAGTAAAATCTTTGCCTCAAGAGTCAAATAGCGCTTCTTCACTCCCAAGCCACGTGGTGTGGCCAAGCAGTACTCTAAAGCGGAAATTCTAGAATGCGGTGTATAAAGCCATAGAGGAGGTCGCCATAGATTATATTGAAAAAACCTGGTGACAGGTTCCCTTTAATTAATACCAATTAAGAAAAAAGTTATTATATCAAATTAGTTGTTATAAAGGATGAATTATATTTTTGCAGCAAAAAAGTTTTTATACTCATTAGACATAGCACTGAAATATTTGTTAGCTTTACTCTCTAGAGAACATTGTTAGAAATGCATCAATGCCGTGTGGTACCAAAATACGCAAGTAATCTTCACTGATTTCCCAGTCTTATATACACAAGGGGAGAGAACCTTTCAGTATAGGGGAGCGGGTTGGGGAGAAACCACTGGGGACAGGCCTCTTGGTCTAGTCATCTGAGACACAAACTTTCCAGACGGTTTTCCAAAGTACATTTTTTCTAAAACACTACAGCATTTCATATTAAATCACACACGAATAAAATAACACAGCCGGGGTCTGATTCATGTTTGAGCAGCATACGTCTCTTGTCAGGTTCCCAATGAAGACTCCTTCCAGGTGCTCAGTCAGTGTTTGCCTTTATTTCTACATTTTCTTCATGTAAATGAATGTATTCTTTGCTCTACGTGTTTTACCATGACAACCGGTTGCTGAAAATGAACTTTTTACGAAAGACTGATCCATTGGCAAGTGAAGGATTGAATGATACAGCAATGTTGTAGGGAATTTCATTATTTTTTCATACACACATACTTTAAAGAACTTGAGTCCATGCATTCTTTATTTATCATAATTAAAGCATCTTATCCATTTGTAGTAATGGCAAAATTACAGAATGTTATTGGGATATTATATATTTGATTAGATGTGGAAAGAAATCAGAATGCAGATAGGGGTCCTAATTTATATATTGAAAACAGCTCTGTTTAGACAATTAGGTGATCACTGTGGATCCAACTTCTATAAACCTCAGCAGCAGACAGAATGCCATGTCTGTCCATACATCTCCTATGTGGTTGCACTGTACAATTACATGGTGGCTGCTACAGAATGGCTCTCTTGTGATGCTAGCCACTACTTGCGGAAAGTCTGGGCAGGAGCATAGTCAGGAAAGCCGGGATCTGTTAACAGGAGGACATGTATAAGCATAAAGAGAAAACAGAGGCGTAGTCAGGGAAATATCCAAGGGTCAGAAGTCCAGGAGAGTATGCAATAAGTTCAGGGGGAAAGCAGAGACGTAGTCAGGTAATAGTCCGAGGTCAACCAGCCAGGAGATCACGACAGGAATAGGGAACAGGCAGAGAGGGGTCAAATAATGGTCCTGGGTCAGAGAACAAAGATCAGAACAGAGACACACACCAACAGCACAACTGCAGAACCACAAAATACAACTGGCGATGTCCTGGGCAAGAATGCTCAGTAAAGAAGCCTGAGCAATTACTAGGAAGGTGGGACACCTGAATAATCAGCACCAACATGGAATCCTGTGCTGTCAAACACACTGCTAGCTAGTAACACAGGAAAGTGCAGAAGAGCATCTCCAAAGGCAAGATGCTCTGCACAGAGGAATCATGACATCTCTGTTCTGGTTTATAGTGGGAGTTCCCAAGTGGGGGCCATCCTCTACAATATTCATATGCTTTAAAAGAGTGATCTCAAACTAAAATGTAATTTAATCCTCAATGGCTATTTCTGAACATAATCTAATATACTTTACTTAAAAAGTTCTTACCGTTCCCCCACAACTCTATCTATCTGCTCTAGGTGATGTCACTTGCTGCGGTGGCTTACAGTGCAAGTTCCCAAGTGGGGGACAATCTCCACAATATCCATATGTCTTAAAAGGGTGGTCCAAAACTAAAATGTAGTTGAATCCTAAATGCCTATCTACTTATCTTCATAATGTAATCTCTTTTTTTAATACACTTTAATTTAAAAATCCCTAACATTCCACCACTACTCTATCTAACTGCTATATGTGACGTCACTTGCTGGGGTGGCACTGGCCTGGCTATTCTTCTTACAATGCACACTAACAGTGAGCTCTCTTGTCGGCTCGTCACTTCTGATCAGAGCTGGTGAGTGCACTGTCACTGTGCATATTGCACAGTACAAGAATCTACTGTGCATATGTCAGCATTGACAACCGAGGCATGCTCAATAGAGTAGGGACTAGTCACTGATGACTATTTTAGGGAGGGGCAGAGGTTGTGGCAGTGATTGCAGCCTCTACCCTCTCATGATTCTTTGTTTGACTATCTCAGCATGCACTGAGATTCTAAAATGAATCATCATCAAAGAGGAATAGGAAAATTAATATATATAGAAAGCAGTTAGAGTAGTGAGGGAACAGTAGGGACTTTTTTAATTAAAGTATATTAGAAAAGAGATTAGATTATGAAATTAAATAGGTATTTAGGAATAAAATAAATTTTAGTTTCAGACCACCCCTATGACAGGGTATATGCACATGGATGTGTAAGTGAGGTGACATCATTAAGAGAGCAGAATTAAGTAAAAAGAATCCGAAATGTTCAAGTACCATAGTTGTGATATAATAATATAAGTAGTTAGATTAAATATCAAAATATAATAATATAATATTCAATTGTGTATGCATGAATATCTAATCATATATACAAAATCCTATAAAATCACAGGCATAAGGATAACTGTAAAAAATCCTATGAAATCGGTGACATAAGGATTCGTAGTATGACTCTATAGACATCTGTAGGCGCCATATTACAACTCCGAGCCTACACAAAACTGTAATAGCAGAGGGTGATGCTGAAGCGTAGAAATTGTACTGACTTGGTGTAAACGTTTCCATGGCACCCAATATGTTTACTAGTCTTCTCTTATTAAATCATTGTGCTGCTTGCATACCAGCAATATAGTCATCCCACATGCATCTCCTGATCGGTAAAACTGGTAGATAGGGGATTTCTTAAAAGAAAATGATTGCAAGAATCTTCTAGATCTAGGGTTTTCTTCATGTCTGTGGAGCTGTCAGTGCAAGCCTATTGTAGTGTCATTAGCAATTCTCCTGCAGAATCTTTATTCCAGGGAGCCTGCTATGCATTAAAATGTTCCACTGCAGTAAAGACTGAAAATGCCCTAGATATGTCAAAATTCTCTGAAAAATAATTATGGTGCACATCTCTGGATGGCACAGCTTAAGTTGCCAGGTTTATTTTTTATCATACATACTAAAGTAACTAGAGTGTATACCTGTGTAAAATATTTTCCTGAAGTAACTGGTTAATAAAATATTTATTGGCATCAAAGAAAATGCCGTATTTTATTTCTATTCTATTCTATTGTACATCAAGGTATTACATTCTATTCTAACAAGTAAAAAAATAAAACAATGGAAAAAATGCATGATTAATTGTAGAAAAAAAAGCAGATCACAAGGATGCACCAATTAGATCATAAGGAGCAATGTTAAACATTAGCTTATATGGTTATAAAAAGTAGTTATAACTTTGGAAAAACATGGCTGCCACACAGTCTTGATGTTGCGTAGGTTTTATTTAATAGAGCTTCAATATTAGCCCAAAGATAGGTGTGGCATTGATCCATATGTGATCCACTTCTTTTCTAACCCCCTTAACTAGTGATAAAAAAAAACAGCCGCATGCAATTTCTCCTATTTTGATACACAGTCAAGATAAACGGACGGCTCGGGGTTTCAGACTATAGCTGTAGGCTTTATCTGTGCTGAGTATCATAATATGGGGGGACCTTACACCAAATATTTTATTTATTGATTTATTTTTACTGTACGATAGACCCGCAGACCGGGTCTGTGATTGGAAGTGTCAGACATGCTGTCACTCAGGGTGGGGGCACGTCTGACTGCAACCAATCACAGATGCCGGTGGGCGGGGAAGTAGTGAATATGCATGAGCCTAATGCATGGCCCCAGAAGTGAATGGGTGGCCATGGGAGCAGTGTATAGCGATGACAGAGCTTTGGTAAGTACAGCGTACTTGCCCATATACTCCTATCCCTTCTATCACCATTTTTAATCACCATATTCTGATCACCATAGACTTATATAGGGATCAGAATCCAGCCTAGAACTGAATTTTTAAAAAAACAGATAACCATGACCCGCCGGTCCCGGTTATCTGTGAGTCTCCCCATCAGTACCCTTAACCCATTCCTACAAATGCCATTACATCTAGACTTATGGTTTTCTAACTGAAACTGGACATAATGGAGCTGTGACCCTCCCATTAGTTGGACTATACAGCCAATATTGACTTCAGCAGCACAGTGCCAGATTAACAGTTAGGCATAGTAGGCACCGGCCTATAAGTTTTTTGGGGGGCCCCTTGCAATGGTTGAAAAATAATATTGATTTGATATTGAAAAATTTTACCATCAGAGTGCTGGCCCGGCCGAGTGAAATTGGAGGCTGAGTGGAGCAGCTGAGCACAGCAAGTGGCAGTGAAATGATGTTTCGCCTGTTAGGTATATTAGAGAATTCACAACTAGTAGCGTAGGGGTATCTATGTGATCAAGCATAGCAACTGTTAGATTGGCCAGAACGATAGGTGGGAGTGAGGAGAGGTAAGTGGCTGCAAGTTCCCATTGACTAGATCATAATAGAACATTCATGATTAGACACTTTGGGAACACAAATGAGTATACATAGGACTGGTTGAGGGGTCGCAAGATTTTTTTTCCCACAGGGTTCAACAGCTTGGCATAGGTAAGCAACGCTCTCTGTTAGCTCATCAGTACCCCTTTAAGTACTTGAGGAATGCGATGGAAACCCAAAGTCCCCAGGTTTGCAATAATTTATTTACAACAAAATACTAAAAGGTTAAATTAAGTTAAATAAAGTTTAATAAGAAAGGGCCCCCTCAAAAATATTTATTATCTTGCCCACTCTTAAACAGTGTATACATTGCATCAATAGGCCATTAAAGGAGTTTCCCATTTTTAGAAACCACCTGTTTTTTGGCAGCAGTTTTTATAAAAACAAACTGCTTTTCTCATTCTTCCTGGGCCCAGTGATGCATCAATTTGGCCAACTTCCCTGTCCCTGCTGAAGAAAAGCATCTCCACAGCCTCGGCTTCTTCTACCCTCTCTTCTCCTTCACTTATCTACTTTCCCCTTTCCCTCTGTTATAGGAAACAGATAGGATAGGTTGTTATTAATGATATTTGAATGGTATTCTTTACGTTAAAGGGTCAATGCACACAATTCGCTTCTTGTATTTGACATAGATACTATGTTATGTCTTATTATACTTTTAAAAATCAATAAAGTTTACGTCATTAAAAAAAAGCATCTCCACAGCATGATGCTGCCACTACAATGTTGGCTGGAAGGATGGTGTTTTCAGGGTGATGTGCAGTGTAAGTTTTCCGCCACACATATTTACACATTTGCATTTAGCCCAAAAAGGCCTTATGTGGCCTCATCTGACCAGAGCACCTTTTTCCACAAGCTAGATATGTCCCCCTACATGGCATTTTGCAAACTGCTTTTTGTGGTTTGCTTTTAAAAAGGCTTTCTTCTTGCTACTTTTTCAAAAGGGCCAGACTTGTGGAGTATACAACTAATAGTTGTCCTGTGGACTGATTCTTCAACGTGAGCTACAGATCTCTGCAGCTCCTCCAGAGTAACCATGGGCCTCTTGGCTGCTTTTTTATTTAGTGGTTTCCTTGCCTTGGATGTCAATTTTGGTGGACGGCCATGTCTTGGTAGGTTTGCAGTTGTGCCGTTGACCTTCCATTTTTGGATGATCGATTGAACAGTGCTATGTGAGATATCCAGAGCTTCAGCTTTTTATAATAACTAGAGATGAGTGAATCCGGACAGTAAAGTTTTGTGTTTGTACTGAACATGGAGTTTATAAAAAAAAAAATCAGTGCTCGAGTTTGCTAACAATTCGATCGAACATCGCTGTGCTCAGGTACATGTGGTGCTCAGCCGAGTGTGAGCCGCTTGCAATGTTTGAATGGTGTGCACTAGGAGTAAAAACAGCATTATCAGATGTAGTGTGCACAAAATAAAAAATGAAAAAATCCCGCCCTCCCCCAGAAGGGCTCTGTCTATGGCTGCCTGTATGTGGGTGGAGCAGAACTGCCCAATCAGAGACTTAATGATCGGCTGAACCCGCCGAACAGAACTTCAACGGTTCCGCTCATCTCTATTTATAACCTAATCCTTCTTTACTCTTCTATATAACTTTATTCCTGGCCTGTATGGTGTGTTCCTTGGTTTTCATGATGCTGTTTGATCTTTAATGTCCTCAAACAAACCTCTTAGGCCTTCACAGAACAGCTGTATCTATACTGAGAATAAATTACACACAGGTGGGCTCAATTTGCTAATTGGATGAGGCAATTGATCACTCAGGAGTTTTTTAGGGGTATCAAACTACAGGGGGCTGAATACAAATGCACTTCACAATTTTCAGATTTATATTTTTAAATAATTTAGAAAACTATGTGTTTTTTACTTACACTTACAAATTCTTCTTTGTGTTGATATATCACATAAAATACCTTTACTTTTGTGGTTGTAACATGAAAAAAGTGGAAATGTTCATGGGGTATGAATACTTTTTTAAAGATACTGTATAACTTGGCAGGGTTAAACTGGTACTTGTAGACCATTAACCCCTTCAGCCCCAAGCCTATTTTGAACCTAAAGACCAGGCCATTTTTTGCAATTTTGACCAGTGTCACTTTATGAGGTTATAACTCTGGAACGCTTCAACGGATCCCGGTGATTCTGAGATTGTTTTCTCGTGACATATTGGGCTTCATGTTAGTGGTAAATTTAGGCCAATATTTTTTGCGTTTCTTTGGGAAAAAAACAGAAACTTCGCGAAAATTTTGAAAATTTTGTAATTTTCAAACTTTTAATTTTTATGCTCTAAAACCAACGAGACATATGACACAAAATAATTAATAAATAACATTTCCCACATGTCTACTTTACATCAGAACAATTTGGAGGAAAAAAAAAAAAATTTAAGGAAGTTATAGGGGTTCAAAGTTTATGAGCAATTTCTCATTTTTACAACAAAATTTACAAAGCCACATTTTTTAGGGACCACATCACATTTGAAGTGATTTTGAGAGGTTTACATGACACAGAACGCCCAAAAGTGACACCATTCCAAAAACGGCACCCCTCAGGCTACTCAAAACCACATTCAAGAAGGTTATTAACCCTTCAGGTGCTTCACAGTAACTAAAGCAATGTGGAAGGAAAAAAATGAACATTTTACTTTTTACAACAAAAATGTTAATTTAGCCTCAAATATTGCATATTCACAAGGGTAGTAGGATTAAATGAACCCCCAAAATTTGTTGGGCGATTTCTTCTGAGCACGCAGATACCTCATGTGTGGCGAAAAAACACTGTTTGGGCGCACGACGGGACTCGGAAGGGAAGGAGCGCCATTTGACTTTTTGAACAGAAAATTAGCTAGAATCGTTAGCCGCACCATGTTGCATTTGGAGAGCCCCTGAGGTGCCGAAACAGTGGAGCTCCCCCATATGTGACCACATTTTGGAAACTAAACACCTCATGGCATTTATCTAGATGTTTATTTAGCACTTTGAACCTCTGGGGGCTTCACAAAAGTTAATAGAGTTGAGCCGTGCAAATAAAAAAAAAAAAATTTACCACAAAATTGTTACTTCAACCGGGTATTGTGCAATTTCTCCTGAGTACACAGACATCTCATATGAGGTGAAAATAAATGTTTGGACGCACACCAGGGCTCAGAATGCAAGGAGCGTCATTTGACGTTTCAAACGCAAAATTGTCTGGGATAATTAGGGTATTCCATGTTGTGTTCGGAGACCCCCTGAGGTGCCGAAACAGTGGAGCTCCCCCACATGTGACCCCATTTTGGAAACTAGACCCCTCATGGAATTTACCTAGATGTTTATTGAGCACTTTGAACCTCTGGGGGCTTCACAAAAGTTAATAGAGTTGAGCCGTGAAAATAAAACATTTATTTTTTACCACAAAATTGTTACTTCAACCAGGTAGCTTTTTTTTCACAAGGGTATTAGGAAAAATTGCACCATAAAATGCAAATGTATTGTGCAATTTCTCCTGAGTACACAGACACCTCATATGTGGTGGAAATCAAATGTTTGGGTGCACAGCAGGGCTCAGAATGCAAGGAGCATCATTTGACTTTTCAAACGCAAAATTGGCTGGGATAATTAGGGTATTCCATGTTGTGTTCGGAGACCCCCTGAGGTGCCGAAACAGTGGAGCTCCCCCACATGTGACCCCATTTTGGAAACTAGACCCCTCATGGAATTTACCTAGATGTTTATTGAGCACTTTGAACCTCTGGGGGCTTCACAAAAGTTAATAGAGTTGAGCCATGAAAATAAAACATTTATTTTTTACCACAAAATTGTTACTTCAACCAGGTAGCTTTTTTTTTCACAAGGGTATTAGGAAAAATTGCACCATAAAATGCAAATGTATTGTGCAATTTCTCCTGAGTACACAGACACCTCATATGTGGTGGAAATCAAATGTTTGGGTGCACAGCAGGGCTCAGAATGCAAGGAGCATCATTTGACTTTTCAAACGCAAAATTGGCTGGGATAATTAGCGTATTCCATGTTGTGTTTGGAGACTCCCTGAGGTGCCAAAACAGTGGAGCTCCCCCACATGTGACCCCATTTTGGAAACTAGACCCCCATGGCATAGAAAAAAAAATAGGGCACACGCACAAATGTTCTGCAAAAAAGGGGGGGAGGACTAGGTGGGATGGAAAAAAGAAGTCCTGTCCAAAGTCGAGTACGACTGCAGGACGATTGCTGATCAGGTCCCTAATTGTACATGTTTTGTTTTGTTTTTTTTATTTGGGGTGCACAAAAAAAGCAAAAACTAGAGCAACAATTACGTAGCTGATCAGCACTTGGCGGCAGGCAGGTGGGGGAGGAGGGGGGGAGAGAGAGTGGGAGATGCGATTGGGGATAGTTAGAAAAGAGCCACGAACAATACTTACAGGATGGATCAGAACAGCGGCAGATTGGGGGGCGGCAGATTGGGCGGCGGCAGATGGGGGGGCAGCGGCATATAAAGGGAGCATCTGTGAATGTGAGACGGCGGCGACTGGGATAGGGTGGGGGCAGATGGGAGAGGGCGCAGTGGATGCAAGAGCGGCAGAGGATGGTGGAAGGGGAGTGGGAGGTGAGATTGGGGATAGTTACCCTACAGGATGGATCTAGGCAGCAGGATCACAGGAGATGAAGGAGGCAGCAGATCGGGGAGGGTGAGAGGTGGGAGAGGGAGCGCAGCGCAGATCACGGGGGAGACAGGTGAGCAGAGCACAGAGCACGGGGGTGAGAGGTGAGGGAGCGCAGATCATGGGGGAGACAGGTGAGCAGAGCGCAGATCACGGGGGTGACAGGTGAGAGAGCACAGATCACGGGGGTGACAGGTGAGGGAGCACAGATCACGGGGGTGACAGGTGGGGGAGCACAGATCACGGGGATGACAGGTGAGGGAGCGCACATCACGGGGGTGACAGGTGAGGGAGCGCACATCACGGGGGTGACAGGTGAAGGAGCGCACATCACGGGGGTGACAGGTCAGGGAGCGCACATCACGGGGGTGACAGGTGAGGGAGCGCACATCACAGGGGTGACAGGTGAGGGAGCGCACATCACGGGGGTGACAGGAGAGAGAGCGCACATCACGGGGGTGACAGGTGAGGGAGCGCACATCACGGGGGTGACAGGGGAGGGAGCACACATCACGGCGGTGACAGGGGAGGGAGCACAGATCACGGCGGTGACAGGGGAGGGAGCACAGATCACGGCGGTGACAGGGGAGGGAGCACAGATCACGGCGGTGACAGGTGAGGGAGCACACAACACGGGGGTGACAGGTGAGGGAGCACAGATCACGGCGGTGACAGGGGAGGGAGCACACATCATGGGGGGTGACAGGTGAGGGAGCACACATCACGGCG
Source organism: Anomaloglossus baeobatrachus (assembly GCF_048569485.1). Taxonomy (NCBI): domain Eukaryota; kingdom Metazoa; phylum Chordata; class Amphibia; order Anura; family Aromobatidae; genus Anomaloglossus; species Anomaloglossus baeobatrachus. Next base: position 159,202,425 of record NC_134355.1, on the reverse strand, counting down.
GTGACATGTGAGGGAGCACACATCACGGGGGTGACAGGTGAGGGAGCACACATCACGGCGTTGACAGGTGAGGGAGCACACATCACGGCGGTGACAGGGGAGGGAGCACACATCACGGGGTGACAGGGGAGGGGGCGGGTAGCTGACCATGGGGGTGAGAGGTGGGGGGAGTGTTCAGCACATCACGTAGGGGAGGGGGCAAGCAGCACATCACGGAGGGGAGGGGGCGGGCACCGATCACGAGGGGGAGGGGCCGGGCAGCAGATCGGAGGGAGCGGTGGCACTATGACAGATGGAGGAGGACAGGGATCGCGCAGCACATCACGGAGGTGAGGGGGCGGGCACCGATCACGAGCGGTGAGGGGCCGGGCAGCAGATCGGGGGGAGCGGTGGCACTGTGGCAGATGGAGGGCGGCGGCAGCGGATCGGGAGGTGTGGGGGTGAGGGTGCGGGCAGCAGATACGAGGGGTGGGGGTGCGGGTAGGAGATCGGGGAGACAGGTGGAAGATCGCGGAGGGCAGCGGCGGAGGCAGATCGGGAGGCTTTTCGCCGGTTTCATACAGTGCAATGGCAGCGCGGCAACTTCCGGGTCCCATGCTCCGGTCACATAACAGCATGGGAGCAGAGCTTATCGCCCTTCCATTGCACTGTGTACACTCACTGTGCTGGCGTGCTGCAGGGACGACAAGTGAAGCTGATGGGGCGGTCACCGGCAACAGGTCCACTGTGATTGGAGAAATTGGTCACAAGGCCGATCTCTCCAATCAGAGCTACTGGAGCTGGGGGAGGGTGATCCAGTGAGGTCACCCAGCTCCAGCCAATGGCCAGTGCTACAGCTGCACTGGCCAGGGCTGGATTTCAATGTTTCAGTCACTTTAAATGGCTGGAACATTACAGTGGCTGTGATTGGTTGAGCGGCGTTCGTCAGCCAATCACAGCCTCCGTAGGTCCGGGGAAGAGGCACCACTCCTCCTGAGGTCAGGAACAGGTCCCCTCCTCCCTGAATCTGCGGTTTATGTTAACATATTGCAGTCACCGGAGGCTCCGGTGCCGCGATTCCGCCATGACGGAAACATCCGTCCTTGGTCGTTAAGGCCCAGGGCACAAGGACGGATCTTTCCGTCGATGGTCGTGAAGGGGTTAAATGGAGTTTTCCTAGGGAGGTAAATAGTATTGATGTCAGAGAAAGCTATTTACTGCACTTAGCTACATCTTGCAGTCCAATAGACAACAAATGGAGTGGAGGTCGAGCATTCGTACCTCTGTTGTATTCCGCTCTGTAGACCCCCATACTTGAGATGACGGGGGTTACCAATGGTGGGATCTTTAGAAATCAATACATTATCCCCTATCCTTTGAATAAAAGATAACTATAACTGTGGAACCCCGAGGTTCGGTGTCGGTGCAGCTGTGCATTACCTTCAGGGACTCCACGCGGCTGGATCTTGTCACAGGTGAGAAATCCTCTATTTTGATTGTCGTGACGCCACTCTCAGAATTGCAGTCAGTGGAGACCACCACTGCAGGTTAGGGGTGCCTGGGGCTGATAGTGGGTGCAGTCAGTTGTAATAGCCTCCTGAGAGTGAGGCATGCCCCAGGGCCCCGTGTAGGTGTGTGGAACTACAAGTCGCAGAATGACTCACACGCACAAGCAGGATGTCTTTCAGGGGTTTTACTCACTGATGGTGGCAGGGTGAGTAACCCGGGCGTAGCTGGGATGAACCAGGCTGGAACCAGGTGTCCTTCAGGCTGACTTGTGAGGGTGACTACCAACTCGCCTTCCTTAGCCCGTTGTGTTTTGGGGTAACCCCTGCTTGAAGCCCTGCTGGGGTCGCCCAGGGAAGTTGCTGGTGCCTCTCTCCCCTTCTTTTTGGCCCGTTTGCTTGTAGCCTGGACCAGGTCACTCCGGCTGCTTGCCTCCTGTGAGCTATGGGCCCTCACTTTGCTACGTGGCTGCGGACTCTGTGGTGTTGTCTTGGGGGTGTAAAGTGCCCCCTCATGCAGGTTTGGCAAAGGACAGGTGGATCTATCCCTGCACTGGGACCTGCTACCCGTTTGGGCCTGGTATCTCCCTGACAGTCTCCTTACTTTCCACTCCGTTGCTCTCTCTTTAGCTGTGGGTGGATTTCGGGCAGCACTACCAGGTGACCGTTCTCCCCCGTCGGTAGTCACTGCGCGTACGTTGTCAGAATTGTGTAGAGCTACAGGGTCTGCTTCTGCTCTCCCTGAACTTCACCACTCAACTGTTCTCGGCTCACTCTTCCCTCCTCTCCTGTTCTTGCCTACGTCACCTAGCAACCAGGCTCTCTACCACACCCCTCGAGTGGAGATGGAGGCTTCGCCCCCTCCTGGGATCCCCAGGGGTCCTCTCAAAGGTAAATGTGTGAGACCTGATCACTATGCGCCTGTGTAGTCACACCTCGGTCAGCCTTCTGGATTACCTGTTTTGTACTGTCCCCAGCATGGGTGCAGTACTCAGTGGTGCCTGACCAGGTCAGGGGCACCACATAACTTCTTGGAATACTCCTTTAAAATAGATTGACAATATGAAGCTTTCAATAAAACTGAATATATATTAATATTGTGCTCTACTGAATTGTTTGTAATCCAGAGAAACTGGAAAGTCCTACATGTAAATCAATTGTCTTGTTTCTTGACCTCTTTATGCGAACAATTGTTTAATCCTTGGATTGAAGTCAAACCACATTAATGCTTTCACATGCCAATAACCAAGGCTAATTTGCATTATAACAGAGAATTGTAGACGACCTGACTTCTATTATAATGTTCCAAGATCATTTTAACATACTCTTAGAAATCCACAGAAATAAATGAGTTTCCTTTTCAGAATTGATTTGTCTGTTTATAACTAAACTAATCCCGTCTTCCATTTTTGAGAGTCTTTTTAAACATTTATTATTAAAAGCCTGTTAAAGGATGCTCTGAGGATTGGGTTTACAATTCATTTATCCGCCTCTGTGATTTACATCCAGCAAATATTTGATCTAAGTAATGCTGCTCATGCAACTGTAACTTCTAAATAAGTGGTATTGATTTTTTTTCAATGGAATATGTGGGAGCCTTGTACCGATCATAAAAACGGGGTTCACAAGGTTACTGTGTGAATGTAGTGGCAGTAAGCATGTGCAATCACGGCTCCATTCATTGCCTATGGGAGTGATGATTGCATGTTTTCATTAGCTTAATCTTAGGTCAGTTAGAATAACTATTATACTTCAAGAATGTGAAACGCCTTTAGTATTTAGTAGTTTTGCCCAATTTCTAAATTTGGTTAAAAATTTCGGTTAGCATTCTACAAGCTTTTCAAAATAGTTTGCTGGAATTTTTGCCTATTCCTCGTGACAGAACTGGTGTAACTAATCCAGGATTCAAAAATTGTTTAAAAGAACTGATAATCCAGTAATCCAGGTTTCTTCACTCTCACACATGCTTATTCTTCTGCTCACACATATTCTATGGGACTAAGACCAGAACTGTGTGATAAACACTAGATTATCTTCACTTTATAGTCCTTAAGCTATTTCACTTTAAGATTGAAGTATACTTGGGGACATTGCCCATTTGGCAGATTGATTTGCACCCAAGATTACACTACCTGGTGATGTCTTGAAATGTTACTTCAATATCAATATCTACAGATAATTTGTCTTCCTCATAATGCCATCTGTTTTGTGCCATGCACTAGTCCCTCCTGCAGCATACACCCCACATAATATGATGATGCCACTTGAATACTGTATGGCTGGGATGGTGCCCTTTGTCTGTCAAGTCTCCCCCTTTTTTCTCTATACATTATGATGGTCATTATGACCAAACAGCTTTGTTTGATTAGACAAGAAGAAATTTCTCCTCACAGTAAAATTGTTGTTGACATGTATATGGCCTTTATGTGATCTAGGGGGGATCTGGGATCAGAAGGTCACAGCATATTGTTGATCGTAGATTCTCTTTAGTACCCACTTGTCCACTGAGTTGAAGCATATTTAATTCCATCTGGTGCTGAAGGCATTAAGATTCATTTCTATCCTGCAGAAATCTCAGCTGCAGCCACTCCCTTCTGCTATAAATATCAACTCCTCTCTCCACCCTATGTCAGCTATAGCTCATACCTTAGCTGTTCACTTTGAAGGAGTAAGTCATTGCTACAACTGCAGCTGCAAAGCTCCTGCAGAAGAAACCTTAGATAACTCATTGTTGTCCCTTTCTGCTCTTGTTTGTCTTAACTATCTCACACTAGTAGACACAGACAGAAGATGGTACCTGTGCCAGAACAGTATTTCGGCCCTCTTTAGTCCAATAACGCATCAAAATGCACAATTCTACCAGCTTTAGTTGTAGAAATGGGCCACCTTATCTTTTGGGCCCCTGTGAGGCCCCACAGGCTGCACCAATGATATGTCCGCCCCTGCTCCTTTGTGTTTTCTTATTTGCAGTGGCAAGGGTAGCATCTCACTGGCCATCACTAGCCAGGGTGGGTTCAGAGCTAGAGTGGGCCTAGGCATGTGATCGAAGACGGGAGGAAGGACCCGAATAGGGACGTTAGACAGCGTAGGGGTCAGCATCAGGTGAGTGTTAGGAGGCGACCCCGCTCACCTCTCCCTAGACCCAGGCCCCTCTGTTGTATAATTTCCCCATGTACCCTGTGTGTTGTGGGATTCACCAGGAGTCCCATATACACCTAGCAGGACCTCGGTAGTCACTGTTTGAAAGTATATTTGAAAACTGCAACCTTAAATTTTTATGCTGGTTTTTGAGAAGCAGTTGAAAGTCATTTTAGGTCATGTCAGTATAGGATATTATTTGCTATTGATATCAATACTGTTGTTGATGTTTCCTCCAGCATTTTCATAAGGTCATGTGCTGCTGTTCTTGTATTGTATTATCATTTTTGAATCAAAGCATGTTCACCTCTATAAGACAGAATGTAATACTATTGTATGTACTGAGGATTTCGATTGCGTTAGGGCAATGACAACCAGAGACGGGTTCTTGGTGCAAAGACGTTTTATAATATGTAACCACAATATGTACACAGAACAGAATATACACAGTAGAACATAAACACAGAAAATACCTGCCGGGTTACGAGCAAAGGGGAATTCCCGGGACTGTGCATCGGACTCCCCCAGGGAGACCACCAGGAGCGAACCCCTATACAGGGGCTGTCGGGCAATCACCCCAGAAGGCCTAAATGCGCAGCAGCCGGGACACGAAAGGGCAACAGGTATAGTCCAAAAATGTCCGTACGTGATGTGAGTCCTAGGGTGGATATGAAATGGAAGGGACCGAGCAGGAGTGCCGACCAGAGACGGCAGACAGAGTCCGAGCACAGCTTGATGAGACAGGTGAAGTCCAGAGCTGGTGTCGGGTGTTTCAACAGGATCCAAACAGCAATCAGGAGATGAGAGCAGCAGGGCAGGAGTACACAGGAAGCAGTATACTCAGGCAACTAGACTAGGCTTAGGGGGCGGGCTTTTAAACAGATGAACAGGAAGTAGGGCAACAGAACAGAAAACTCCATGTTAACAAAGGGCAAGATCCTTCAGAAGAAAACTGGAAATCCCGGAACTCTGACAGTACTCCCCCCCCCAGAAACAGCCTCAGGACAGACCAGGGCCAGGCTTGTCCGGGTACCTCCGATGAAACTGAGCAACCTTCCGGAGCGCTCGGATGTTACCCACAGGTTCCCAGGAATCGTCCTCGGGGGAGTACCCCTGCCAACGTACCAGATACTGAAGCCGATGCCGATGGAGCCGGGAGTCAATAATGTCCTCAACCACAAACTGCTCCTGGCCATCAACCATCACCGGTGGAGGAGGAGGCACGATACGACCTTGAAACGTATTAGGGGAAACTGGTTTCAGCAGAGAAACGTGAAAGACCGGGTGTACCTTTAAATTGTGCGGCAACCTCAGCCGACAGGCCACAGAGCTCACTATCCCGGTGATCTTGAACGGACCAATGAATTTCTGCCCCAGCTTCTGTGAAGGAACACCTAGTTTCAGATTCTTGGTGGATAACCACACCGAGTCCCCTACCTTATACATGGGTGTCTGTTTCCGGTGAGTGTCTGCCGACTTCTTGTAACGCTCCTGAGCCGAAGCCAAAGAGTCCTTTAAAACCTCCAGATTTCGTTGTAGCTCCGTCAATCTGTCCTCCACCGCTGGCACCGAAACCGCCACCGGTGACCTAGGCAAAATATTCGGATGGTAACCCAAGTTAGTGAAAAAGGGCGTTACCTTAGTGGAGCTGCTCTGAGTGTTGTTATACGAGAACTCCGCCAAAGGAAGCAGCTGCAACCAATCGTCCTGCAGATGGCTGACATAACATCGCAGGTACTGTTCCAGGGTTTGATTAGTCCGTTCGGTTTGCCCATTTGTCTGGGGATGGTATGCAGAAGACAAACAGACATCAATATGGAGTGCCGAACAAAACCCTTTCCAGAACTTAGAAGTGAACTGCACGCCTCGGTCAGAGATGATTTCATCCGGTACCCCATGCAACCGAATTATATTCTGGATAACCAAATCCACTGTCTCTGCGGCTGAGGGAAGACCGGTACACGGAATAAAGTAGCAGCCTTTGTCAACTGATCCACTACCACCAAAATGGTATTGTTACCGCCCGAGATGGGCAACTCCACAATAAAATCCATTGAGATGGATCCCCAAGGGCGAGATGGTACGGGTAACGGTTGAAGGAGTCCCGTAGGAGCCACACGAGGGACCTTGCACCGGGCACAAACCACACATGAGTGGACATAGTCTTTCACATCCATTAAACAGGTAGGCCACCAGAAAAAACGACTCAGAAATTCCTGCGTCTTCTGTACCCCCCTATGACCTGCCAACACGGAGTCATGGACCAACTTGAGAACCCGAAGTCTTACAGCCTCCGGGACATAAATACGTCGCTCTCTCAACCACACACCATTCCGAAGGACAAGAGTCACATCATTCGGGGGGGCAGCAAGGAATACGTCACCATCATAGGCCAGCTTGATGTCCTTCCACAAGTCCTGGTCCCAGATTACTCCAACAAAATTGGCATCTGATAAAACGGTCTGAGACGGGGTTCCAGGCACGGAGTCCATGGCGTGGATTCGGGACAAGGCATCGGCTTTCCCATTACGTGACCCTGGACGGTATGTAACGATAAAATTGAACTGGTTAAGGAACAGGCTCCAACGGGCTTGCCGTGGAGACAGGCACCTGGCAGATTTAAGGAATTCTAGGTTACGATGGTCTGTGAGAACTATCACTTGTTGCGCTGCTCCCTGTAAGTGGTGTCTCCATTCCTTAAAAGCAGAAATAATCGCCAACAATTCCTTGTCCGCAATGTCATAGTTCTTTTCTGCAGGGGACAACCGGCGAGAAAAGAAAGCACACGGGTGCAAGAGACTCTTGTCCCCAGTCCTTTGTGAAAGGATAGCCCCTAATGCATAATCGGAAGCATCGACTTCCACAATAAAAGGGAGTGCGGGATTCGGGTGTATTAGTATTGGCACTGAGGTAAAACAAACCTTGAGACGATTGAAAGCTTCCTGGGCCTGGGCAGACCACACAAACGTCTGCCCCTTTTTGGTTAACAGAGTGATAGGACGGACGATCTCTGAAAAGTTGCGGATAAAGCGTCTGTAAAAGAAAGCAAAACCGACAAAGCGTTGTACCTCCTTGATGTTTCCCGGTTCCGACCAGTCTAGAATTGCCCGTATCTTGCCAGACTCCATGTTCAGTCCCTTAGGAGAGATGACATATCCTAAAAATTGTATCTTTGAGCAATGGAATTCGCACTTCTCCAGTTTAATATACAGGTGGTTATCCCTCAGACGGGTAAGTACTGTCTTGACGTGTTCCTGGTGTTCCTGTAGGGAATCAGAAAAGATCAAGATATCGTCCAGGTAAATCACCATGAACTGGTCCATTATATACCTAAAAATATCGTTGACTAGGTGTTGGAAAGCCGCAGGGGCGTTACAAAGTCCGAAAGGCATCACTAGATACTCATAATGTCCATACCGACATCTGAACGCTGTTTTCCACTCGTCCCCGGGACGTATGCGGAGTAGACTATATGCCCCACGGAGATCCAATTTAGTAAATATTTTGGCCTGTTGTACTCTCTCCAATAGTTCGGGAATTAACGGTAACGGATACCGGTTCCGGATGGTTATCTTATTTAGTTCCCGGTAGTCGATACAAGGTCTCAGAGTCCCCTCTTTCTTTTTCCCGAAAAAGATGGGTGCCCCTGCTGGTGAGGTAGAAGGTCGAATAAATCCCTTGGCTAGGTTTTCATCGATGTAATCTTTTAGTGCTTGTAACTCAGGTGCCGCCAACGGGTAGACATGACCAAACGGGAACTCTGCCCCTGGGAGTAAGTCTATGGGACAATCATACGGTCTATGCGGGGGAAGCCGATCTGCTTTCTTTTTGTCGCATATATCAGCGAAGTCATTATAAACCGGGGATAAAACAGGTACCTGTACAGTGCCCTCCGCATTCGGTGTTACTGGAACCGGTACAGTTGGACTAATGGTCGGACCACTCTGGGGTGGGAAGGATATTTCTTTAGTCTCCCAATCGATGACTGGATTTGTAGACCGCAGCCAAGGAATTCCTAAAATTATCGGAAAATGGGGAGAAGAAATCAACATGAAAACAAGGGTCTCCTGCTGACCTGGTTTCATCACACATTCAAGGGGTACTGTCTCCCGATCAACTGGTATGGAAACTAATGGAGAACCGTCTACCGTCTCCATGGTAACCGGTGAGGATCTTTGTTGAGTCTGGATACCGTGTTTCCTGGCAAAAGAAGAGTCCCCCTGCCCCAGAGTCTATCATAGCAGATGTAGGAATTAACTGTCCCTCCCACCATATCTGAATGGGAAGCGAGCAATGGGTGTATTTCCCTTCTGGGTCCTTAGGTGAAGTTGACATCAATGTCGAGGGAAATACCGCATCCAGGTGTAAACTTGCCTCAGAGATATCGGACTCTGCGTCCGTGTTGTCACACTCTGCCATTGCTGCCAGTACCTTATTCGGGCGATTTGGACGTTTTGGACAGTCAATCAGAAAATGGTCCGATTGACCACAATAGAAACACAAACGCTCACGGAGCCGATGTTCACGACGTTCGTTGGTCTCTCGCCTTTGTAGAGAGTACACTTGCATAGGAACATCCTCGGCCTCCCGTGGCGTCTTGTGAGCGGGTTCTCTAGAAGGAAACGAAAAGTTGGTTACCCGGTTTACAGCTGCCCATTTTTCTTGTCTGCGTTCCGTCAAGCGGGTATCGATACGCACACAGTGTTGGAGAAACAGTTCAAAATCCCGTGGAGATTCGGCACGAGCTAACTCGTCCTTGATGGTACCGGACAAACCCTTTCTGAACACTGATAATAGCGCATTATTTCCCCAGTCAGTGTCTACCACTAACCTTTTGAACTCAGTGCCGTATTCGACGACAGACCGCTTTTCCTGACGTAAGGAAAGCAAAGCCGATTCAGCGGCAGCACGGCGATTGATTAGGATCATCAAACATTTGCGCCATTGCTGTTAAAAAGTCATCCAGGTTATTTAAATGGATATCACGATTCTCTATCATAGGATTAGCCCAAGCCAGTGCTCGTAAGGTTAACAACATGATTGTACATAACACTTTTGACCGGTCAGACCGGTAATAATCAGCATGTACATCAAAAAACAGTATACACTGGTTAACAAACCCACGGAACTGACTTCGATCACCACTGAAACGAAATGGAGGTAACCTAGGCATACCGGGAGCTGATACGGATGTAGCGGGGGTGGCTTCTTGAGCCTTCACTCTGGTTTGCAAATCCTGAATAGCGGGACCCAGTACCTGGTGATCATGGCCCAGCTGTACCTCCACATCTCTAAGCTTAGTTTGCACCGCCTCCATCCCCTGCTGCAAGGAGTTAATCATGGAGAAAAGCTGATCTACTCGTGTCTCCGTCATTGCCCCAGCGAAATCCTCTTATTGGCCTGAGTATAATGTAATACTATTGTATGCACTGAGGATTTCGATTGCGTTAGGGCAATGACAACCAGAGACGGGTTCTTGGTGCAAAGACGTTTTATAATATGTAACCACAATATGTACACAGAACAGAATATACACAGTAGAACATAAACATAGAAAATACCTGCTGGGTTAGGAGCAAAGGGGAATTCCCGGGACCGCGCATCGGACTCCCCCAGGGAGACCACCAGGAGCGAACCCCTATACAGGGGCTGTCTGGCAATCACCCCAGAAGGCCTAGATGCGCAGCAGCCGGGACACGAAAGGGCAACAGGTATAGTCCAAAAATGTCCGTACGTGATGTGAGTCCTAGGGTGGATATGAAACGGAAGGGACTGGGCAGAAGTGCCGACCAGAGACGGCAGACAGAGTCCGAGCACAGCTTGATGAGACAGGTGAAGTCCAGAGCTGGTGTCGGGTGTTTCAACAGGATCCAAACAGCAATCAGGAGATGAGAGCAGCAGGGCAGGAGTACACAGGAAGCAGTATACTCAGGCAACTAGACTAGGCTTAGGGGGCGGGCTCTTAAACAGATGAACAGGAAGTAGGGCAACAGAACAGAAAACTCCATGTTAACAAAGGGCAAGATCCTTCATAAGAAAACTGGAAATCCCGGAACTCTGACACAGAACATGTCTCCACCCTGTTTGGTAGATGGCTGCAAGGTGTCATTTATGGTGTTTTAACTAGCAGATCAGAATTTGAACTTGGAACGTGGAATCTTCATGTGTTTGGAAATTGTCCCAAAGATGTCACAGTCTTATGGAAGACCACCTTTTTCTGATGTTTTAGCTAATTTGATTTTAATTTTTACATGATATCAAGAAAAGAGGCAAGTAGGCCTTAACGGTAGGCCTTAAGCATTGATATGTACATATCAAATTAGCTCAAATTATGTCAATTAGTCTTTTATGGATTTTTCCATGCTAATTGTAGACATAAGCAACATGGTGTATGCAACCTTCTGACCTCCTACATTTTTGATATGGTAAAAATTGCTGGTGTCATGGATGATTTACTGTAAATACCTGAAACATCTTGTTACAATTGTTTAATCATTTCAATCTAAGTGTATGTGAACTTAGGATCTCATCTGTTTATAACTGCATATTTATTACAGGCGGTTCAATGACAAGCAATGCCTATGGGTTCTACCAAACAACAGTAGCAAAAGTCTCCATAATTGCACCAACAGTTAAAATGTTACTTACATAAATCTTGTAAAAGCAATACACACAAATGTAGTCCAAATAAGACTACAATTTCCAAATAATATTGTCAAAACCCCTAAATTAAAAGGGTATAAAGTAAAAAAAATAACAATTCCAGAAAAAAAGTAATAAAATGTCCAAATTATAGCATTATATGCAAAAAAAATTAATACTAAATCACAACATTGACATATAATGCGAAAATAGTAGCATGAAATGTTCATGCTATACAGTGGCAAATAACAAGTGAAAAAAAACCCCATCTACAGTGCCTTGCAAAAGTATTCAGCCCCCTTGAATTTTTTAACCTTTTCCTACATTTCAGGCTTTTATTATTATTATTATTATTTATTATTATTATAGCGCCATTTATTCCATGCCGCTTTACATGTGAACGGGGTATACATAATAGGGACAAGTACAATAATCATAAACAATACAAGTCACAGACTGGTACAGGAGGATAGAGGTCCCTGCCTGTGAGGGCTCACAGTCTACAAGGGATTGGTGAGGATACAGTAGGTTAGGGTAGAGCTGGTTGTGCGGCGTTATATCAGACTGAGGCTTCAAACATAAAGATAAAAAATGTAAATTTTATGGTGAAGACTCAACAACAAGTGGGACACAATTGTGAAGGTGAACGAAATTTATTGTTTATTTTAAACTTTTATAAAAAAAAATAAAGTGAAAATTGGGGCGTGCAATATTAATCGTCCCCTTTAAGTTAATACTTTGTAGCGCCACCTTTTGCTGCGATTACAGCTGCAAGTTGATTGGGGTATGTCTCTATCAGTTGTGCACATCGAGAGACTGAAATTCTTGCCCATTCTTCCTTTCCAAACAGCTCGAGCTGAGTGAGGTTGGGTGGAGAGCGTTTGTGAACAGTAGTTTTCAGCTCTTTCCACAGATTCTCAATTGGATTCAGGTCTGGACTATGACTTGGCCATTCTAACACCTGGATACGTTTATTTGTGAACCATTCCATTGTAGATTTTGCTTTATGTTTTGGATCATTGTCTTGTGGGAAGACAAATCTCCGTCCCAGTCTCAGGTCTTTTGCAGACTCCAACAGGTTTTCTTCAAGAATGGTTCTGTATTTGGCTCCATCCATCTTCCCATCAATTTTAACCATCTTCCCTGTCCCTGCTGAAGAAAAGTAGACCCAAACCATGATGCTGCCACTACCATGTTTGACAGTAGGGCTGGTGTGTTCAGGGTGATGAGCTGTGTTGCTTTTACGCCAAACATATCATTTGGGATTGTGCCCAAAAAGTTCGATTTGGTTTCATCTGACCAGAGCACCTTCTTCCACATGTTTGGTTTGTCTCCCAGGTGGCTTGTGGCAAACTTTAAACAACACTTTTTATGGTTATCTTTGAGAAATTGCTTTCTCCTTGCCATTCTTCCATAAAGGCCAGATTTGTGCAGTGTACAACTGATTGTTGTCCTATGGACAGACTCTCCCATCTCAGCTGTAGATCTCTGCAGTTCATCCTGAGTGATCATGAGCCTCTTGGCTGCATCTCTGATCAGTCTTTTCCTTGTTTGAGATGAAAGTTTTGAGAGACAGACGGGTCTTGGTAGATTTGCAGTGGTATGATACTCCTTCCATTTCAATATGATCGCTTCCACAGTGCTTCTTGGGATGTTTAAAGATGTGGAAATCTTTTTGTAACCAAATCCAGCTTTAAACGTCTCCACAACAGTATCATGGACCTGCCTGTTGTGTTCCTTTGTCTTCATGATGCCCTCTGTGCTTTAAACAGAACACTGAGTCTATCACAGAGCAGGTGCATTTATACGGAGACTTGATTACACACAGGTGGATTATATTTATCATCATCAGTCATTTAGGACAACATTGGATCATTCAGAGATCCTCAATGAACTTCTGGAGTGAGTTTGCTGCACTGAAAGTAAAGGGGCCGAATAATTTTGCACCTCCCAATTTTCAGTTTATTCTTTTTTACAAAAGTTTAAAATAAGCAATACATTTCGTTCAACTTCACAATTGGGTCCCACTTGTTGTTGATTCTAAACCATAACATTAAAAATGTTATCTTTATGTTTGAAGTCTGAAATGTGGGAAAAGGTTGAAAATTTAAGGGGGCTGAATACTTTCCCAAGGCACTGTAAATAGCACTAGTGCTATATAATTTTAAAATAAAAGAACCAAACAATTGCTAAAAAGAAATGCCATAGAATAGTCAGCAAACAATGCCAGTGCCAAACAATTGATGCCATACTGTTAGATAAAGCCATAAAATATAGCACTGTTGTTTAGAATATTGTCATATGGGCAGATTTTTATAGTATCTGAGACGCAGAATCAAGGGACTTCTTCAGTCTAAAGGCCCCGTCACACACAGAGATACATCTTTGGCAGATCTGTGGTTGCAGTGAAATCATGGCCATATTGTTCCATTTGTACACAGCCACAAACCTGGCACTGATTGTCCATAATTTCACTGCAACCACAGATCTGCAACAGATCAGCCACCTATCTGCCGCAGATTTATCTCTGTGTAGGACAGGGCCTTAAGGCCTCAGTCAGACATTTGCTTTTCATAAATGTGCTAAAACCTTTGGAGGTATTAACATTGTCTTTCGAGGAACATATGTGGTTAAAAAATTCACGGATACTTGTATGTTCTTCATCGGATCAAAATTACCAATATAAGTCTAAGGGTTTGTAAAAATCAATCCTTGTGCTGTCTGTGTTTAACATTGCAATGTATAAAAGCTTTTCAATTTTAATTTTGTTTTTCATATGGGAAAATTGGTGATGAAATGCTGATGGTGAAAACCACTAAACTGAATATCAGATCAAAAACACAGATGACCTATGGACAGTGTAAATGACATCTAAGGGCTCATGTGTCGCCCTGGGCCAGCCAGGGGTCACAGGTCACAACACCACCACACCCCACACTCCAGGTAGGCACATCACAGCTAACCAGAAATCCTTGTTGCCTTCCTCCAGAGGCTGATGATTCACACCAGGGGGTGGGCCAGGCGGTTGGCTCCACCCACCAAGGAGATCACAGTTCTGGAGGCGGGAGAAACCAGGCAGAAAGCTCAGGGAGGAGCAGGAGTGAGGAGAACAGTTAGGGGGGGTGAAGGAGAAAGCAACTAAGTGAAAGTAGTGAAAGTAAGAAAGCGGTAAAGGAGGAAAGCAAGTGAGGTGACAAGAAGGAAGGAAAGCCTGAAGGGTCCAGCTTTGTGTAGGGCCAGAACAGCAAGGTCAGCGACGGCGGTGACTGTCTGGATGGGGACCGTTTGGAAGTTCCTGGAAGGACCCCGTTGGCTGTGTGCCCGGTGGTCTGGAGCAGTGTTCCGAAGGACAGTCAGCACCAGGGCAGGGGCCTCTCGGACCCCGGCAAGGCTTGGAGTCGCCAAATTTGCCGAATCCGTCAGTGAAGGGGACGTAGATCCCCCAGCAACCAAGTCCCGATTGAAGGCAACAGCCCAACCTGAAGCAGAGAGACACCGCCACTGCCACGGCACCAGTTTCTCAGGGCCAGCGCCTGCGGGCAAAGTGTAGAGCTCCTCCGGCCCAGATTGCAGTCGGGGAGCGGGTAACCGGAGGGAATCCACCGCTACCATCAGTCAAACATAGGTGCAAGGAAGAGGGACATCACCGTCAACTACCGGGAGTGCAGGTGCAGCCGTCTGTGGGACCGTCCTACCAGCCGTTTGGTTTACCGTACAAACTGTGTCCGTGTCTCAGGCTGAGTGAGTACCACAGTGCCGCAAGGCACAGCGCTGCCCCCGCGTCCCTGCACCCACCAGCCCCCGCACCTCCGTCTCCACCACCGGGCCCCGGGATCACCAACCCCTACCCTACCCACGGAGGGGCAACACAACACCTGGCTGCTCCGCATCACCATCCCCGGGATCCCCGAATTGAGCAGCGGTGGTGAAATCACCACAACCGTGGGTGGCGTCACGAACTATAACAATCCCCCACACCCAACCACAAAACCCCCCTTTCACTCACGGGCGAGGAGTGTCGCTCGAGAAACCCCGGGATCCGGCCCACAGCTCGAGCCACCACTGAGCAGCTGCCGGACCCGAGCAGAGGGGGTGAGCGCGGTGTGCCGACACCCTCCTCCCCGCCCGCGACAACTTGGCGTCACAAACAGGATCTTACCGCTCTGCCGTCTGGTAGAGGTGCGCCTTGTTACCGCCGGAGGTATCCGGCAGAAAAATTTCAGAAGCCGCCATCTTTGGCGCGAAAAGTTCCCGCTCGAGCGTCTTCTCGAGCAGTAGAGGCGCGAAGGCCAAGTCCCCGCCCCGAGAGAGGAGGGGCCGGAAAGAGCTAAGGGGGACGCAATGGCGGCTGGCCGCATGTAGCTGCGGCTATAAAAGCAGGGACGCCAGGACCCTGCAAGCATACCGTTCCTGGAAAGAAAAGAGAAAGTCACCATGTGGATGCCGTCCCGAAACACCGTGGCCCCCGCGCCGGGAACCGCAGCGTGGGTGGAAATCCGGACCGCGCAGCTCCATCTAAGGCTGCAGGTCAAGATGCAGCTCCTCTTGGAGGAGTGGGAGACCGACATGGCGGACGTTATAGCCACCGTGCGGAGACGCGAGGAGGAAGCGGAGGAAGGGAGGGTGAGTGACCCACGCCCTTATGTCCCGGAGGGACTGGTCGCTGCGGATGAGGGACCCGGTCCAAGCCCTCTCCCCCCGTTGCCTCCCTCGCCACCCGTCTCGGAGGCCGTGACCCCGCCACTAGGCCCGCTACCACCGCCACCGGTAGCAATACCCAGCCCGTCCGCCCCAGCGGACCGACCTGTAGCCGGAGCCCGTAGCAAACCGGAGGTGTTGCCATGGAAGGCCCCGAAGAGTGTGCCAGAGACAGTCCCCGAGCAGTTTCCCGAGCCGGAGCCGATGACCCGCTCCGAGCCGAAGGCCCAGCTGCGGAAAGCCCCTGTGCCCATCCCCCACACCTCGGCTGAGGTGGCGCCGGGTTGTTGCTGCAGGGCAGCGCCCAAGGCCATGACACCGCGGGATACGCCGCCCACCTTCCTGACAGTGGGTAACGTTCTGGATGTCCCGCGGGGCCCGACCCGTGCGCCGGAGCTGGCAGCAGCGCCATATTGGGAAAGGGAGCCGACAAAGCTGGGCCTGGAGATCGCAGAGAGGGAGAGAAGGAAAGCCGAGCTGGTGGCCCGAGCCATTCGGGAAAAGGAAAATCTGCGGCAAGCGACCTTCCGTGTCCGGGGCCCGTTGTACGAGGGGCAGGTGAGGCGGTTTGATGTCCGCCGGGGCTACGGGTTTATATATGAACCGGGCCTGGAGGCCGAAGTGTTTGTAGCCCGGCGGGGTGTGAATACCCACCTGCCCGAGGAGCATCCTGGCCGTAACCTCATACCGGGAGGCATGGTGCGGTATACCCGGCACTGCGGAGAGAGGGGGTGTTTTGCCCTGGATGTGAAGCTTAGGGGCAGAAACGAGAGCAGGGTGAGCTCTGCACCCCCTCCCTCGGATGAAGCAGCAGAAGGACCGGAGTAGGGCAGCGGAGCACCGTTGTCCAGTCCCCGTGGGGACCACCTGTTTGTTGTTGGAAAAGTTTGTTTGTTTAAAAGTTTTGGAAAGAATGATAAGGAAAATGAAAATTACCGAAGTTTAACCTGATTTGCTTGTGATTGAACCGGCAGGAGCCGGCACCGTTGTCCCCGTAGGGACCGTTTAAAAATGCATGGGAACTATCCATGGACAAGCCCGTGAACTTGCAGGGCAACCACAAACGTTAGTGGCTTGTAAATATGTTGGTTACCGTTACCGTTTTCCGCAATGCCGCCTCCGGAGAGGCAGGTTGGAGGGAGGGCCCTGAGCAGAGCAGGCCAGGGCCCAGCCGCCAAAGGAACCGGTGGCTACCCTCTGGAGGGAAGGACAGATCCCGCTCGGGTACCGTGGGCTGGACTGTGGGTCAAGGGGTGCTGCCTGGGTTTTAGGGGCAGCATCAGGGCCAGGTTACTTGGGTGGGAGAGAGCGGAAACCGTAACCGTAAACCGTTGCAACGTTTAAGAAATGTGCCTCCCGTTTGGGAAGAGTTATTAAAAATGTTATTCATGTTTGCTTAACCTTGTTACCCCTTTTTTCAGAAAAATAAAACCGGTGTAGGACGGCAGCCCGCGGACGGTCTGCATTTTGCTAAGGGGGAATGTGTCGCCCTGGGCCAGCCAGGGGTCACAGGTCACAACACCACCACACCCCACACTCCAGGTAGGCACATCACAGCTAACCAGAAATCCTTGTTGCCTTCCTCCAGAGGCTGATGATTCACACCAGGGGGTGGGCCAGGTGGTTGGCTCCGCCCACCAAGGAGATCACAGTTCTGGAGGCGGGAGAAACCAGGCAGAAAGCTCAGGGAGGAGCAGGAGTGAGGAGAACAGTTAGGGGGGGTGAAGGAGAAAGCAACTAAGTGAAAGTAGTGAAAGTAAGAAAGCGGTAAAGGAGGAAAGCAAGTGAGGTGACAAGAAGGAAGGAAAGCCTGAAGGGTCCAGCTTTGTGTAGGGCCAGAACAGCAAGGTCAGCGACGGCGGTGACTGTCTGGAGGGGGACCGTTTGGAAGTTCCTGGAAGGACCCCGTTGGCTGTGTGCCCGGTGGTCTGGAGCAGTGTTCCGAAGGACAGTCAGCACCAGGGCAGGGGCCTCTCGGACCCCGGCAAGGCTTGGAGTCGCCAAATTTGCCGAATCCGTCAGTGAAGGGGACGTAGATCCCCCAGCAACCAAGTCCCGATTGAAGGCAACAGCCCAACCTGAAGCAGAGAGACACCGCCACCGCCACGACACCAGTTTCTCAGGGCCAGCGCCTGCGGGCAAAGTGTAGAGCTCCTCCGGCCCAGATTGCAGTCGGGGAGCGGGTAACCGGAGGGAATCCACCGCTACCATCAGTCAAACATAGGTGCAAGGAAGAGGGACATCACCGTCAACTACCGGGAGTGCAGGTGCAGCCGTCTGTGGGACCGTCCTACCAGCCGTTTGGTTTACCGTACAAACTGTGTCCGTGTCTCAGGCTGAGTGAGTACCACAGTGCCGCAAGGCACAGCGCTGCCCCCGCGTCCCTGCGCCCACCAGGCCCCGCACCTCCGTCTCCACCACCGGGCCCCGGGATCACCAACCCCTACCCACGGAGGGGCAACACAACACCTGGCTGCTCCGCATCACCATCCCCGGGATCCCCGAATTGAGCAGCGGTGGTGAAATCACCACAACCGTGGGTGGCGTCACGAACTATAACAATCCCCCACACCCAACCACAAAACCCCCCTTTCACTCACGGGCGAGGAGTGTCGCTCGAGAAACCCCGGGATCCGGCCCACAGCTCGAGCCACCACTGAGCAGCTGCCGGACCCGAGCAGAGGGGGTGAGCGCGGTGTGCCGACACCCTCCTCCCCGCCCGCGACACTCACACACACTGGTGTATAACTCGGATGAGTGCTATCCAATGTTTTATCAGATAGCATTCACTCCAATGTTATACTATGAGGCAGTGCCAACCAGCGCATTCTTTCTCAGGCCGATTCGACATGAAGAAAAGAAAAAAATCGATGCATGCTTTGAGTAGCAGCGTATCTCGGACGGCGTGCACCCAATAGGTGAGAGGAAATCATTGGACTGCACTCAGGTGACATTGGAGTGCAGTGTGATATATGCCAAAACAGAAAATGGAGAAATTGGAGAAATTACGTTCTCCATCTTCTCTGCACCTGTGATCTGACTCTCACATGCATCACAGTAAAATGACTCTCAGCTCACGCTCACAGCAGAGTTTGCATAATCAGCCCGATTCTCTGGCATAAGTGAATACACGCCAGTGTGAGCTAACCCGAATAGTCACATCTCCACTGGAGAAGCCATCAACAACTTTCAGCTGATGGCTTTAATTCTTATTTTTTTCAGAATATCAGTTCTTCATATAAATAATACCTCTTACTTTGTTGTTTTGATTATGCATTGTTAATTTTTATAAACATATTTTTTTTATAGATTTATAGAAGCAAAGAACTTCAGTGCTGGCTTTGACACACTACTTGACTTGAAGTTTTTCTATTTAAATTAATAAAAAGAAAAGAGCAAAGCAGACGGGAGAAATCTTTCTATTTTCATCCTAGCAATGTTTGTACATGTGCATTGTCACGATACCAGTAATTCTGTTAACTCAATCAATTACACCCTGAACTGACAGCATAGCTGTGTTAAGAAGTCATTCAGGTGTAAGATGCATAAAGCAATTTGTTTGTCACATTAGATTCCTGAGCATCTCATGTATGAAAACTGTTCTACTCTGGATAGAAAATGAATAGAAACATAATGACATTTGTCTTCCTTGCACAATAGCGCGTCTCATTGGGAAGAATTAAAAATTATAGCCATATTGTAACCCTTTTCTATAAGGCAAGTGAGGTATAGTAATTAATGATAAGTGAGCACTACCATGTTTGGGTGCTCAATACTAATAACGGGCAGCTGGACGACTCATGTAGATAGTATAATGGAAGTCAATGGGGAACTAGAGCATTTTTCTGGAACACGTTTAGGAAAAATGCTCCCGTTCCCCATTGACTTCCATTACACTCTGTACATGACTTGCGCCCATCCGAGCGTCCAACTGCTTGTTACGAGTACTGAGCACCCGAGTATGGTAGTACCCGCTTATCACTAATAGTAATGCATAACTCCCAACTGCATGATAGCAGTGAGGGACATTTAGCTGGGAACACAGGGCATAGACCCAAATCCAGGGCTATCCTGCTGTATCTGGTATGGCTGGTATCTATTGATTTTTTTTTTTTGTTTATTCATTCTTAATTCAAATTATGTCTTGACGGACGAAGTAGACGAACTCTGGTGCCACCTATTGGAGGTAGCAATTCTACACGTCAAAGTGACCCTCAAACAAGTCTTGTCGTATGACTTAGAATTTATGCCAGAACTAACCTCAATTTGCAGACACGGTGTTTTGGGATGGTTGTCCCTCGTCCCCGTTAGACTTCAATCTTAGATGTAACAGTCATAACGTTCTAATTTTTCCATAAGCTTCACTGCATGAGGGCTTGTTTTTTCTTCTGTATGGCCGGTTTCACACTTGCGTTGTTTTGACGGAAACGGGATCCGTCACAAATGCAGCACAGTTCATTTATTTACAGTGGAAGCGCGACACCATGCTATTGTGTGCTTCTACCCGCATGTGTCAACACTTCCACTGTAAATAAATGAACTGTACTGCATTTGTGACGGATCCCGTTTCTGTCAAAACAACACAAGTGTGAAACCGGCCGTAGGCTGTGTTCACACATTGCTTTTTTTTTATCTTCTGCAGGTGTCTGCATCCAACTATGCAATTACAATCTTCTCTTGTTGCTCCATTTCTGATGCATTTTTTTTATCGTCCTTATCTCCTTATTTGATGTGGTTTTGCTGCAGATTTGAAGCAGCCTTTTTAGGCAGTGTGCGCACTATGAGTTTTAATTGAGTTTATGCATATTTTCACTTCAAAAATACAATGTCTTACGTTTCCAGCAAAGTGGATGGGATTTATAAAAAATCTCCTGCCAACTGTACTTTTTTTTTCTTCAGTGTAAACTGACCTGCAGTGCGTATTTCAAATTAGCAACATGTCAATTTCTTTTGCGGCTTCGCTAAGTATTATGTGCGGATTTGTCCACAAAAACTGCTATAATCTGCCATGAACTTTTGTCAAAGCCAAATAGGAGGTATCAAAAACAAAGCAGCTTTATGTAAAACATGACACATAAAGAGAAAAAAATGCTGAGTCAAAAGTGCAATATAAACACATGGAAAAAGTGCAATGAAAAGAAAAGCAAGTAACCTAATTTACAAAATTGGTGGAAAAATGCTGCAACATCTAAAACTCCCCAAAAACTCATCGTTGCCACACAATCTTAAAGTGAACCTGTCAGGTGCAATATGCACCCACAACCACGAGCAGTTCTGGGTGCATATTGCTAATCCCTGCCTAGCTGTCCTAACTGTCCCTGTATACACTAGCATAGAAAAAGAGATCTTTAGAAAAAGTATTTCTAAAGATCTTATATCGTATGCTACTGAGTGAGGGGACTAGTTACCTGGGCATTAGTTCCCCGGCTAGTCGGCCCTATTAACATGTTAGTACAGCGTCAGTGGATGATCTCACTCACCTCTTCGCTGCCATCGCCGCCCAACGCTGGATTTCGGCTCAGTGCGTATTGAGCCAGGTGTACGCATCCTGGCCTCAAACTGAAGTAGTGCACATGACCGAAACTCCGGGATCATGCTCACTGAGCCGAAATCCAGCGCTGGATGCGATGGTGGCGGAGAGGTAAGTGAGATCATCCTCTGACGCTGCACATTTATTAGCATGTTAGCACACCGACAGGAGCCCACAGGGGCGTACTAACATGATAATGGAGCTGACTAGCCAGGGGAACTAACGCCCAGGGGACTAGTCCTCTCGCTCATTAGCATATTATAAATAACGTTTAGAAATACTTTTTCTAATGATCTCTTTATCTATGCTAGTGAATACAGGGACGGTTAGGCAGGGATTAGCAATATGCACCGAGGACTGCTTGTGGGTCTGGGTGCATATTGGACCTGACAGGTTCCCTTTAAGGCTGTATGCGCACGTTGCGTCGTGTCCCTGCAGAAATTGACAGCTCAAGTGCGCGTCAAATCGCTGCAGAAACCCTGCATAATGGAAGCAGTGTTTCTGCAGAAAAAAAGCCGATTTCATGCGCTCTGGATGCAGCCTCTCCCATAGACAGAGCAGGAGCTGCATCCAAAGCGCACGGAATAATTGATATGTTGCTTTTTGGAACGCAGAGATTTGGAACAAAATGTTGGCATCCAAACTGCTGCGCTTTCAAACGCAACGTGCGCACGTCTCATGCACAATCTTCATAGATTAGTGCAGGGGACGCAGGTCGCATGCATTTACGCTGCAGTGCAATACACAGCGTAAATGCATGAAATTCGGCAACATGCGTATGAGCCCTAAGGCCTTAAGGTTCGGGCAATTTTTCATTTTGCACTTTTGTTTTTTGCTCCCCTTATTCAAAAAGCCATAACTTTTTTAGTTTTCAGTCGATATAACCGTGTGAGAGCTTGTTTTTTGCAAGATGAGTTGTACTTTTGAATGACATCATTATTTTATCATAAGATGGGATGATAACCAGGAAAAAAATCCAAGTGTGGGGAAATAGAAAAAAAGTTAAATTCTGCAATTGTGTTTTGTTTTTGTTTTTTTTTATTTACACAGATTATTTTACCATAAAACTGACTTGGCAGTATTATTCTCCAGTTCAGTATGATTATGGAAATATTAAACATGTATAGTTTTGTTTTATTTAAGTGGTGAAAAAAATTCTGAAATTTTCATAAAGTTTGAAAAAAAAAATTTGCTTTTTCTGAGAGCTGTAAAGGTTTTAAATTTTTTGAGATATGGATCTGTGTGAGAACTTGTTTTTTTTGCACCCAGAGCTGATTGATTGATTTTATTGATAATAATTTCGGGCGGATGCGTTTTGATCGCCTGTTACAGTATTATACTTTTTTATTAGTGTTGCGAAGAATTGCAATTCTGAAGTTTTGATATTTTTTCTCTTTATGCTGTTTATCAATCTGACTAATTTATTTTATATTTTGATAGAGCATATATTTCTGAATGCAGCAATACCAAATATGTGCATTTTTATTTTTTTTAATTGAAAATCCCTTAGACACCTGTTGGAGGGGGAGCAATACCTGGAGATGGCAGCCCATGTTAAAGAGTTTCCCCCCCCCGAGAGGGCATGGTGGAGGAAAAAGACCCGCCCATTGATGAGTGATAACCTAGGATGGGCAGACACTCCACAAGATCGGGATATTGAGGGAGAGGAGCCCCTTCCTTGGAGAAGGTGGAGCTGTGACAAGGGATGCCTTGGATCCCAGGAAGAGCGGGAGCGCTGAGTGGAAGCAGATACTGGCCCACATGTCAGAGGAGGAGAGGCTGGGTGGTATGATCGAGATGGTTGCTTTGGCTCTGAAACTTGAATTGAAGACCGAGATGTCCACTTCAATGTGGCCTAAGCTCCATGAAATGGCCGAACAGCTAAAAGCTATATTGGCTCAGTAGCCAGTGGGTCTCCCATATGTGTAGGAGAGACTATTTCAGTTCTCCAGAATCCCACAAGAACTGTGATGGCCAAGGAAGTGCCAACAATGATAGCTCAGCTGGCAGTGAGAATGGCCAGTCAAGCAATTAAAAATGAAGAAGTCGGATGGATTACGACCTGTTTTGAGCTTGTTGTATCAACTGGACAGTTGAAAGTCCTTGGAAGGCCTGGAGTCTAAAGGCTGCTTTACACCAGACAATCTATCGTGCGATAGATCGTCGGGGTCACGGATTTTGTGACGCACATCCGGCATCGCTGGCGATGCCGGCCTGTTTGACACCTCCTAGTGACGCAGTATCGCTCACAAATCGTGAGTCGGGTACTGCTCGCTAGGTTCCATAATATCGTTTAATTTAGTTGACCATCGTTTCCGTGGTAGCACACGCCGCTCCGTGTGACACCACGGGAACGATGAGCAGCTCACCTGCCTCCCGCGGCCGCCGCCGGCTCTATGTGGAAGGAAGGAGGTGGGCGGGATGTTTACGTCCCGCTCATCTCCGCCCCTCTGCTTCTATTGGCCGGCGGCCGTGTGACGTCGCTGTGACGCCGAACGTCCCTCCCACTCCAGGAAGTGGACGTTCGCCGCCCACAGCGAGGTCGCACGAGAGGTAAGTATGTGTGACGGGGGTTACTAACTTTGTGCGATACGGGCAGCGATTTGCCCGTGACGCAAAAAGGACGGGGGCGGGTACGATCGATTGTGAAATCGCACAATCGGTCGTACCGTGTAAAGCAGGCTTAAGACTCGAAGATGTAAGAGTTTTTTTGTCAGTCACTTATTTGTTCTTTTCACCAAGATGTTTAACCCGCTGCTGGATTTAGGGATTGTAGACCGCAAATGGGTAGTATGCCCTTTGCCTGGAATTTGCCCTATAAAGCTCATGGACTTTGTCCTCAATATCCCCGTAGACTCAATCAGCCACTTTTATGGACTCTGCCCTATTCACCCTTAACTCTGCCCCCATGGACTATGCTCTGCCCTGATGGACTTATGGGGGAAATGAAAAGGTGGGGACCTGTTACTTTCTCTGGGTCAATGGCAGAAGGACTGCTATTTGGGGAAGTGGGGATAGCTGACCCAATGTTTCAGCCAAGTCAGGAACTTTATGGACTTTGCCCATCATGGACTGTGTACTTGTCCTAAGGACAGTCTTTGAAGGTGGGGGGGATTGGAGCTTGTTTCAAATAAAGAGAAATAACTGACTAAAAAGTAAAACATTTTACAACTCTTAATGAGTGATGCAGCACACTTGAAATTGCTACGTTATTGGGGCATGATCAGAGAACTATCAAACATTTTGTTTCAAATACTCAATAGAGTCTCAAAAACATGCACATTGACTGCCAAAGATTTGTAAGGTGGGATAATGGTATAGGCTGTTATTAATAAATATCAGCAAGTTGAACCTTTTCAGGTTGAAGATGGAACCAAAATCAACTCCCAAACCTACCATCAGTTTTGAGATGACACTTTTTTCAAGCAGTGGTACCAGAAAAAGTCTGTGGGCCCAATTAATCAAGACTGGCATTGTTCATGCCAGTCTAGATTACGATATATGCTGGATTCAGACACCCCTGATTCATGAAGAGGCATTCCTTCATGAATCAGGTGCATCGGATGAGTGGCGTGTGCACCTTGCCATAAATCCAACTCCAGTTCCTGCTGGAATATTGTGGTGTATCAAAAGCCGCCTCTCATCATGAACTTGAGGAGCAGCAATGCCCCTGTCCCATCCCAGTTCTGCTCACTTTGCTGGAATTGGGTGAAAATAGCATGAGAATACAAAAATTGCATCATTGAGTTGCTCCAAAATTATGACTTTTCAAAGCTTTTTTTGCCAAAATACTAGCTTAAAAGCTTTGATGAATTGGGCCCTGCATCTTTCAAGAAAACCATGATTTTTATGAAGAATAATGCTCCTTTGCATACAACAAGTACTCCACTGCTTGGCATAGCCTCACCTGACCTAAACCCTATTGAGAACATGTCGGCCATTCTTAAATGGTTGATTTATGGTGAAGGAAAATAGTACACGTCTTTGAACAGTGTTTGAGAGGTGTGGTTGGTGCTGCCCAAACAAGTTGATCTTCAATTTAAGAAACTGACATGGCTTCAAGGCTTATGATTTATATTGAAAACACGGGTGGCTCTATTGGTCATTAATTTTTTTTGAGTTGTTCAGTAATTAATCCCACTTTCATAAATGAAAATAAACAATTGAGATGGGAAATTTTATATTTTTCATTTAGCTGAATACATTTTCATAAGAAACACATCACATTTACTTTATTAAATATTCAGGCTGTTTACTAACAAAATTGATCATCTAAATTACAAATTGCCTAATAATTGTGCACACAGCTAGGCAGAGAACCTTGTGCTAACTTAATGCCCAGATTCAGATGTCTGTACCAATGTCATCAGTGGTTTAGATCAGATTTTCATCACTGTTTGGTTAGTTTGCCAGACTTTACCAGCAGGGTTTCAGTAGTGATTTTTATGTATCTATAAATATATAGATAAATCACAATTTTTTTATCTTTTGCAATTATAATCATGGAGAGCACATAAATGCTATCCATGTGATGTCATTCATTTTCCCAGACCCGTAGATTTGTATTGCTACTTTCCATCAGTCCAAGAAACATCATGTAGTCTGTTCTTCTATAAAATATCCAAATTTATTTAAGCATTTTAAAATCCTCTTTAAAAATTACATTTTCCGTTCTCCTTGTCCTGCCTTACGCGTTTTGTACAGTAGTCCTTTCTCAAAGGCTTGTTGATGTCAAATAACAGTAACATTATATAACATTTTATTTACTGTTCCTTTTATTTGACATCAACATGTATGATGTAACATCTGACATTAATTACTAATAAAAAGTTATGGTATAATAAAAAAAAAAAAAAAGACATCAACAAGCCTTTGAGAAAGGACTACTGTCCGAAACGCGTAAGGCGGGGCAAGGAGTTCAGAACATGTAATTTGTAAAGAGGATTTTAAAATGTTTAAATAAATTTGGATGTTTTATAGAAGAACAGACTACAGCATTTTTCTTCCCTCCTTTTTCTTGGACTTGTATCGGTGTTTCCCTGTCAACTGTCCCACCCTGTGGATCCATCCAAGGAGTGGTGAGCCTACTTTTCTTTTTTATTGACTTTTCATCAGTAGTGCGGAAAAAAAATGGTCTTATCTCCATGATCTTCTCATGGCTACATGGCTCACAAAAAAACATGGACATCTGAGCAGCTTCATAGACTATAATGGGTACGTGTTCTATTGGTGAAAATCACAGCTAAAATGTGTATGAAGAACAGACATCTGAATTAAACCAGGTTACTGAGGGCATCATTCTGGTGTTTTATCACTATAAAAGATGTTTGATTCACATATAGTATTTCCAAGACTGCATTTAGCAAAAACAGTGCATGGAAACGGATGGAGGAACTGATGCCATTATTTACTATGTGATTGTTTCCATCTACCTGGAATATCAGTTGCAGCACTTGCAAGTGTATGCACTGGTCTAGAAGCCTGATCACAAAATTTTATGCAACATTTTGTTCCAGTTCCGGATATATGCCTAGGCAAAAAATGATGAGAAAGCCTGATGGCAACCAATGTATTTTTGGATCAGTTTTGCCATCAGTTGTGATCCGTTTAAGTTGCATTATGCTCAAAGAACTGAACATAATGCAACAGACTTGCTGTATGTGAGTCCAGACTTGACAGAAAAAATTCTGCCTATGCCACAAGATTCTGTACCTATCCTTTAGATACCCTGCTCAATGACCCTGCTCGGGGATGTCGGTCTGCACAAACTTGATGATAAGAACATGCACCTTTTAATCATAGAATGGAAGAATTGGAAGGGACCGCAAGGGCAATCGGGTCCAATCCCCTGCAAGTGCAGGTTTTCCTAAATCATCCCACCTATAAGTTAATCCAGTTTCCGCTTGAAGATTTCCATTGATGGAGAGCTCACTACCTCCCGTGGTAGTCTGTTCCACGCCCTGACTGCCCTCACTGTCAGAAAGTGTTTCCTTATGTCTAATCTGAATCGCTTTCCTTTTAGTTTCATCCCGTTGCTTCTTGTACCTCCTTGTGCTAATGAGAATATGGTAGTTCCCTCTGCATTGTGACCACCTTTCAGATATTTGTAGACCGCTATTAAGTCTCCTCTTAGCCTTCTCTTTTACAAACTAAACATTCTTTGTTCTTTTAGCCATTCTTCATATGACATGGTTTGCAGACCTTCTACCATGTTGGTTGCTCTTCTCTGGACTTGCTCCAATATATTCATGTATTTCTTAAATATAATGGTCAAGAATAAATATTACAATTTGTGTTCTGATGGCCACATGTCATGACCCTGCCAGAAAAAAAAAATGGTGTGATTAAAAAAACTATGAGAGAGTGGCTTTGATGAAATGATTAAATCGCAACTTGTATTTTTTGCATAACACAAAATGAACAAAAATAAAATCACATTTCCTTTCAAGTCATGGATGTGATGTAGAGATATTGAAGCAAAGCTAATTATTTTCTGCTATCACAAAGATTTTACAAAACTAAACTCAGATGTTTTCTGTGGAGACATTTTAATTGGTTTCCAGTTTTCTATTTTATATTCTGATTGCAAAGAGATACACAGTGTGCTTAATCACCTAATAAATTAGCACAACCATGAAGTAGGAGATGAGCTTTCAACTCGAGTTTGATACCACCTTCAATGTGACTGCATGCAATTATCACCTGATGAGATCATTGTATACACCTTACACAAAACCTTCATGTGTTGTTGCGTGGGGAGACTTTGCTCTTCTTCAACATTTGACTTTTATGTCCTTCATGTCTGGGTCATATTTTATGTTGTTTCTTCTCAATAGACCATGCAATTAATAGCTTTGCACTAAACCTATCACAAGTCAATTTGAGCTACTCTTTCTGTGTTAGTTATTTGCTTATCTTTTAAATTATAACACATATAAAAAAAAATGAAACATAATTCAATATACCAATTGAAATAATATTTTAATTTTTTTTTTCTATCCAGCAATTCAAAGTGGTTTCAATTGCAAATTGACTCTCTTCCACACTACACATTTTAATCAATAAAACAACAGTACAGTACCATAGAAATAATTAACAAGGCAACAAACGAGATTGAAAAAATAGAGAAAAGATCTTTTATGTGAAACAAGGAAAAGGAAAAGATAAGCGATACATTTTTCATATTCTTTTTATTGAAGGGCTTATCCAACTTCTAAAGGCCACCAATAAATAGTCAAAACAGTACTCTGAAATGCTCAGCTCCTGTATGAGCTGTGTGCACAGAGAAGGGTATGGACTCAAAAGAAAGACTATATCTGTCCATTGCTTTGAGAATGTACGGACCTAGAAGTTTATTATTAAGGCTGGAGTCACACTTGCGATTAACTCGCACAAGTGCAATGCGACAAATTCTCGCATTGCACTCGGACCAATGTTAAGCAATGAGGCAGCTCCGATCTGCTATTTATTTCTCAGTCCAAATCGGACTGAGAAAAATCTTGCAGCATGCTGCGTTTTGTAGAGTTTCACGTGCGAGTCACTCCAATGAAAGTTTATGGGTGCGTGAAAAAAAACGGATGTTACACGGACGGCACACACACCATCCTAGTGACCTGTATTTTTCTAAATACATTTATCGCATGTTGCAGAAAACACTGTAAATGAGTGAGGTCTGTCGATGTTGGTCTATCTCTGTTTGTCTGCCTCTCTCTCTGTCTGTCGGTCTCTCTCTCTGTCTATCGGTCTCTCTCTCTGTCGGTCTATCCCCCCCACTCTCTCATACTCTCCGTTCCCCGATCACCAGCGCGGCGCTGCACTGCTGTCACAAAGCTCCGGTGGCTTTTCCTCTTTTGAAAAAGCCGGCCGCTCATTATTCCATCTAGTATTCAATACTTTCCCCGCCCACTGGCACCTATGATTGGTTGCAGTCAGACACGCCCCCACAATGAATGACAGCTGTCTCACTGCAACCAAGCACAGCTGCCGGTGGGTGGGTCTATATCGTGCAGTAAATTAAATAAATAATTAATTTAAAAAAAAACGCGTGCGGTTCCCCCCACTTATCATACCAGCCAGGATACAGCCATACGGCTGGAGGCTGGTATTGTCAGGATGGGGAGCCCCACGTTATGGGGAGCCCCCATCCAAACAATATCATCCAGCAGCCGCCCGGAATTTCCACATCCATTAGATGCGATAGTCCCGGGACTTTACCCGGCTCATCCCGATTTGCCCTGGTGCGGTGGCAATCGAGGTAATAAGGAGTTAATGGCAGCAGCCCATAGCTGCCACTAAGTCCTAGGTTAATCATGGCTGGCGTCTCTCCGAGATACCTTCCATGATTAACCTGTAAGCTAAAGAAAATAAAGACATATATCAAAAAATCCTTTATCTGAAATAAATGACAAAAAAAACACCCTCTTTCACCACTTTATTAAACCCCCAAATACCCCTCCAGGTCCGACGTGATCCACAATGGTCCCACGATACTTTCAGCTCTGCTATATCAGAAGCTGACAGAGAGCGGTCACAAACCATGACCGCTCTCTGTGAGCTCCCCGCAGCGACTGAAGTGAGTCATTCTATCAGTGATGACGTCACTCAGGTTACCCACTGCTCTCAGGAGGAGGACTTCAGCTGTGGCCGCAGGTAACCTCAGTGACGGCACCGCTGATAGCGCAGATCACTTAAGTCACTTAGGGGATTTGCGGTCACTGGTGAGACCATCCCCGGTGACCGAAAATCAGGCCATGACACTCAGACAGAGCTGCGGGATGGCAATGAAGTTGGGTGAAGTTCATCTGACTTCATTCTGATCGCGCGGCTATGTCTGTGTCTGCTGTCAGCGGCCATGTAGCAGAGCTGAATGGCAGATGACATAGCTGCTGAGAATAAAAACGGATCACACACGGATTGCACATGGACTACAATCATGAGAAAAATCACAGAATCGCATTTCAGTTGCATTGCACACGGATCAACACTCGGACAAAGCTCATGCTACTTTCTAGCATGAGACTCGGTCCGATTTTACACTCACAAGTGTGATTCCAGCCTAACCCTTTAACTCTCGGGTGATTTTCCGTTTTTCTTTTTTGCTCCCCTTCTGAGAGCCGTAACTTTTTTACTTTTCTGTCAATCTTGCCATATGAAGGCTTGTTTTTTGCGGGACGAGTTGTACTTTTAAATGAAATTTAAAGTTTTACCATATGGTATACTGGAAAACGGCACAAAAAATTTGAGTGCAGACAAATTGCAAAAAAAGTGATTGCATGATTTTTTTAGTTAGATTTTATTCACCGTGTTCACTATATGGTAAAACTAATGTATTGGTATGATGCCTTAAGTTGATACGAGTTCATACACAACAAAAATGTATAGGTTTACTTTTATCAAAGGGGTTAAAAAAATTCACAAGTTTGTCCAAAAAAAGGCGCACTTTTTGAGCCATTTTCCATGATCCGTAGTGTTCTCAATTTTTGGAATCTGGGGCTCAGTTTATTTTTTGCATCTCGAGCTGACGTTTTTAACGGTACTATTTTTGCACAGATGCAACATTTTGATCGCATGTTATTGCATCTTGCGCAAAATATGCGATGACCAAAAAATGTAATTTTGGCGCTTGGAATTTTTTTGCCACCACACCATTTACCGATCAGGTTAATTGATTTTATATTTTGATAAATCGGGCATTTCTGAATGTGGCGATACTAAATTTGTGTATATTTTTTATTTTTTTTATAACTTTAATTTTCAATGGGGTGAATGGGGGTGATTTGAACTTTAAGGTTTTTTATTTTTTTTTAATTTTTAAAACTTTTTTTTAGGTTTTTTTAATTTTACTAGTTTTCCTAGGGAACAATCAGCAATCTTCTCCCTCTTCCATTTCTCAAGATCACAGTTACACAGGTGAGATCTGCAGAAAAGCAGCTCTCCTATTACAAATGGCCCTCTGCCAGGTATAAGAGGAAGCAACTTATCAAAGCTACAGGAGTCATCACATGACCCTGTGCTAGCACGGCAACCATCGGATCCACGTGATCACATCATGTGACTTCTGATGGCGCCAGGAAAGTGAATGCTTACTGCGGCATGCTGTTTCATCTCGCTGTCACATTTTTACAGCGAGATGGAAGGGGTTAACAGGCACGAGAGGAAAGGAGATCTACTCGTGCTTGATAGCCGCACATGTAAGCTGTTCAAATAAGAATAAGAAGAAAATGCTCATCTTTCCTTGTTCCCTGGTTCCCCCAGTCTCCGCATCATGTAGTCTGAAGTGCTGCAAATCTTGGCGCAGCGTACATGATATAGTCACATCACAGGGTGATTGATGGAGGAGGGAGTGGATGGATCACTCTTAAATCATTATTGTCAGCTGTATTGACATCCACAAAGACAATACAGTTGAAAGTGCGATGCAGGGTGGGGATGTGCTCATTGGCTCCTTAGCTGCTGCCATTGGCTGTACATCACTGATTCAAAGCATGCTTAGTAAATAGATATGGACAGATTGATTGGTAAGACTCTGGTCCATCGGCCAAGTCAGTAATCTGGAATAGGATGCTCACAAATCTCTTACCTTCCGGGATTCAGGAAAATTCATTCCTGACTAGAGATGAGCCACCCCACTAGAGTTCGAGTTCGGTTCGTCGAACGGTACCCCCGTTCGACGAACCATTCGACGAACCTCTCGAACCCCATAGGATACAATGGGAGGCAATCGCAAACACCTAAAAACACCCGGAAAACACCCTCAAAGGAGTCCAAAAGGTGACAAACAACTCCCAAGACAACACAAACACATGGGAAAGTGACAAGGACATATAATCCTGCAAAAACAAAACAGTTGGACGAGGAAAAAGAGGACAAGGCACAGATATAGGTATGGCATGCCCTTCTAAAATCATGTAAAACACAGCAAGTGGACTCCAAGCAAAGTCTCCCTTTTTATTCCAAAAATTGGGCCACACAGACACCCCTTCAGTGGCAGCACTTGTGCCCCTGTTGTACACTTTACAGGTAGATTTGCATCAAGCACATTCAAAAATACGCCAGCCTTAGCTGTCCCCAGGATAACACAGGGCTAGGTAGCAAAGTCTTTGCTGAACCATGACTTGTTCATCTTGGCTCGTTTTTAAAAACACAGCAGGAGTTACTCCAAGCTGAGTCTCCCTTTTTTCCAAAAATTGGGCCCCACAGACACCACTTCAGCTGCATCACTTGTGCCCCTGTTGTACACTTCACAGGTAGATTTGCATCAAGCACATTCCAAAATATGCCAGCCTTAACTGTCTCCAGGATGACACCGGGGTAGGTAGCAAAGTCTTTGCTGAACCATGACTTGTTCATCTTGGCTCATTTTAAAAACAGAGCAGGGGTACTCCAAGCAGAGTCGCCTTTTTTTTCCAAAAATTGGGCCACACAGACACCCCTTCAGGGACATCACTTGTGCCCCAGTTGCAAACTTGACAGGTACATTTGCATCAAGCACATTCCAAATCCACAAGCCTTTACTCTCCCCAGGATGACACAGGGGTAGTAAAGTCCTTGTGGATCCATGACTTGTTCATTTTGATGAACGTCAATCTGTCCACATTGTCACTGGACAGACGCGTGCGCTTATCTGTCAGCACACACCCAGCAGCACTGAAGACACGTTCTGAGACAACGCTGGCAGCTGGACACGACAAGATCTCCAAGGCGTAAGTGGAGAGCTCAGGCCATTTTTCAAGATTTGAAGCCCAAAACGAGCAAGGCTCCAGTTGCAAAGTCATGGCATCGATGTTCATTTGGAGATACTCCTGTATCATCCTCTGCAGCTGTTTACTATGTGTCAGACTTCTTGTCTTTGTTGGCCTTGCAAAAGATGGTCTAAAAAAATTATGAAACGATTCAATAAAATTGCTGTTACCAGCAACAGATACGGTGCTACTGGTACG
Organism: Anomaloglossus baeobatrachus; assembly: GCF_048569485.1. Lineage (NCBI taxonomy): Eukaryota > Metazoa > Chordata > Amphibia > Anura > Aromobatidae > Anomaloglossus > Anomaloglossus baeobatrachus. Next base: position 159,168,994 of record NC_134355.1, on the reverse strand, counting down.
GGTAGACTGTTGAAGATGACGAGACTGTCCCATGTTTGTCAAATTACAACTGCGAGATTCACTCCGTGCACCACTGGTGTTTGGTGGAAAAGCCGAGCTAAGATTGAGTAACAGCTTCTGCTGATACTTAAGCATACGTGCGTCCCTTTCTATGGCTGGGATTATTTCACAAAATTTGGACTTGTACCGGGGATCTAATAGTGTGGCAACCCAGTAGTCATCATCACTTCTAATTTTGACAATCCGAGGGTCATGTTGTAGGTAGCAAGAAGGCGCTCGTGTATCTTGCGCATCCATGCGGACCAAGTCCTTGCTGTGTTTGTGGCGTAGAGGTGCTAACCGTTCTTTCTTCCTCTGACATCTCCCCCAACCTTTTTCAACCGAAATTTGACAAAGGTCTCCCTCATCTGCTGAGTCTTCCATGTCCATGGACAGTTCGTCCTCCATTTCTTCATGTTCTCCTGCACCTTCCTCAACATTTTGCCTGCTACCATGCGCCCTTGTTAGTCCCTCTCCCCCATGGTCCCATGCCTGCCGCCTTGGTGATGATGAACGTCTGGACCTTGGTGATGTTGTTATCCCTTGCGCATATGAATCCTCCTGTACTTCCTCCCCTTCCTGTTGTCCCACCCCCTGACTCCGAATAGTGTTTAGCGTGTGCTCCAGCATGAAAATGACTGGAATTGTCATGCTGATAATGGCATTGTCAGCGCTAAACATATTCGTCATGTTGAAACTGTGCAGAAGGGTGCATAGGTCCTTGATCTGAGACCACTCCATCAGGGTGATCTGCCCCACCTCTGCATCTCGTTGGCCCAGGCTATACGTCATGACGTATTGCACCAGTGCTCGGCGGTGCTGCCACAGTTGCTGTAACATGTGGAAAGTCGAATTCCAGCGTGTCGGCACATCGCATTTCAGGCGATGAACTGGCAGGCCGAAAGACTTCTGGAGCGATGCAAGTCAGTCAGCTGCAGAGGTTGAACAACGGAAGTGAGCAGACAGTTTTCGGGCCCTGTGCAGAAGGCCATCCAGGCCGGGATAGTGTGTTAAAAATTGCTGGACAACAAGGTTCAACACGTGAGCCATACAAGGCACGTGTGTCACCTTGCCCAGGCGAAGTGCCGCACCCAGGTTTGCAGCATTGTAAACCTTACCTGGCTGCAGGTTGAGTGGAGACAACCATTTACGAAAGTCGGACCGCAGAGCTGCCCACAACTCAGCCGCTGTGTGACTCTTATTTCCAAGACATTTCAAGCTAAAGACTGCCTGATGCCGTTGCGCTCTGCTGCCAGCATAGTAAGGAGGTGTGCGTGATTCCTTGTGCGTAGTTACAACGCTGGTGGCCTGACCAGGCAGGCTTGGGGCGGAGGTGGAGGACCCAGACGAGGTTGAGGAGGCAGAAGCGTTGGAGGAACTTCTACATACAGAAGATTGACGCACAAGTCGTGGGCACGGCAAGACTTGTTCAGCAGACCCTTCTCCATCTATCACAATAGTTACCCAGTGCCCAGTCAGCGACATGTAACGTTCCGGTCCATGCTTACTGGTCCAACTATAGGTGGTGAAATGCACCCGTTCACACACAGAGTTTCTCAAGGAAGCGGTGATGTTGTGTGCGACATGCTGGTGTAGTGCAGGCACACCTTTCTTAGAGAAGTAGTGGCGACTAGGCATCTGGTACTGGGGCACAGCGACGGACATAAGGTTTCGAAAATCCTGTGTGTCCACCAGGCGAAAAGGCAGCATTTCGGTAGCCAAGAGCTTACAGAGGGATAAAGTCAACCTCTTAGCTTTGTCATGGGTCGGAGGAAATGGCCTTTTATTTGTCCCCATCTGAGGAACAGAGATCTGGCTGCTGTGTGGAGACGGTGGTGAGTAGTGTGTCCCTGGAAAAATGCAGGTTTGTGAGGAAAGTGCAGGCGGAGACATGATGTTGCCTTCATCCAAAGTTAGTGCTATCGATATCTGAGAGAGCTGTACACCCGCACTTGTTTCCCCTTCCAAACCAACTGACGACCTACCAAGCAAACTGCCTGTTGAGGTTAGAGTGGTGGAAGGTGTGCGTGGAAAACCAGGTGTGACAGCTGTCCCCACAGTCATAAAAGATGAAGAGCACGCGGATGCACTGGAAGGGGCAGCCGGTGGTTGGCCCGCTACGCTAGGCCGCATTGCAGCACAGTGAGCTTCCCACTGGGAATTATGCTTGGTATTCATGTGACGATTCATGGAAGAAGTTGTAAAACTGGTAAGCTTTATGCCTCTACTTATAGATTCCCGACAAATTTTACAGATCACATGATTTGGGACATCATTTGCAAGGTCAAAAAAGGACAAGGCTAGGCAAGACTTAGAGGACATGCGACCTGCAGAGCCACCCCGACTTGTGCTCAGAGGCAGAGTAGTGGCTGAGGATGCAGTTGTAGAAGTGCTACCAGTACTCCGACTCTGTCCAGGAAGGCGCAAGGTAACTTCGTCGTCAGTTGCATCCTCCTCCACCACCTCTGTTGACCTCCTCAAGTGCTTGACTGGGGGTTGACAGTAAGTGGGATCTAGAACTTCATCATCAAGCGTTGTGTTTGCACTCCCCTCGCCCTCAGACCTAGCCTCTTCCTGCCCTGACCGAAAATTTAAGTTGTCATTCCAATCTGGCATCTGCATCTCATCGTCATCAGTATGTTCCTCATTGTCTCCACCAACAGGTGTTACAGTTTGTGAATGAGGGTCTACATTATGCTCAGAAACTTGGTCATCAGGGCCTGAATCTGAGTCACAAAGCTTCTGGGCATCACTGCAGACCATTTCCTGGTCTGTACTCACTGTAGCTTGGGAGCAGACCTCTGATTCCCAGGCTATAGTGTGACTGAACAGCTCTGTAGACTCAGCCATCTCTATTACACCATACTGTGCAGGGCGGGTGGAGACTTCAGAGCTGGGAGAAAGCAAGTGTGATTTGGATGACAACTCAGAGGACTGTTTTTTTTGTATGTGGTAGTTGAGGTGGAGGAGAGGGCACTTGTTGGAGCACTTGAGATCCATTCAAGCATGTCCTTTTTTTGTGCATCATCTACCTTTCTTACAGTTGTTCGGGTCTGTAAAAAAGGGAGCACATCGGCTTGTCCACGGAAAGTAGTAGACATCTTACTTTTGCTGGAAGATGGCTTATCTTCAGCAGATGTTAATGTAGCTTTGCCACCTTCCCCACGGACACAAACTTTTTTTCCTTTTCCAACACACCTGTTCCCCTTTCCACCAGCATCTGTCCTTTTGCCACTCATTTTGTTAGCGACAAGATTAGCAACTTAAAATGTGGTAGCAAAAATTGAGAGGTGGTGTAGATTGCAGAGGTGGTCTAGCTTTATTGACAGCTGAAGAACCAACACTGACTATACCTGACAATGCAACTATGGCCCTAAAACTGGCAGCACTCTTTGCTAATAAAATAGCGCAGCAAAATGTGCATGAGGGTAGAATGCAGAGGTGGTGGAACTTGCTTGGCACCAGTGGGACACTAATTTAGTATAGCAGACACTGTTTGGATGCCACTAAGTTTCAGCACTGTTTGCTATAAAAATTGCGTAGCAAAATGTGCATAAGGGTAGAATGCAGAGGTATTGGAACTTGCTTGGCACCAGTGAGACACTAAATTAGTATAGCAGACACTTTGTGGATGCCACTAAGTTTCAGCACTGTTTGCTACAAAAATAGCGTAGCAAAATGTGCATGAGGGTAGAATGCAGAGGTGCTGGAACTTGCTTGGCACCAGTGGTACACTAATGGAGTATAGCAGACACTTTGTGGATGCCACTAAGTTTCATCACTTTTTGCTATAAAAATAGCATAGCAAAATGTGCATGAGGGTAGAATGCAGAGGTGGTGGGACTTGCTTGGCACAAGTGGGACACTAAATTAGTATAGTAGACACCTTGTGGATGCCACTAAGTTTCAGCACTTTTTGCTATAAAAATAGCGTAGCAAAATGTGCATAAGGGTAGAATGCAGAGGTGGTGGGACTTGCTTGGCACAAGTGGGACACTAAATTAGTATACACCTAGTAGACACCTTGTGGATGCCACTAATTTTCAGCACTGTTTGCTATTAACCCCTTCACGACCGGCCGATTTTTCGCTTTCCGTTTTTTTTCGCCATTCTTTTTCTGAGAGACGTAACTTTTTTATTTTTCAGTCAATATGGTCATGTGAGGGCTCATTTTTTTGCGGAACGAGCTGTACTTTTAAATGAAACCATCATGTATTGACAGCGCCATATAAGGGGTTAATCGGCACGAGCAGATAACGATTCTGCTCGTGCCTAGCAGGCACACATCTCAGCTGTGAAAATCAGCTAAGATGTGTGCCGATCGCGGCATGCTGCCGCTGGAGGACCGCGGGCAGTAACATTATGTCATTTAGGACGTAATTTTACGGCCCGCGGTCGTTAAGGGGTTAAAATAGCGTAGCAAACATGGGCAGGAGGGTTGAATGCAGAGGTGCTGGAACTTGCTTGGCACCAGTGGGACACTAATGGAGTATAGGAGACACTTTGTGAATGCCACTAAGTTTCAGCACTGTTTGCTATTAAAATAGCGTAGCAAAACATGGGCAGGAGCGTAGAATGCAGAGTTGCTGTAAATTGCTTGGCATCAGTGGGACAACAATGGAGTATAGCAGCCACTTTTTGGATGCCACTAAGTTTCAGCACTCTTTTCTATAAAAATAGCGTGGCAAAAGTGGGCAGGTGGGTACAGTGGTTCAGTGGACAGGAAAGGAAGCCTCACTTTCTATCCATCCTAATGATGAAATGCAGCAAGGAATTCCCTGAGCTTAGGTACACAGACGTTATCTAAAGCTGTATACAGCATTTCCACGGACCTGCCTGTCAGTTATGGCTCTGAGCCCCAGGAAATCAGCCCTGAAATAAACTTCTGTCCCTATTCTGTACAGCGCTGTGTGTGTAGCGTACACAGCAGGAGCGGCGACAGGAGCTGTGTGAGCGGTGACTGTCACCCACACGCAGAAGGCAGATAATGGCGCCGTGAGGGAAAATGGCCGTATTTATAATGCAAGGACATGTGACATTCACAGCCTATGACACATGCCCTTGCTTGTCTGGCAAAAAGTACACTTAGTTGTGTGTGTGTCTGGGATTGGCTGACATGCTGGCCCGCCCCACTACACGTGCGCTTAGGAAAAAAAAAAAATGGCGATCGCCATTCTCCCAGCAGCACAGATCTAAACGCGTCCCCCCGCACACTATACGCTGAAATTTGATAATAGTGTGAATCACAGAGTGACTCACACTATTACAGTGAAAAGCCAGCTAGTAACTAGCTAGGCTTTTTTCTGATCGAACCGTTATCAAACGTAACTCGAGCTGTCGAGCTTTTAGCAAAAAGCTCGCGTTCGAGTTCGATCTCGAGCACCCCCCAAAATCACTCGAACATGAAATTGGCGAACCTAGAACATTGCTCATCTCTATTCCTGACTCTACAACTGGCAATCAGAATTTTCCCCTGCATCAATGTCCCATCTCAGAGTCTAGCCCACTTCAGAATTTCAAGGGAGTGGATAAAAACATCTGCACATGTTCAGGTCACTTTTAGAGCTTATGTTTGGCATATGCTGAAAAAAAAGCTACAAACATCAATAAGGGTCCATTCACTAAACAAAGGTCATAACAGTGTTCTTTTTTGTTTATATCATAATCTACCTTTTATGTAGCATGGAATCGCAAAGTAGAATATGCAATTACATAGAAAGGTAAAAGTAATAAAAAACGTTACGTATACTAAATAGTACATATATACACTTTAGTTCAAAAGTTTAGGGTCACTTAGATATTTCCTTATTTTTGAAAGAAAAGAACTTTTTTTTCAATGAAGCTAACATTAAATTAAACAGAAATACACTCTTTACATTGTTAATGTGGTAAATGACTATTCTAGCTTCAAACATCTGGTTTTGAATGAAATATCTACATAGGTGTATACAGGCCCATTTCCAACAACCACCACTCCAGCGTTCTAATGGTACATTGTGTTTGCTAACTGTGTTAGAAGGCTAATGGATGTTTAGAAATCCCTGGAAAACCCTTTTGCAAGTATATTAGCACAGCTGAAAACAGTTTTGCTCATTAGAGCAGCTATAAAACTGACCTTCCTTTGAGCTAGTTAAGAATCTGAACCATTACATTTGTTGGTTCCATTAAACTCTCAAAATGTCCAAAAAAAGAGAACTTTCATGTGAAACTCGACAGTCTATTCTTGTTCCCTTCAGATGAGAGCACAAACAGGCTCTAATCAGAGTAGAAAGAGAAGTGGGAGGCGCAGCTGAACAACCGAGCAACAAGACAAGTACATTAAAGTCTCTAGTGTGAGAAATCAACACCTCTCAGGTCCTCAACTGGCAGCTTCTTTAAATAGTAGCCGCTAAACGGCAGTGTCAATGTCTACAGTGAAGAGATGACTCCGGGATGCTAGTCTTCAGGGCAGAGTGGCAAAGAAAAAGCCATATCGGAGACTGGCTAATAAAAAGGAAAAGTTTAATATGGGCAAAAGAACACAGACATTGGACAGAGGAAGATTGGAAAAAAGTGTTATAGACAGATGAATTGAAGTTTGAGGTGTTTGGATCACACAGAAGAACATTTGTAAGATGCAGAACATCTGAAAAGATGCTGGAAGTGTGCCTGATGCCATCTGTCAAGCATGGTGGAGGTAATGTGATGGTCTGGGGTTGCTTTGGTACTGGTAAAGTGGGAGATTTGTACAAGGTAAAAGTGATTTTGAATAAGGAAAGCTATCACTCCATTTTGCAATGCCATGGGATACCCTGTGGACAGCACATGATTGGAGCCAATTTCATCCTACAACAGGACAATGACTCAAAGCACACCTCCAAATTGTGCATGAACTATTTAGGGAAGAAGCAGCAGCTGGTATTCTATCTGTAATGGAGTGGCTAGCCCAGTCACCAGATCTCAACCCTATTGAGCTGTTGTGGGAGCAGCTTGACCGTATGGTACGAAAAAAATGCCCATCAAGACAATCCAACTTATGGGAGGATTCTGGAAGCATGGGAGGAAATATCTCCAGATTACCACAGCAAATTAACTGCTAGAATGCCAAAGGTCTGCAAAGCTGTAATTGCTGCAAATGAGCATTCTTTCATGAAAGCAATGTTTGAAGGAGAAAATTATTATTTCAAGTAAAAATCATTATTTCTAACCTTGTCAATGTCTGGACTATATTTTCTATTCATTATGCAACTCCTTTGATAAATAAAAGTATGATTTTTCAAAAGAAAAATTTTTTTCTGGGTGACCCCAAACTTTTAAACTGTAGCATATATATATATATATATATATATATATATATATATATATATATATATATATATATATATATATATTTAGGCAGCATGAACCTATTAGCAATATAGGTGCTAAACAAAAACATAGCCATTGTCTGTGTTTTCCCATTGGCAATGGTACAAGACCTATGATCCGCGACCCCATCACAAATGTATGCCAAAAGAAAGAGATAATGAAATATTTTGCTGGAGGCATATAATGTACAACAAAAAGTTTTGCATAAGTATTATTCACTGTCTATTTCTAATCTCAGTAGTCTACTGCAACAGACTAGAAACAATATATGCAGGAAAAGAAAAGATGTTCATTTTCACAAAGCTTGACAAAGATTTCCATAAAACTAAATATTTCTAATCCCCTTTTCATAAAAATAAGCCATTTGGGGATTACAGGTAATTCAGTAGGAAACAAATAACAAAAATACAATAAAAATAATTTCAATTTTTCGGTAAAGAAATAATATTTCTACTGACTGTAACAGGAATCTGATATAACGTGTGATAATGATAAGCTACTTATATGCAAATTCTTCCAGTGACTGTAGGCGATTTTTCTTGGAATACTGAGGAGGAACAAGAATCATCAAAAGCAAAGTGACACGATATATCATTGCCATGGAAATCATCGTATCTGACAAATCATGTCACATCGAAAGAAGTCAAAAAGAAAAAAAATGAAAGAAAAAGATGCCTTTGGAGATAATGGACGAGGTTGATGGAGAACAAGTCGAGTAGAGATGTTTGCACGGCATTATATTACTGACATTTATTTTCAGCATACCTATACCACCTGTAGAGATGAGCGATGTTCAAGGTTCAAGGTTCGCCAATTTCATGTTCGAGTGATTTTGGGTGGTGTTCGAGTCGTTCGTCGAACTCGAAGGATTACCTAAAAGTTCGGCAGTTCAAGTTACGTTCGAGAACGGTTCGAGTTCGTGGCTTTTTACAGCTACGTGTGCAGGGAGCCATCGCTGGCAGACTGCAGTAAGCTGGTAACCAGGGTAAATATCGGGTATCCAAGCAAAGCGCTTTGCTTAGTAACTCGATGTTTACCCTGGCTACGTGTGCGAAAATCCCCGAAAGCCACACAGAAGCACTTTTGTGTGACTTCCGTCGGATGCCGCTGCAGTCTGTGTTCCGCTCCAGCCCCAGCCCCGCGGCTGCCCGCTCAGCAGTGTCCACAGCTGCCCGCACTGTACGGTGTTCGCAGCTGCCCACACTGCATTGACAGTAGCCGCGGGGATGACAAGCGCTGCTGTCAGGAGGTTAGTGAAGTTCCTTACCTGCGGTGATGAAGTCCTGCCCTTCCGACGTCAGCGCTGTCACTGTCCTCCATGGCCGCCGCTTGTCACATCTCCTCTCACTGCCGACCCGAGACTGTCACTAGCGGTGACGTCACAGGCACCCGCGATACTTGGTTGTGAAGGCGGCGGTCATTGAACTCAGTGACAGCTCTGCTATCAAGAGTGTAGCGATCACTGCAGGTAATGTGCCTTGCTAGCCTCCTGACAGCAGCGCTCGTCATGCCCTGCAGTGACAGCTCTGCTATCAGAAGTGCAGCGATCACCGCAGGTAATGTAGCTCGCTATCCTCCTGACAGGAGCACTTGTAATGCCCTGCAGTGACCTGGGCTGACCTATTGATGTTAGCTCAGGTCACTGCATTGCTCTCCCAGCCAATATGGAACACTCTGTTCTTCATTGACTGGGATATTGACTATGGTATGGATCGTGATGGGACCCCCTTGGATTACACCAGACCTGGATTTGTTTTTCTTTCTAATAAATTGGTGAAAGAGGGACGCCTGACATCAAGAACCCCAGGGCTTGATGCCAGGTGACATTACACATCTGGTTTTAACCCCATATAGTACCCTGTTTGCCACCGCACCAGGGCAACGGGATGAGCTGGAGCGAAGCACCAGGATTGGCGCATCTAATGGATGCGCCACTTCTGGGGCGGCTGCGGCCTGCTATTTTTAGGCTGAGGAGAGTCCAATAACCATGGACCTCCCTAGTCTGAGAATATCAGACCCCAGCTGTCCGCTTTACCTTGGCTGGTGATCCAATTTTAGGGGGACCCCGACGTGTTTTTTTAAAAAAATTATTTATTTAATTTAAAATAACAGCATGGGGTGCCCTCAGTTTTGGATTACCAGCCAAGGTGAAGCTGCCAGCTGTGGTCTGCAGGCTGCAGCCGTCTGCTTTACCCTAGCTGGCTATCAAAAATAGGGATGGGACATTATGTGTCTTTCTGCCATTATAATGACAGAAAAGACTGATATGAAGTGTACAAGCACAAGAAAATCACCAGAGCGCTCTACGCTGTGAAAAGCAGTAGTAATGGGACTAGAGTGAAGATGTGACCGCCTCTTGTAGGTTGAAGCTATGGATCCTGGGTAAATTTATGTATTTTCCCTACTTCAGATTTTTTGCAGTACGAAAAAAAATGAAGGGCACACGGATGACAAACGGATGATATACGGACTGTATATGGAACGGAAACGGATGCCACATGGATGCATCCGTGAAAAAATGGACCGTTTTTTGTGGACCGCAAAAACGGATCAGTCGTGTGAATGTAGCCTTATTCTGATCTGCCGTTTATAAACAGCAGGCAGAAATAAGTGAATAGCGCCCCCAGCGTCAGAAAATCTCAGAAGTTTCAGGGGGTAGCTGAGACCCTGGAGATCATGATTCAGGCCGGTTTTTCTGGTCCCCGCTCATGTGATCACCGGTATACACCATATACCGATGATCACGTTACAGTAAATGACATCGCCGGTAAAAAATTATTTATCTCCCATCTGGCATGAACAAACATGTCAGATGGTTGATAAATCTCCTCCCCGGTCCCCCGATGTCGCCAAAGTGCCCCCCCACCCCCATCCGGAAATCCAAGATGGCCGCGCGCACAGCAGCGCGTCAGCCGCATTTACCCTACTCCTCTGATTTCTGTCGCATATGCCATGACACATGCAACAGAAAACTCCTCCCCAGGCCCTGCCAGGTCACCCCCTATAACCCGACCGGTGTTCCCCGGTGTCCCACGGTACCTGTGCAGCATTGATCCCCCACGACCCCCTCCTTCACAATAGACGCTGCCGCATGCACAGAGCGGCTGTCAGCTTAGCTTCCTGTGTTCAGACACAGTGAGTGGCGGTAACCATGCATCTGTAAGCTACTGCAATGCTCTGCTCATGAGGTAAGGAACATAGTTGATCAGGAGAGCTATACTACATTTCCAAATGGAGGTATTTGATTTTATAGTTGTCCTGCTGAACGACTACCAAACATGAGAGTCCGTTATACGTCACAAGAAAACATGTCTAAATAGTGAGCTCTGTTGTTTAGTCTTCATTCAGCTGGATAACTGGACTTAAAGGGGTATTCCATCTCCAAGATCCTATCCCCAATATATAGTAGGTGGAATAGCAATAATATCAGCAAATACCAATATTTGGAAATGTAGGATAGTTCTCCTGATTAGGCATGCCCTTACCTTATGAGTAGGGCATTGCAGCTTTGGTAGCAACAGTTACGACATGGACTCTGCTGCTGTGGACCAGGGGAGAGTGGGTTCAGATTCAGTGCACCAACACTTCTCACATGGAGGGTCTTCACTCCTAGAAAATGGGGGATACGTTCCCTGAGTGTGTCCCCCCATATTCTAGACGGTCCAGAGTCGTCGTGGGACCCCCTTATTTTTTTTTCCTTACAATAAATTGGTGAAAGAGGGAATGTTTTGGGGAGTGTTTTTTCAAATACATTTTTTTTTGTCTATTTTTTTGTTAATACTGATAGTTTGTGAAGTCGGGTATCTGATAAACACCATGACATCACAAAATGCTGGGCTTGATGTCAGGTAACCTTACAGCTAGTATCGACCCCATTTATTACTCCGTTTGCCACTGCACCAGGGCACGGGATGATCTGGGGTGAAGCGCCAGGATTGGCGCATCTAGTGGATGCGCCACTTCTGGGGCGCCTGCGGCCTGCTATTTTTAGGCTCTGAAGGGCCAATAACTATGGACCTTCCCACCCTGAGAATACCAGACCACAGCTATCCGCTTTACCTTGGCTGGTGATTCAATTTGGGGGGGACGCTACATTTTTTTTTAATTATTATTATTTATAAAATAATTATAAAAAAGGAGCCTGGGGTGACCTCCACATTGGATCACCATCCACGGTAAAGCTACCAGCTGTGGTTTTCAGGCTACAGCCATCTGCTTTACCCTAGCTGGCTATCAAAAAGGGGGGGACCCCACGTAATTCTTTTTTTTTAAACTATTTTTGTAAATAAAAAAAATTAATGGGCTTCCCTGAACTTTGATTGCCAGCCAAGGTAACGCCAGGCAGATGGGGGTGGCAACCCGTAGATGTCTGCTTTATCTGCGCTGAGAATCAAAAATACCGCGGAGCGCTACGTCATTTTTTTTAATAATTTATTTTTATAGTACTGTGATGTCAGACTATCAAAATACAGAGAAGCCCATTTTTTTTTTTTTTTAGTTATTTAAATAAATAATTAAAAAAAAATATATGGGCTCCCGCTGCATTTTTTGCATTGCTAGCTAAGGGTAATCCAAGCAGCTACTGGCTGCTAACCCCCACTGCTTGGTGTTACCTTCACTGGCAATGGAAAATCCAGGGAAGCAATTTTTATTTTTTTTGCCAAAAAATTAAAAAAAAAATGATGTGAGTTTCGCCATATTTTTGTATGCTAGCCAGGTAGAGCAGGCAGGCACGGCTGCCCCCAACCCCCAGCTGCCTATTTGTACCCGGCTGGGAACTAAAAATATAGGGAAGCCCTTTTTTTAATTATTTCATGAATTTCATGAAATAATGAAAAAAAACCGACGTGGGCTTTGCCCCATGTTTGTGTCCAGCCGGGTACAACTAGGCAGCTGGGAATTGGAATCTTCAGCACAGGTTAGCCCGAGCTTTCTAGGCCCCTCTGCTGCGAATTGCAGTCCGCAGCCGCCCCAGAAAATGGCGCTTTCATAGAAGCGCCATCATCTGGCGCTGTATCCAACTCCTCCAGCAGCCCTGAAGCCGGGTGGCTTGCTGGGTAATAATGAGTTAATACTAGCTTTGTTTTACTAGCTAGTATTAAGCCAGAGATTCTTAATGTCAGGCAAGTTTGACCCGGCCATTAAGAATCTCCAATAAAGGGTTAAAAAAAAAGACACCACACGGAGAAAAAATACTTTAATAGAAATAAATACACAGACACATTAGAGACTCCATGTTTATTACTCCCTCTTATCCCTCCATGATCCTGCTCTTCTGTCTTCTTTCTCCTTCAACCCATGCAGCTCTGCTACATCAGACAGCACTGCATGGGAGAAAGACGATGCTGCTCTGTGCAGTCTATTCACTTAGTGAATGAGCAGAAGCTGCGTGCTGTAAGCGGTGACGTCACCGCTGACAGGCGGGTTACCATACCAACGGTGCTCCGATCATGTGATTCCCGGTGCTGCTATTTACCAGCTGTGACAGCTAGTCCCTGCATGTGGGCTGAATCTATAAAGAGTGCCCACATACAGGAACGGGGAGTCGACCATGTGCCAGAGCATTTCGCCGGTACACGGAGATGCTTGAACGATCACCGCGTACCGGAGAGATGCACTGACAGGACCTAGCAATGACGTCTAGCCATGTGACCAGTCTGTAGCCAATGAGATAATAGATAGGTGACTGGTCACATGCTATTTTGACGTCACGATAGGTCCTATCCTATCGCAGCGATTATCGGAAGGAAAAACGTCGGGAGACAGAGTGCAGGATGCGTCGCAGGGACTTGGAAGTGTTCTGGCAATATTTATTAACTGTATGTGTACATGTATAATGTGTTTTTATGTGTTTGTGTTTGCCTCCCATTGTTTTCAATGGGGTTCGAGTGGTTCGTTGAAAGGTTCGTCGAACGTTCGTCGAACGGAGCCTCCATTCAACGAACCGAACTGAACTCGAACACTAGGGGGGTGGCTCATCTCTAACAACCTGTGCTCACAAATGGATAATTTCATGTGAACTGTTAGGGGAGGCTCACTTCTCTGTATTAAAAGTCCATTTGATTTTCATCCAAAAAAATTGGATGAGTGATATCTGTTTTGTATTCCATATGTCATACGAGTCTGCAATTATTTTCTTGCCTAGCATCCCTATTACACGCGTATGCCATCTGTATTCAATGAGGGTATTTTTATCAGCAGTTATTAATCAACATTCATTTATAGGACCATTTACAGTGTACTAAGGTGCAGAATGGTAATGTATCCATATTTCCAGTAAATGTGGTGTCCGTTTTCACACATACAGGAGGCACATTCATATGCACACTCATTAAAATCTCTGTTGATCTTAACACTTTTGCATTTTCACAAGGAATGGGTGAATCACGTGTAATCCACACAGACATGTCCGTTTTTTACTGTCAGCACAGATGAAAGGGGTTAAAAGAAGTCTATGGGTCCGTGAAAAAAACGTATGGTGCACAGATGACATCCGTGTCACATCTGTGTTCTGTTCGTGTGACAGAGACCACAATTAAATGCATTCAAGGAAATAGTGTTTTTTATCTGTTAAAGATGTGCAAAGATGATAGAGAGAAATGATAGATAGCTATATGGATTTTACAGTTATTAGCCAAAAAAAAAAAAAAAAAAAAAGAATAAAAAAAAAAAAGCGACGTGGGTTCCCCCAATTTTGATAAATTTAAACAAGACGCTGTTCCTGATTTCACCACTCATCCCAGTCACCGGGTCTCGTGGCGCGCACAGTGAGCTGGGAGTGGCTGCTGCTCAAAGTCTATACAGATTTTGATCTACGTAATCGAGGAACGTCATGGGAATTGCCTGACTTTGTTGGAGCTGGGAACTTTGCTTGCTAATAAATTAGTAAACAAGGGACAGTCTCTTGTTTTTATTTCTCTTTTTAGGTCTTTCAGATTTCCATTTGTGAAATATGTAAAATTCCCCAGACTACATCGGAATCCCTGAACTATGCCAAAACTGAATCAGTTTTTACTTTTTTTTTATAAAATGGTGAACCTGGGAAACAGTTGGGGAGTGTTTTTTTTATAATAAACTATTTTTGTGTGTGGTTTTTTAGTTTTACTTACTAGTAATACGGGTGTTTGTTAGACACCGTCTCCATTACTAATTCTAGGGCTTGAAGTAGCTGAAACTACACAGATGACATCAACCCCAACTACCATTACTCCAATTGCCAACACACCAGGACAATCAGGAAGAGGCTAATCTAATGTGATGCACCCCTTCAGGGGTGGTTGCAGGCTGCTATTTTAGGCTGGGAAGGGCCCAATTACCATGGACCTTCTCACGCTGATAATATCACACTATGTCTGTTTTACCTTTGCTGGTTATCAAAAATTTGGGTACATACAGTGCCTTGCAAAAGTATTCGGCCCCCTTGAATTTTTCAAGCTTTTCCCACATTTCATGCTTCAAACATCAAGATAAAAAAAAATTAATGTTATGGTGAAGAATCAACAACAAGTGGGACACAATTGTGAAGGTGAACGAAATTTATTGCTTATTTTATGCTTTTTTAAAAAATAAATGACTGAAAATTGAGGCGTGCAATATTATTCGGCCCCTTTAAGTTAATATTTTGTAGCGCCACCTTTTGCTGCGATTACAGCTGCAAGTCGCTCGGGGAATGTGTCTATCAATTTTTGCACATCGAGAGACTGAAAATCTTGCCCATTCTTCTTTTGCAAATAGCTGGAGCTAAGTGAGGTTGGATGGAGAGCGTTTGTGAATAGCAGTTTTCAGCTCTTTCCACAGATTCTCAATAGGATTCATGTCTGGACTTTGACTTGGCCATTCTAACACCTGGATATGTTTCTTTGTGAACCATTCCATTGTAGATTTTGCTTTATGTTTGGGATCATTGTCTTGTTGGAAGACAAATCTCCGTCCCAGTCTCAGATGTTTTGCAGACTCCAGCAGGTTTTCTTCAAGAATGGTCCTGTATTTGGCTCCATCCATCTGCCATCAATTTTAACCATCTTCCCTGTCCTGCTGAAGCAAAGCAGGCCCAAACCATGATGCTGCCGCCATCACCATGTTTGACAGTGGGGATGGTGTGTTCAGGGTGATGAGCTGTGTTGCTTTTATGCCAAACATATGGTTTGGCATTGTCCCCGAAAAGTTCGATTTTGGTTTCATCTGACCAGAGCACCTTCTTCCACATATTTGGTGTCTCCCAGGTGGCTTGTGGCAAACTTTAAATTACACTTTTTATGGATATCTTTGAGAAATGGCTTTCTCCTTGCTACTATTCCATAAAAGACAGATTTGTGCAGTGTACTACTTATTGTTGTCCTATGGACAAACTCTCCCACCTCAGCTGTAGATCTCTGCAGTTCATCCACAGTGATCATGGGCCTCTTGGCTGCATCTCTGATCAGTCTTCTCCTTGTTTGAGATGAATGTTTGGATGGTCGGCTGGGTCTTGGTAGATTTGCAGTGGTATGATACTCCTTCCATTTCAATATGATTGCTTGCACAGTACTCCTTGGGATGCTTAAAGTTTTGAAAATCTTTTTGTAACTAAATTTGGCTTTAAACTTCTCCATAACAGTATCACGGACCTGCCTGTTGTGTTCCTTTGTCTTCATGATGGTATCTATGCTTTAAACAGAACACTGAGACTATCACAGAGCAGGTGCATTTATACGGAGACTTGATTACACACAGTGACAGGTGGATTATATTTATCATCATCAGTTATTTAGGACAACATTGGATCATTCAGAGATCCTCAATGAACTTCTGGAGTGAGTTTGCTGCACTGAAAGTAAAGGGGACAAATAATATTGCACGCCCCACTTTACAGTTATTTATTTTTTTAAAAAAGTTTAAAATAAGCAATAAATTTCGTTCAACTTCACAGTTGTCTCCTGTAAAATATTTTCACTAATTGTTTGGGCATTGCATTTTGCAGTGTCTTATTTTACACTGGTTTTTGCATGTAATTACTTCATTGAACTGTCTTTTTGCATAAATACTGTTATTTATGATATTTATGTGTATAGTGTTACTATTTTGCATGGGCAGCACTTTATAGAGATGTATCTGTGTATTTACTTACCATACTGATACCTCGGTTGATATTTTGATCCCTTTTTCTTGTTTTTGTAGTATTTTTAATATATTTAAAAAAAATTGTATTTCATAAAATGATTTATTTTATATTGTTGCACCTCTATGCTTTATTTATGGGAATTCATCGAACTTATCATACTGTTGATTTGAGCAGAAATACTTGTAGTGTACAACTAAATTAAAAATGTAAATTTTCAATTATTTACTTCTATCTGTTAAAGTGATAATAATCAAACAACTAAAAGTGTACAAAAATACATTACTGCATTTAAAAAAAAATAAATAAATAAATTATATACAGTGGAACCTTGGATTACGAGGATAATTGGTTCTGAGACTGTGCTCTTAAACCAAGTTCAAAGTGAATTTTCCCATAGGAAATAATTGAAATACAGACAATTCATTCCACAGCCCAAAAATATTTACTGCATTTATATAAACTTGTTACAGTAATACAAAATAATGTACAGTATTCATATAATTCATTCAAATTATTACAATACACTAATACAAAATGTTTTACAGTAAAAAACATGTAAAGCAACTTAAACTGCACTTTAGCTTACAATAAAATTGTTGGTGCGTGAGAGGTACAGTATAAGCAATGTGCTGCACTGATTAGCAGAAAGAAAGTACAATACTGTATCCATACATACAAATTGATAGACATGCTATATAGTATATACTGTACAATGGTATACTGTGTACAGTATACAATACATATGTACAGAAAGTTACCGCCAGAGCGAAATTTGCTCTTATTGCAAAGCATTGCTCTTTAACCAAGTTACACATTTATAAAAAGCTTTGCTTGTCTTGCAAAACGCTCTCAAACCAAGTTACTCTTAAACCAAGGATCCGGCTACTATTGTCTGCTGTTATGTCATCAATAAACACAAGTGACCCAGTGCCATTGAAAGCCATGCATGCCCATGCCATCACGTTGCCTCCACCATGTTTTACAGAGGATGTGGTGTGCCTTCGATCATGTGCCGTTCCCTTTCTTCTCCAAACTTTTTTCTTCCCATCATTCTGGTACAGGTTGATCTTTGTCTCATCTGTCCATAGAATACTTTTCCAGAACTGAGCTGGCTTCATGAGATGTTTTTCAGCAAATTTAACTCTGGCCTGTCTATTTTTGGAATTGATGAATGGTTTGCATCTAGATGTGAACCCTTTGTATTTACTTTCATGGAGTCTTCTCTTTACTGTTGACTTAGAGACAGATACACCTACTTCACTGAGAGTGTTCTGGACTTCAGTTGATGTTGTGAACGGGTTCTTCTTCACCAAAGAAAGTATGCGGCGATCATCCACCACTGTTGTCATCCGTGGACGCCCAGGCCTTTTTGAGTTCCCAAGCTTGCTACTCCAAGCATGTCTGCTATCTCTCTGATGGATTTTTTCTTTTTTTCAGCCTCAGGATGTTCTGCTTCACCTCAATTGAGAGTTCCTTAGAACGCATGTTGTCTGGTCACAGCAACAGCTTCCAAATGCAAAACCACACACCTGTAATCAACCCCAGACCTTTTAACTACTTCATTGATTACAGGTTAACGAGGGAGACGCCTTCAGAGTTAATTGCAGCCCTTAGAGTCCCTTGTCCAATTACTTTTGGTCCCTTGAAAAAGAGGAGGCTATGCATTACAGAGCTATGATTCCTAAACCCTTTCTCCGATTTGGATGTGAAAACTCTCATATTGCAGCTGGGAGTGTGCACTTTCAGCCCATATTATATATATAATTGTATTTCTGAACATGTTTTTGTAAACAGCTAAAATAACAAAACTTGTGTCACTGTCCAAATATTTCTGGACCTAACTGTATGCCTTCCATCCATGGAGTCTGTCAGTTTGTTAATCTGTTGACGATTGACTTTTTGGCAGCACCAACCAAATCGTCCCTGACTTTGCAGAGAGGTGACTGTTCTCCTTCGCATTCAATCTCCCGTTTAACCCCTTCAGCCCGCCGGGCACTTTCCGCTTTTGCGTTTTTGTTTTTTGCTCCTTTTCTTCCGAGAGCCGTAACTTTTTTATTATTCCGTCAATCTTGCCATATAAAGGCTTGTTTTTTGTGGGACGAGTTGTACTTTTAAATGAAATCATAGCTTTTACCATATATTGTACTGGAAAACAGCAAAAAAATTCCAAGTGTGGAAAAACTGCAAAAAAAGTGTGATCGCACAATAGTTTTTGGGATATTTTATTCACCGTGTTCACTATATGGTAAAACTGATGATCTATGTGATGCCTCAGGTCGGTGCGAGTTTGTAGACACCAAACATGTATAGGTTTACTTGTATCTAAGGGGTTAAAAATTCACTAGTTTGTCCAATAAAAGTGGCATACGTTTTGCACCATTTTCCGAAACACGTAGCGTTCTTCTTTTTTGGGATCTATGGCTCAGTGATGGCTTATTTTATGCGTCTCGAGCTAACATTTTTAATGGTATCATTTTTGCGCTGATGCTACGTTTTGATCGCCTGTAATTGCATTTTGCATAAAACATGCGGCGACCAAAAAACGTAATTTTGGCGTTTAGAATTTTTTTGCCACTACGCCTTTTACCAATCAGATTAATTGATTTTATATTTTGATAGATCGAGCATTTCGGAACGCGGCGATACCAAATATGTGTATATTTATTTATTTTTTAACTCTTTAATTTTCAATGGGGTGAAAGGGGGGTGATTTGAACTTTGAGGTTTTTTTTTAATTTTTTTATTTTTTAAAACTTTTTATTTTACTTTTTTTTTTATTTTACTAGCTCCCCTAGGGGGCTATAGCGATCAGCAATCCTATCGCTCTTATCTATCTGCTGATCACAGCTATACAGCTGTAAACAGCAGATTCAGTCACTTCCGGTTTCCCTCTGCTCCGTGCCGAGGAAAAACGAAAGTGAAACTTCATAGCTGCAGGCATCATCACCCTGTGCTACGATGGCAACCACTGAATGACACGTGATCACTCACGTGACTTCCGGTGGGGGCGGCGGTAAGTAAAAAACATGGCCGCGCGCATATAGATCTCGCTGCCAGACTTTGGCAGCGAGATTTAAGGGGTTAAATGTTGCGAGTGGAAGCGAATCCACTCGCAACATGCAGGCACACATGTCAGCTGTTGAAAACAGCTGATATGTGTGCCGACCGCCGCCGCCTGCCCGCGACAGGGGGCGGGGCTTAACGGGACACGATCCTTGACAGATAGATCCGTCCAATGTCGTGAACGGGTTAAGGAAGGCTCACAAGGTTTAGGTCAATTGAGGAAGAGGCCATGTCATTACTTTAAAGCCATTACTGGCAGATAAGCAGTGGAGAACATTGATGCATGCAATGGAGTATTGATCTACAAAAAAAAATTTTGGTTTTCTTGAAAGGTGCAGAGTTTATCTTGTACCACTGCATAAAGAAAGCATTTTTAAAAACTGCCAGTATTTTTCGGTGTCTAGTATAGTAGAAAAAATCAAGTTGCTCTCAATATACATAAAAATCTTGTTTATTAACCCCTTCACGACCGGCCGATTTTCCGCTTTCCATTTCTTTTTTGCCATCTTCTTCCGAGAGATGTAACTTTTTTATTTTTTAGTCAATATGGTCATGTGAGGGCTCATTTTTTGAGGAACGAGCTGTACTTTTAAATGAAACCATAAGTTTTACCATATAGTGAAGTGGAAACGGCAAAAAAAATCCAAATGAGGAAAAATTGCAAAAAAAGTGCGATAGCACTATTTTGTTTGAGATATTTTATTCACTGTGTTCACTATATGGTAATACTGATGTGTCAGTGTGATGCCTGAGGTCAGTGCAAGTTTGTAGACACCAAACATGTATAGGTT
The DNA here is from genome assembly GCF_048569485.1 of Anomaloglossus baeobatrachus. Classification (NCBI taxonomy): domain Eukaryota; kingdom Metazoa; phylum Chordata; class Amphibia; order Anura; family Aromobatidae; genus Anomaloglossus; species Anomaloglossus baeobatrachus. The sequence goes on along the minus strand of NC_134355.1, from coordinate 159,148,654 downwards.
TACTTTCATCTAAGGGGTTAAAAAAATCAGAAGTTTGTCCGAAAAAATTGGTGCACGTTTTGCGCCACTTTCTGTGACCCGTAGCGTTTTCATTTTTCAGGATCTATGGCTCAATGATGGCTTATTTTTTGCATCTGAAGCTGATGTTTTTAATGGTACCATTTATGCGCAGATGCTACGTTTTGATCACTTGTTATTGCATTTAGCGCAAAATTTGTGGTGACCAAAAAAACGTAGTTTTTGGCATTTGGATTTTTTTTGCTGCTATGCCGTTTACCGATCAGATTAATTGATTTTATATTTTGATAGAGCGGGCATTTTTGAACGCGGTGATACCAAATATGTGTATATTATTATTTTTTTAACCCTTTAATTTTCAATGGGGCAAAAGGGGAGTGATTTGAACTATTAGGTTTTTTAATTTTTTTGAATTTTTTAAAACTTATTTTTTAACTTTTTTTTTATTTTACTAGTCCCCCTAGGGGGCAATGTGGATCAGCAACCTGATCGCTCTGCCATATCTTCTGATCACAGCTGCACAGCTGTAAACAGCAGATATACTCATTTTCTGCCTTACCCAACTCTGGGCCGGGTGAAACCAAAAGTAAATAATGTGAGCTACAGGAGTCATCACATGACCCTGTGCTACCATGACAACCACCAGAAGTCACATGATCAAGTCACGTGACTTCCGGTATCGTCCGTGAGTAAATATTTACCGCCGATGCCATTATAATGGCGCTGTCACATATTGACAGCGCCATTTAAGGGGTTAAACGGCACGGGCAGATAACGATTCTGCTCGTACATGGCAGGCCCATATCTCAGCTGTAAAAATCAGCTGAGATGTGCGCCGATCGCTGCATGCTGCCGGCGGCAGATCGCGGGCAGTAACACTATGACCGCTATGACGTAATATTACTGCCCGAGGTCATTAAGGGGTAAATCAATTTTAAAACAAAAAGGGAGAGATACGTGCACGCCTTGCAGGTGAGCTGTTTTTACCTTTTTTCTTTTTGGCTTTATAATTAACTCCAGGCCTATTTTAGGGGTGTGAGAAGCACCCGAGTGTCACGTCAAACCTTTCAAAATCATTTAAATCATTGTAGTGTGTGTGCTAGATTACCTTCCAGGGTACCTGACCATACCACCAGGCACAGGTGTCATTGTCTTGTTGGATGACAGACCAGTGGGCCTGAGTGCTGTTCAGTGATGAACGTTGATTCATACTGAGCAGAAATGATGGCCACTAATGATGTTGGAGACGTCAAGGAAAGCGCTATGTATCAGCCACTGTTGTCACCAGACGAGCCTTTGGTAGTGTTGGTGTTACTGTGGGGGCAGGTATGTCTAGTCAATACAGAACTGCCCTACAATTTGTTAATGGTACAGTGATAGCCCCTACTACTTAAATATTTATGCATTATTCCAGCCATTGTGCCTCTACATGAACAGCACAGGCCTAATTTTATCTTCATGGACGACATGAGGTTGCATCATTATGGAACAGCTGCTGAAGACTGGGGAATCTCAGGTGGCGTGGCCTGCACTTTCTCCAGACTGTAATCTCATAGAAAACCTATGGGATCATCTGAGTCACCATGTAGAGGCCGTAACTCTACCCCAGAACCTCAATGACCTGAGGTCCACCCTTCAAGAATAATGGGATGCCATGCCTCAGCAGACAATCACTCCACTTGTGAGCAGCATGCTCAAGGCCACATGACAAGCAGTTCTTCTTTGTCTGATGGCTTGTGACTATCCATCTTCCTCTTGATTACATTCCAGAGGTTTTTAATGGGGTTCAGGTTTGGAGATTGGGCTGGCAATCACAGAGTTTTGATGTGGTGGTCCTTCATCCACACATTGATTGACCTAGCGGTGTGGCATGGCACATTTTCCTGCTGGAAAAAAAACAGTCCTCAGAGTTGGGGAACATTGCCTGAGCAGAAGGAAGCAACTGTTTTTCCAGGATAACCTTGTATGCGGCTTGATTCATACGTCCTTCGCAAAGTTTAATCTGCCCAAATCCTGCCCAATTTCTAGAGTAAGGTAATCTTCTCTGATGAGTCTAATTTTCACCTTTGCCCAACACCTGGTCATCTAATGGTTAGTTGGAGACCTAGAGAGGCATACAAGCCACAGTGTCTTGTACCCACTCTGAAATTTGGTGGCCGATCAGTGATGATCTGGGGATGCTTTAGCAAGGCTGGAGTTGGACCAGCCCAATCTTCAGACCTGAACCCCATTGAAAACCTCTGGAATGTAATCAAGAGGAAGATGGATAGTCACAAGCCACCAAAAATAGAAGAACAGCTTACATTTTTGCACCAGGAGTGGCATAAGGTCACCCAAAAGCAGTGCGAAAGACTGGTGGAAAGTATGTCAAGATGCATGAAAGTTGTGATTAAAAATCATGGTTATTCCACACAATATTGATTTCTGAACTCTTCCTGAGTTAAAACATTGGTATTGTTGTTTCTAAATGATTATGAACTTCTTTTGTTTGCATTATTTGAGGTCTGAAAGCAATGCATTTTTTTTGTTATTTTGACCATTTCTCATTTTCAAAAAATAAATTCAAAATGTATTGCTTGGAAATTTAGAGACATGTTGTCCGTAGTTTATAGAATAAAAGAACAATTTACATTTACTCAAAAATCTAATATATAAAGCTGAATGTGTGTGTGTGTGTGTGTGTGTGTATGTGTGTGTGTGTGTGTGTGTGTGTGTGTGTGTGTGTGTGTGTGTATATATGTTTGTGTATATCCGAGATTGGCATCCGCACCGTCGCAGCTACAGCCACAAAATTTTGCACACTCACACTTCTGGACCCCGAGAGTGTCATAGGCTATGTTTTGAGGGGAAATTTTAACCCCGCTCTTTACAGTTATTCACCAAAAAACCTGCCTCCATTAAAGCGAATGGAGCTGGGAGCCACAGTGCAGCTAGAACTTCAGAAGAATGCGCAGCCATGCCCTTATATGGAATGTTGGCATGTCACAATGCAGCCAGGGAAAGAGACAGACACAGACAGGGAAAGAGACAGACACAGACAGGGTAAGAAACAGACATAGACAGGGTAAGAGACAGACACAAAGAAACAGACACAGACAAAGAGACAGACTGACAGGGAAAGAGAGGGAAAGAGAGAAAGTTAAGAGACAGACACAGACGGGTAAAGAGACAGACACATACAAAGAGACAGAGACAGATACAGGGAAACAGACAGACAGGGAAAGAGAGGGAAAGAGACAGACAGGGTAAGAGACAGACACAAAGAGACAGACAGACAAAGAAACAGACTGACAGGGAAAGAGACTGACAGGGAAAGAGACAGACAGGGAAAGAGAGGGAAAGAGACAGACAGGGAAAGAGAGGGAAAGAGACAGACAGGGAAAGAGAGGGAAAGAGACAGACAGGGAAAGAGACAGACAGGGAAAGAGACAGAGATAGATAGACAGACAGGGAAAGTGACAGAGATAGATAGCCAGACAGGGAAAGAGATGGGACAGACGGAGAAAGAGACAGAGACAGAGAGGGAAAGAGACAGACAGACAAAGAGATAGAGAGAGAGAGATATACAGAGGGGGAGACAGACAGAGAATGGGAGAGAAACAGAGAGACAGTTATTATCCCAGGCAGCGCTGGGTGCTATGTTGTGAGGCGAAATTTTAACCCCACGCGTTCCAATTTACCAATCAATTGTGCCCCTATCTACATAATAGGATACAAAAAGTGAAATGAAAAGTGTTGGGGGCAAATTAACAGCTGCCAGATGTGAACAAGGGGGACTTAAAGAATGAGAGCGATGGCGCCAAAGAGTATATACCATACAGTTGCTAAGGTGGGGCCCAAGACATGGGATACTCACCACACTCGGGGATATGAAAACACATACAAAATGCGCCACACACTACCACGTGCTTGAACACATATACCACCCTCAGCACACATCTCACACATACACCAACCTCGCCACATAATCGCCCTAAAACACACACAAGTCTGGTATTATCCTTCAAAAATAAAAATCTGATTAATAAGCAGCCAAACTACAAGAACAACAAATGTACCATATAGGAAATATGGCAGCGGTCAGTCACATGACCTGTCTATTATGTGTATGTGTGAGCTAATATATACTGTCAGGGGGGAGGGCTTTCTGTTGCCTGGAGATTTATCAGGCTGCCAATAGCAACCAATCACAGCTTAGCTTCTATTTTGCTATTGTTAATTAATCTGAGCTCTGATTGGTTAATATAGGCAAAAATTTAATAATTACATTTCTATCTATTTGTTTTGTGGTTTTTGTGTGCAGAATACATTTTTGTTAATGCATTCTATTTTGTTAGGAGCAGTTATTAACCCGGGCGAAGCCGGGTAGTACAGCTAGTATACCTATAAAGAGAAAAATCAGAAAAATTTTGCAGTGGTCTCTTTATTTTTGCCAGAGCAAAAATGTATACATATATACACACACACAACACTCTTTCTTCTGTGCTAACTAGAATCATATGATTAGCTAGTTTTTGAATACCAGGTGGTGAAATTACACATCCATGGACCTCAGATTGCAGAACAGAACGCTGTTCAAGAAGCTAACTCTGTCAAGCAAAAAGATTATTTCACTACAGATTGCTTTTGCCATTTGTTATACGTGAGTGCCAAATACATTCAGAGGAAGCCAAAGGACTTCTGGGAAACGTCAAGGATTTAGTTCTGTATCTTACATTAGAGGCTTAATACACCATCAAAGAAACAAATATAAAGAACAGACACTTCAATAAAGTCTAATACCTGTTCTTTGGCATCCTACTGATTTTACACTGCATTCAATTAAATAAAAATGAGCAGATTGCATTTTATAACTGGAATACTAGTATTGTATGATAAATACTTGTCTACAGTAAGGCCTAGACTGATTGGCCTCTGGGGCACATTCTCAGTGGGCTAATCAGTCTGTGGGCTGAATGTATTGGCGAAGCAAAATCTGCATTGATAATGCCAAGCCTGCATGTATTTTCTAAAGCTAGAAGAAGAGAAGGTCCTGTTACCACATATATGATTACATGACCACAGGTCCTGCACTTAGCAGGAATTTGGAGCAACTGCAGAGGTGAGTGCTTCTCCCTTTAATCCCAAGTATCAGTTCCATCATCTCCTGCCAGTCTGGGTGGAGAATAGGGAAAAACTTTATTGATGATGGGTAAGTTTGGGAAAAATTAGAATAATATTGTGAATGGTGGAGGTGTGGGAAAAGATACAATGCTGCTGTCAGTGGCGGAGAAATGGTCGGGGGCGAAATGCAGCTAGTAAGTGGGGGATGAGAAACCTGGGGAACAATGCAGTTTACAGTGGAGGAGAAACATAATACTGTTGAGAATATGGTAAATTGGGAAGGGAATCCTTGCTGGCACCAAGTGGAGGAATGATGGGTAGACTCGTAATTCTGCTGCCAGGCCAGTAATGTTGCACTATGATATTTGTTTGGCACTGCTGGGGAGGTATTTTGTGCTGCATTGTTGTATCGCCATGGACCTCTGTTTTTGAGATCTGTCTGGGTTTCAGAAGTGGCAACTCCATGTATCTGTGACATCTGCTCGGGGCGACAGACTCAGGATGGCTGTCATGGACAGACTAGAAGCCCACTCAGCAGGATCCAGAGGACTCTGAAACCCTGTACATGGATCTGGAATTACTCCAGGGTCCAGGAGGTCGCTGCCTATGGAAGGCTGCAATCTAGAGAAGAGTAATCGTCAGGAAGGGTCAAAACCAGGAGGTACAAAAAGAGACAAAATCGGCAGGCAAGAGAGTAGTCAAGAAATCAGGCTAAGGTCAAACCAGAGATGGCAGCAAAGTACACAAACGGCAGGCAGGAGAGTCGTCAGAGAATAAGCAGAGGTCAAAACACAGGTATCCAATGGTAAAGAACAGTGTGTGAACCAGAGACACAGCAGTAACACCACAAGACTATATCTGGCAGCGACCAGCAGACTGGAGGAGGAATAAGAAGTGTGTGGTACCTCCCCTTTGGCTGTGGCTGAAAGGTGGTAACTTCCGCTGGAAAGCACGTGCCACCACAGTCAGCCAGTTGTACTGCAGTGGATGGGCAGAGCTGAGAGGACTCTGGTAGAGACGTGACAGTATCATACATTTATAGAATCCCCTGTGGATATGCCATAATTGTGTATCATGAGAATAACCTTTGAAGCTATTAACAAACATATAAAGAAATTTGACAAAACTTAATAAACCCCCGTAATATTTATTATTTTGGCTTTTGTTGAGCCATCATATTCTGCAGCGTTTTCTAGACATTATAGTGTGTATTTGTGTCATTATTTGTTCGTGCTATGTAATGAGGAAGCTGAATTTGTATGTGGTCTGATGGGGCTTGTGACAGTGCTGCTTTTTTAATTCTAAAACATCCCTGCTTACAGTCCGGTATATTACAATCAAGGTCAAAAGTTTCGAGATTGATCCATATTATGCTTCTAACAGAGTTTGCTGCCTACTTTGTTTTGTGGCAATTTAAATTAACACAGGTTTGTTATGAGGAATCAGATAATTTGCAAAAAAATAATAAGTTATTTCTTGACATGAAAATTAACTTAATCACAGAAACCTCATTTCCACTAAATTTCAGCCCTGCCACAAAATGACCGGCTAATATCATTTCAGTGACCAACTCTTTAGCTCCGGAGAGAGTGCTAACGGAGACCAAGGACAAGGCATCAGATATCAGTCTGTCATTATAAGAGCCGACTAGTTACTTTAAAAGGGAGCTGATTCTTGAAATCATTGTCTTCTTCTGTTACCATGGCTACCTTCAAGGAAACAGGTACAGTCATTATTACTTTGATTCAAAATGGCTTTTCAGACAAGGGAAATGCTGCTTGTAACATTGGTTCTGTTATTTGCACAAAAGTGCGCACATTGTATAAAACAAAAAATATGGTTTTACTTAAAACTACTACACCTGGTACACCTGGTTCTTGTACAGACTAGAAGTCCCAGTTATGCAGTCCCTAAAGGAACCTGCGCAGACTGAAACCACACTAAAGGGATAGCTTAGATGACCACTCAAACCTTCGCTTCCTAAGCGGCCAACAAGGGTTTCCAGGGAAAGTGCAGAGTAAAATAAAGTAAACCAAAAGTTATAATCTGGAGAAACACAAGAAAAGCAGGTTGTAGTTCCAAACAGAGTCCACTTCAGAAATATCACCAGCAGTAAGTGGAAGCCTGGGGAGGCTTTAAATAGTTACATCTGCCAGGTGATGTGGCAGACTGAAATACGGCATTTGGAAACTCTTCTTGGCAGAAAGGCAACAAGCACAACTAGTTACTAAGTGTTCAGGACCTGGACAGCAACCAAGCCTCACTGTGGCTCAGTAGAGAGGGAAACAGACCAAAGCACAGGAGGCCTCTGGATCAATCCAATGGCATGACAGCTCCTAAAGGCCCAGTCCCACTAAACAACTTACCCGCGATCCCCACAACGATCCAACCTGATAGGGATCGCTGGTAAGTTGCTAGGAGGTTGCTGGTGAGATGTCACACTGCGACGCTCCAGCGATCCCACCAGCAACCTGACCTGGCAGGGATCGCTGGAGCATCGCTACACGAGTTGCTGGTGACCTCACCAGTGACCAGCCCCCAGCCAGCAGCGCCGCGTGGAAGATGCTGCGCTTGGTAACTAAGGTAAATATCGGGCAACCAACCTGATATTTACCTTGGTTACCAGCGCACGCAGCTACACGTGCAGAGAGCAGGGAGCAGCGCACACTGCTTAGCGCTGGCTCCCTGCTCTCCTAGTTACAGCACACATCGGGTTAATTACCCGATGTGTGCTGCAGCTACATGTGCACAGAGCAGGGAGCAGCGCACACTGCTTAGCTCTGGCTACCTGCTCTCCTAGTTACAGTACACATCAGGTTAATTACCCGATGTGTACTCTGCTACACGTGCAAGGAGCAGGAGCCGGCACTGACAGTGAGAGCGGCGGAGGCTGGTAACGAAGGTAAATATCGGGTAACCAAGGACAGGGCTTCTTGGTTACCCGATGTTTACTGTGGTTACCAGTGTCCGCAGAAGCCGGCTCCTGCTTCCTGCACATTTAGTTGTTGCTGTCTCGCTGTCACACACAGCGATGTGTGCTTCACAGCAGGACAGCAACAACTAAAAAATGGCCCAGGACATTCAGCAACAACCAACGACCTCACAGCAGGGGCCAGGTTGTTGCTGGATGTCACACACAGCAACATCACTAGCAACATCGCTGTTACGTCACAAAAGTTGTTCGTTAGCAGCGATGTTGCTAGCGATGTTGCTAGCGATGTTGCTTAGTGTGACGGGGCCTTTACTCAACCACTTATTGGATTATCAAGAACCTCAGAGAGATAGGTTCAATCACTGTGATGAAGGCTCCAGACCATCCAAGAAAGTCCTGCAAGTTCCAGGACTATTTCCTAAAGAGGATTCAGCTATGGATTGGTTAAACATTAGTCCCGTTTCAAGTCAAAAGTAAAGAGATCATTCGTGTGTGGGGTTGGCTTTCATCCAAGGGGGTGGGCACACTCACAATTTTGTATAAAGACTGCGATGTAAATATCCTCAAAGAACAACTTCTCCCAATGATTCAGGAGCAAATTGGGGAAGAACAATGATTTCACCAGCATGATGTCAAAATGCAAAAGTGATAACTAAGTGGCTCAGTGAGCAAAACATTGACATTTTGAGCCATGACCAGAAAACTGTTCAGATCTCAATCCCATTGAGAAGATGTAGACAATACCCAAATAGCAGGTGAGTTAACAAAAACACAGAAGGCTTAGGTTTAATAGGTTGCCTTTAGTCATGATTTGGTCCCAAAAACTTGAAAAATAAGGGTCAACACTTATAAAAATTTAGCCTCTATATATACAAACATTATGAGCTTGGCTGCAAATACAAGCTCTGAACATAATATATTACATTTTTTGGATTATAAGACGCACTTTTCCTCTCAAAAATTTAGGAGGAAAAGGAGGGGTGCATTTTATAATACATATATAGCTTACCGGCAGGTGTTCGAGAGGGGTAGCAGGGGCAATACTGCAGGTGCTGTGCTGCTGGGCGCTGTGCTCCTGGGGCTGCCAGGCACTCTGCTCCTGGGGCTGCTGGACGCTGTGCTGCTGGGCTGCCGGGAGGTGAGGCAGGAGTCCTCCTGAAAATGTCAGCAGTGCGGCTTCAAATAATGGAGCCCAGAGTCGGCTCGTGTGCAGATGGAGCTCTCGGCTCAAGATCTCATCTGCACAACCATTGCTCTCACAGCAGGGGAAAATGCACCTGGAGGTGGTGCGTACGAAGATGAGATCTCGACTGGTCATTGAGCCGATAGCCCAATCTGTATAGAAAAAGATTCCGGTCTTTGTGAGCGCTAGTAATAGATCTTTGGTCTTTGATCTTTTAAGAAATTTGGCTTTATTATTAATAACATAAAGCTCTTGTATTAACACTAGTGTTAATACAGGAGCTTTATGTTATTAATAATAAAGCCAAATTTCTTAAAAGATCAAAGTCCAAAGATCTATTACTAGCGCTCACAAAGACCGGAATCTTTTTTCTATATGCCTACTCCCATAAGGGAATCCGGGTAGAGCTGCTGTGAGTAATAGAATCCATCAGATCATTTGAACTAACAGCGGGAGGACGCAGGTCCGCACAGAGCTCCAGGATTCAAGAAGTCCGTGAATCTGAAGCCAGCAGAGGCAACAAACCTGGATCCACCCAGCAGAACAACGGATAACGCCAGCTGAGACAGTCCCTCATCTCCCAGAGGAATTATACATCTAACACCGGGGTTGTGCGAGGGCGCACAACCTAACCAGGTGAGCAATTCTATAATATAAATATACAGAAATCACTCCACGGGTGCTTCTCATATGCTATATTTTTATCTCTACAACGATAGCCCAATCTGCGCACATGCCGTCTCCGGGCGCCATTTTTTTTTAAGCCTGCACCGTCGTCAGTTTCTGGAAGTTTCTGCCTCACAGCACCTGCAGCCAGCCTCTGGGACACCTGCTGCACCACCCACAGCATCGCCCTTCTCCACCACCGCCCCTGCCTTCTGTGACCTTGCTCCATCACCGCTGTCAACCCTCCCCTGGTAAGACACTACCGGATTAGAAGAATTTGAGGTGTGTCTAAATTTGAGGTGTGTCTTATAATCCGGTGCGTCTTATAAGTAAAAAAAAATACAGTAGCAATAACATAATATGCATGTCTGCATGTAGTTAGGATAAACTGCAAATATCGTATATTTTATCCTTTCATGTTTGTTCAGTTTTTTGTTTTTTTTTTTACAATTTGACGATACAAATAAAAGTGTTGTATAATTGTAATAACACTGGCATACTGGGTAGAAATTCAATTCTAAATGAGCTTCACTTGTTTTTTTTTCATTATCAGCATGAGAAGTCATACTGATAGATTAATTACATGCCAGTCACCACCACTGCCCTCCGTAGGTGCTGCCACTCCGGTGTTTAGATTATAATGTGATGATGCGGTGACTGTTGACCACAGTGATGTTGTGCCCATAGAAACATAATGTACTACAGCAACAATTGGCTGCTATGGAAATAATTACATCAGTGTGCCAGATGACAGGTTTATAGAGGTGTAACCGGATAGCAAACACTACTGTTTATAAAAAAGTAAATGCAAAATTTTACGACACAATATTGTGTAATAAAGAATATTTAATTATTTCTCACCACAATGAAAATTTGTTAGCAAATTATTCTACCAAGTCAGACACAACTATAACAGTGTATATATTAGGTACCATAAATTATTGTATATAAGATTACAATTGAATGAATTACAAAAAAGAATTGTGGCAAATCCAGAAACTAAATGTTGATGCCATATAAAAATGCATTTTAGCCAACAGACCAGACTAGTAAAGGCCGCTTTACACGCAACGACATCGCTAACGAGATGTCGTTGGGTTCACGGAATTCATGACACACATCCGGCCTCGTTAGCGACATCATTGCGTGTGACACATACGAGCGACTGCTGACGATCAAAAATATTCACCACATCGTTGATCGTTGACACGTCGTTCATTTCCCAAATATCGTTGCACTTCTAGGACGCAGGTTGTTCGTCATTCCTGAGGCAGCACACATTGCTATGTATGACACCCCAGCAACGACGAACAACAGTGTACCTGCATCCTCCAGCAACGAGGTGGGAGTGTCCTTCATGCGGCTGCTCTCCCCTCCGCTTCTATTGGTGGCCTTCTTTGTGACATCGCTGTGACACCGCACGAACCTCCCCCTTAGAAAAGAAGTTGTTTGCTGGCCACAGTGACGTTGCTAGGAAGGTAAGTATGTGTGACGCGACCCAGCGATATTGTTCGCCACGGGCAGCGTTTTGCCTGTGACGCACAAACAACAGGGGCGGGTGCTATCGCTAGCAACATCGCCAGTGATGTCGCAGCTTGTAAAGCGCCCTTTAGAGTAGCCTAAAATTCAATATTCTCTTCTGTTGCCATGGTATATAGGCAAGTTGTTTCTTTGTTACAAGATAGTACTTCTTTCTATCTCTAGTAACTCGTATGTCAAAGAAAAAAGTACGAATAGAATATTTACAGTCATAAGAAAAACTAAATACAGTGCATTCTCTTTGTATTCTGTATTTCTTTGTACCTGGACATGATAAACATCATGTGATACTTGGAAGGTCAGGTAAATACAACCTCAGATGAAGAACACATTATAAATACACTGTGTCTTATTTAATAAAAAAGTAGGGCAAAATGCTGAAGCAGCGAGTGAATAAATAAGTACCATGGAAAACAATGGTCCGCTTATCAGTTCAATTCATCAAGTTAAAACATATCAGTCTTTTCAGAGCTACAGTTTAAAATATAGTAACATAGTACAACTTTGAGAAGGAAAAAAAAAGAGACAAGCACCCATAAGCCTGCTTTACACGCTGCAATATATCTTACAATGTGTCGGCGGGGTCACGTCGTAAGTGACGCACATCCGGCATCATAAGGTACATTGCAGTGTGTGACAGGTACGTGCGATTGCGATTGAACGTTAAAACGTTCATCGCATGCACATCGTTCATTTCTCTAGAATTGAACGTCAGATTGTTCAACGTTCCCGGGGTTGCGCATATCGCAGTGTGTGACACCCCGGGAACGATGAACAGATCTTACCTGTGTCCTGCGGCTCTCGGCCCACAATGCGGAAGGAAGAAGGTGGGCGGGATGTTTACGTCCCGCTCAGCTCCGCCCCTCCACTTCTATTGGCCGGCTGCCGCGTGACGTCGCTGTGACGCCGAACGTCCCTCCCACTCCAGGAAGTGGACTTCGCCGCCCACATCGAGGTTGTATGGAAGGTAAGTACATGTAACAGGGGTTAATCGTTTGTGCGGCACGTTCAACAAATTGAACGTGCTGCACATACGATGGGGATGTTGCAAATCGCATACGATATCGTATGCGAAATTGCAACGTGTAAAGCAGGCTATAGGGTGATATTGTAGGTAGCGGGGTAGGCGTGAGGTATTGCTTAACCGATTGTGTTGTGATTTTCACAACGCCAGTAAAAGCTTGTATTTAAAGAAGTTATCCACTACCTTTACACTGATGGCCTATCTTTAGGATATGTCATCAATGTCTGATTGGCCAGGATCCGACCCCTGGTAGTCCCGCCGATCAGCTGTTCTCCATGGCGGCACAGCAGCAAGCAGCCGGAAATGTTCAGTTCCAGAGCTGCCCCGTCAACTGATAGCGAAAATTGGTTGGGTACTGCACATCTTCCCATTCAAATGAATATGGGTAAACATGTCCGCTCTTTGCAGGTTCTGAGAATCACTGATAGCCAAGGGGGACCCAGCTGTGAGCAGGTGACATCACTCTGTTCAATGGAGGTCACACTCGGGTTCTCGCAATCTGACAGTCTGGCAGTCAGGTCACTTGAGGTCACACTGGGGACTCCCTCACTGCCCTCAGTGAAAGTGCTTTTAGATTGTTGGACTGCGAGACACAGCCGTGACCCACAATTTGACAGTTCGGTACAAGCTTCAACTTTCACTGAGGGCAGCGGGAAAGCCCCCGGTGTGACCTCAGGTGAGCTGACTGCCAGACTGTTGGATTGCGTGTACTGTAATCCGACATTATGGCAGTCAGGTCACCTGAGGTCACACCGTGGGAACCCAGGTGTGAATCTGCTGAACTGAGTGACATAACATGAACAAACAGCCAGGTCCCCCTCGACTGTCAGTAATTCCTGAAGCCTGCAGAGAATGGTCATGCTTTCCCTCTCTGCAGCCTCTGGATGTAGCAGAGCTGAGGATCATCGTGGGACTTCATATGGATTATGTTGGATCTGCAAGGGTGTTTTGGGGATTAATAAAAGGGTAAAAGATGGTGTGTGTATTTTATTTCAAATAAAGGATTTTTTTGTTTGTGTTTAATTTCTTTTCACTTACAGGATTAGCAATGGGGGTCTCTCCTAGATGCATTCCATTACTAATCCCTGGCTTGATGACAGCATTCATTTTTGACAAATCACAGCTGTCAATAATCCATTATAATACCTCGATTGCAACCGCAATCGGGATGAGCCAGGTAAAGTGCCAGGATTAGCACATCTAATGTGAAGTGCCAGTTCTGGGCAGCTGCGGTCTGGTATTTTTAGGCTGGTGTGGCCAATATCCATGGCTCCTTTCATCCTGATAATACCAGCCTCCACTTGTTTGCTTTACTGTAGCTGACTATAGAAAATGGTGGAGATCCATTGCCTTTTTTAAAATTATATTTAAACCTATATTTATATTTAAATAATTTTTAAAAATGGTGTAGGATCCCCTCTATTGTTGTGAATGTAATCCGAGGGGGTGATGGTTTGGAGCTCCCTCTGGTGGTCAGGACTGGGGGTGAAGCTGACTGTAACTCAACAGGTGTGGGAGTTAATTGGGAGTTTGGGAAGCCCAATAATTGCAGATCAGCCTGGGTTATATAGTGGTGCAGTGTCTGCTAGCTGAGGCCGGTTATTGTTGTTGTTCCTCAGTCCCTGAATTGGCTTGGAGTTGCCCTTCCATTTTTCCTGTGCCTCTCCCATTCCAGATAAGTTGCAAGTTATTTGCTTTATTGCCTGATCCACACTTAAGAGTGTTTGTTTTTCTTTTTGTTTTGCTTAAAGTCTGTTTTCTTGCAGGAGAGGAATTCTCTCTCTGTTTTGATGTGCATTGGGGTTCTCCCTCTGCAGGTCCCACTGCAAGAAAAGGGAGATTCTCCCTGTTCTATTTGATCATTTGCACTTTTGTATTTATTGTGATGTTTTCGGTATTTTTTTTCTCCCATTATTCACAAGAATACTTGATATAGTAGGGAAGAGTCCGTGTGGTCTCAGTATTTTTCTTATCAGGAGATTGGTATTTTTCCACAGGGTATTTTGCACTGACCGCAATCAGTTATCTGTCCTGTCCTGTTCAATCTAGGAAGTCGGGCCTTGCCTTTGCTAATCTATATTTCCTATCTGTGTATTGTGTTTTCTTACATCACCATTGCCTTTATATGTTTGGGGCTTGCTATTCCTTTGGGGACTACTCTGAGGCAAGATAGGTTTCCTCATTTCTATCTGTGATGTGTAGTAAGTTTCTCCGGATCTGATGTGGCATCTAGGTGTGTTTAGGAACGCTCCACGGCTACTTCAAGTGTGGTCTGACCGATAGGGGATTGCGGGCAGCTCAGGTTCCAACTACTTTTGTGTTTTTCTGCTGATTGGATATTTGTGATCATCCACGGTGACTAGATCATAACACTCTCTGTTGATATCCAGCCATGGTAAAGCTCACAGGTGGCGGCTGCAGCTGTAGCTGTCTGTTTTTACCCGTGGTGGCTATTAAAATATGGCGGAAGATTATGTCTTTTTTAGATAATAAATTATTTTTTTTTACATTACCATACAGCAAACTGACTGCAACCAATCACAGACGTGGACACATGGTGGGAGGCATGTACAGCAGACTGTAATCAATCCCAGTCACTGGTACAGAGAGGGGGCGGGGGAAGCAGTAAATATTGATGAAGCTTAATAAGCAGGTGCGGAAGAGAGTCTGAATGCAGTGTGAGCCTCTGGGAAACACAGTATGTATAACTGTACTGCTCTTACTAACATTTTACTTCAATTTCTAGCCCCCTAGCACTTACTACGGCCATTATACAGCACAGAACGTCTCGTCCCCATTGACTTGTATGGGGTTAGTTGTCCGGGGTCAAGTTCAAATGCCAAACCTGATTTTTTTTTTTGTGTGTGCAGGTTCAACAAACTCGAATATCCACGGGTTTTCTGATCACTAGTTAAGAATATTAACTTATTCAGATACTCAACATCCCCATCCATCATTAGCAGACACATTAGAGGACTGATGGAGTCTAAAGCTGGTGGATCAAATCCAAAAATGGAGCATGCCATGTATACCATGCCATGGATCTTATTTAAAGTGATATTTAGTTTTGCAAAGGAATTACATAATTAAAATGGCTATTTTTCCTTAGCATTATCATGGATTAAATACATAATATTGTTCTAGTCATTTTTCCAATATAAATATAATGCAGGCAAGCTAATGGTGTTGTTATGACACATTTGGGACTAACAGATCTTTTTCCTTTTTCCAAAAACAGAGCATGACATCAACAACATGGAGAAAGAAGTTAGGAAATTTAGCATTGTCCGCATGGCTTACAGCATTTTGGGCTACAGACCTTAGGATATGGTTCCTTGATGCTTCCACAGATCCTGACAATCTCAGCAGAATTCACTGTATGGCCATAAATGAATATGCCGCGCACCAGGGCTATAGGATACTCGGTCCTGGGCCTGGTTTCACTGGGAAGTGCCATGGATGTAATGGCTGGTGCCTGGTTCCGTGACCCTGGGGGGGATCGCTTTTAAAAGGGGGTATTTACAGGGATTACAATAAAATTTCTGTTGTGACGCCATTTGCTGGTTGTGGCTATATGGATGGAGCCGCCGCTGCACAGTCTCTCACTGCTGGGGCTGGTGTTAATGGCAGCCTGGATGTTGTGGCCCTCTGCAAGTAGGGCTAGGCCCCAGGGGATAAATGATGATATTTGATGTTTAAGTCCGTTCACAATACCCTGACACGGAAAGAAGAAAGACCACACAGGGATTGCAGTGTAACTGGATCTTTACTCACGATGGTGATGCTTGCAACCCAATGGAGGCTGGTCCTCACCACTGGTCCCCTTAGTTCAAGTGCCGGTGTGGTGACCTGGTAGTTAACTTCCCCTGCACCCATCTCTGGTTGGTGGTCCCCATGGCTTGGAGCCTCTGGGGGTCCCCTCCTGGTAGTCTTTCAGTCTTAGTCCATACGGCAGACAGTTTTGAACCCTGCTGGGTCAGTTCGCTGTTCCCGGTCCACAGTTCTCCCGTTACTGCTAGACCCGAACTTTAAGGTCGGTGAGGTCCTGGATGGTCCCTTCATCGTGCAGATTTTATCAGGTCTGCCTGGAAGTTCCGAGAGTACTCTACCATACTCCTTCGGCAACCACACGTCTGAGCCTGACAGGTCACTGCTACACTCTCCCATCAGTACCGTTATGTCCATCTCCTTTCACTTCCACTTACTGACTGTCTGACCCTTCCTCCCTGGTTGTCGTCTAGTGGACAGGATCGATTCCACCCCTAGGCAGCCATTCATTGTGTCCAACCGTAGCCTGTCACCAGTTCAGGGAAAGGGAAAAAAGGGATTATATGTGTGTTTTGGTGTTACCGACACTGGTCTTCTGGGTCCCTGGGCATAGGCCCTGCATCTTTGACAGGATGCAGTTCCATGTAGCTCCTGATGGCTTCAGGGGCGCTACAAATACAATAGATGTACAAATAAAAAGAATCCAAGACAGCTGCACAGAAATGTAAAGGACACAAGATCTTGTTTGCAGTTATCTCTCCCACCTTTATGTGTTGAAACATGAAGAGATCCTTATAATTATACACAGTCATTCATGAAGACAGGTGATGTACAGTAAGAAGCTTATTGTACTTTACTTATTCTGCGCCAGTCAGATGACAATTTAAAGAGGTTGTCCAGGACATTAAAATTGATGGCCTATCCTCAGGATAGGTCATGAATGTCTGATTGATAGGAGTGTGACACCGGGCACCCCACTGATCAGCTGTTCCCGATGCTGGTGGCGACTGGAACTACTCAATTGAGGAGCTGCACAGCACAACTCCGTTAACTGTATTGTTACCATGGCTGGGTACTGCATATCCACCACCTATTCAAATCAATAAAGTCTGATATGCAGTACCCAGCCGTATCCACAACTGAGCAGTTCTGGCCGCCACCAGCATCGTAAAAGCTGATCGGGGAGGTGGGGCAGGTGGGTGCCAGGTATAACCTTCCCACCAATCAAACATTGATGACCTATCCTGAGGATAGGCCATCAAGTTAAAATCATAGACAATCCCTTTAAAGAAAGAAAGCTTCTTACAGGACATGAATAGTTGCCAATCGATTAGTGTAAGGCCGGCGTCACACGGTACGATCTATCGTGCGATTGCATGAGCGATTGTACCCGCCCCCGTCGTTTGTGTGTCACGGGCAATTAGTTGCCCGTGGTGCACAAAGTCGTTAAACCCCCATCACACGTACTTACCTCCCGGACGACGTCGCTGTGGGCAGCGAACATCCACTTCCTGAAGGTGGAGGGACGTTCAGCGTCACAGCGACGTCACACAGCGGCCGGCAAATAGAAGCGGAGGGGCGGAGATCAGCGGGACGTAACATCCCGCCCACCTCCTTCCTTCCGCATTGCCGGCTGGACGCAGGTAAGCTGTGTTCGTCGTTCCCGGGTGTCACACGGAGCGACGTGTGCTGCCTCGGGAACGATGAACAACCGGCGCGCAGAAGGAGGAACGATTTTATGTCAACGAGCAATGACAAGGTGTGTATTTTTGCTCGTTAACAGTCGCTCGTAGCTGTCACACGCTATGATATGTCAAACGATGCCGGATGTGCGTCAGTAACGACGTGATCCCGACGACATATCGCCCGATATATCGTTGCGTGGGACGCCGGCATAACTATGCAGTGTATTCCTTCCATCTTCTTCCTTGTTCTGCCTAATTTAAACAAAACCCACTTACAGGTATTGATGCTATTGAATGTAAAGAGAAATGACAATAGGTGTCAAGGCGTTCCCCAACATTTACAGGAGCATATTGTTGCAGAATTTCAGAGTGAAATCCGCATAAACATCTGAAACAAATTATAGTACAACAGTGTGTGCTTAATGGATATGCTGTGGGTTTTACAAATGGCACCATGACCTTTCTGTTTTTGTTTTGTTTTTTCTTTGCATTTTAAGCATTGCAAAAGGTAAAATCTGCTAAGAAAGTTCACAGCTCAATCTATAAAACATGCAGATTAGATTTCAAGCATTTTCTACAGCAGGAAAATATCTGTTCTGCTAGAAAGCATCTATGACATTATTTAATACCTTTCCCATACAGTATGTATCACTGCTCTATTGCAGCAGTTTTATGGGAACCTGGCAGGAGATACAAGTGCATCTTAATCAATTAGAATATCATCAAAAGGTTAATTTATTTCAGTTATTCAATGCAAAAAGGGAAAAGCATATATTATTTAGTCATTACATACAGAGGGATCTATTTCAGGTGTTTATTTTTGTTAATGTTGATGATTAAGTCATTATCTCAGAAAATTAGAATATTATATAAGACCAACAGAAAAAATGATTTTAAACTCAGAAATGTTGGCGCCTACTGAAAAATATGTACAGTAAATGCCCTCCATACTTGGTCAGGGCTCCTTTTGCATGAAGTACTGCATCAATGCGGCGTGGCATGGAGGCGATCAGCCTGTGGCACTGCTGAGGTGTTATGGAAGCCCAGGTTGCTTTGATAGCAGCCTTCAGCTTGTCTGCATTGTTGGGTCTGGTGTCTCTCATCTTTCTCTTGACAATACCCCATAAATTCTTTATGGAGTTAAGGTCTGGCGAGTTTGCTGGCCAATCAAGCACAGTGATGCTGTGGTTATTAAACCAGGTATTGGTAATTTTGGCAGTGTGGATAGGAGCCAAGTCTTGCTGGAAAATTAAATTTCCTTGTCCAAAAAGCTTGTTGGCAGAGGGAAGCATGAAGTGCTCTAAAATTTCCTGGTAGACGGCTGTGCTGACTTTGGTCTTGATAAAACACAGTGGACCTGCACCAGCAAATGACATGGCTCCACAAACCATCACTGATTGTGGAAACTTCACACTAGACCTCAAGCAACTTGGATTGTGGCCTCTCCACTCTTCCTCCGGACTCTGAGACCTTGATTTCCAAATAAAATGCAAAATGTACTTTCATCTGAAAACAACAACTTGGACACTGAGCAACAGTCCAGTTTTTTTTCCTTCTTTGCCCAGGTAAGACGCTTCTGGCGTTGTCTATTGGACTCATGAGTGGCTTGACACAAGGAATGTGACAGTTGTAGCCCATGTCCTGGATACATCTGTGTGTGGTGGCTCTGGAAGCACTAACTCCAGCAGCAGTCCACTCCTTTTGAACCTCCCCCAAATTTTTGAATGGCCTTTTTTTAACAATCCTATCAAGGCTACGGTTATCCCAGATGCTTGTGCACCATTTTTCTACCATACTTTTTTCTTCCACTCAACTTTCCATTAATATGCTTGGATACAGCACTCAGTGGGCAGCCAGCTTATTTAGCAATGACCTTTTGTGGCTTATCTTCCTTGTGCAGTGTGTCAATGACTGTCTTCTGGACATCTGTCAAGTCAGCAGTCTTCCCCATGATTGTGTAGCCTACTGAACCAGACTAAGGAACCATTTTAAACGCTTAGAAACCCTTTGCTTATTCTAATTTTCTGAGATAATGACTTTTGGGTTTTCATTCGCTGTTATCCATAATCATCAACATAAACAGAAATAAACACTTGAAATAGATCACTCTGTGTGTAAATGACTGTATATAATATATGTAATTCCTTTTTGTATTGCATTACTGAAATAAATGAACTTTTTGATGATATTCTAATTTATCGAGATGCACTTGCAGTATATATATTTGCTTTTGCTGTGTGTGTTTACATGACGGCTAGGAACATAAACTCACAGTGTACAGTGTAATGCTTGTTTATGCTTTTTATCCTGTGATGGCATTGCTGAAGAATTCAACAGTTGCTGCTAGTTTGTCCCATGGATTATTGCTGAATTCTGATGATTGCAATATTGTAAATGCTATAAAAATGTATAATAAGCTTATCAGCGTTGACCATTGAAAAATAGGCAAAGGAGAGAATCACTTCAAAACAATCTTCATGAGGCTTAAATCAGTTGAAGGATTTTCTGAGAATGTAAAAAATTAGCCTATCAGAAGAAAATGGGATAATTTTAAAAAGAACCAATACTTAACTGTCAATTTTTTTTATAATCAGAATCCATATGTAACAGATGACTACCGTAATGTTCTTATGTTTTGTGAGCCCTGCAGCCAATCAGCATCCAGTAATGGGCCACTTTACTCTCAGATTCTTCGGATGAAACTGACACCCGGAAAAATAGAAAGCTGCTGCTCTCTGACTACCTTGAAATGTCAATCATGTCCAATAGACGTGAGAGTGAAGGTGTCCATTAGGGGGCACTGATTGGCTGCAGGGCTCATGTTATATAACAACGTCATGTGAGTGCCAGGAAATGTAGTGTTGACATAACTGGAATGACGCTGGGATCAGAGCTGAGTAGTACAACCTGTTTTTATTGTACATGGGGGAGTTTAGTAATTGAGTCCAAGTAATGGACAACTCCTTTAATTGTATAATGTATAGACATAATGGGTCACTGACCCATTCTACTACATATGGAATCCAAACCTTTAAGGTATTCCACCAGCATGGCAGAGTGGTTAAGGCTTTGGACTTAAGGGGGCTTTACACGCAGCGACATCGCTAGCGATGTTGCTTGTGAAAGCACCCGCCCCCGTTGTTTGTGAGTCACGGGCAAATCGCTGCCTGTGGCGCACAATATTGCTGGGAGCTGTCACACATACTTACTTTCCTAGCGACGTCGCTTTGACGCCGCATGAACCACCCCCTTAGAAAGAGGCTGTTCACTGGCCGATCGAAGGGGGTGGCGGAGATCAGCTGCAGAAAGTCACGTCTACCTCCTTGCCGGCAGGACACAGATACAGTGTTGTTCGTCGTTCCTGGGGTGTCACAAGTAGCGATGTGTGCTGCCTCAGGAACGATGAACAACCTGCATCCTACACGAGCAACGACATTTGGGAAATGGACGACGTGTCAACAATCAATGATTTGGTGAGTATTTTACATCATTAGCGGTCACTCGTACGTGTCACACGCAACGACGTCGCTAACGAGGACGGATGTGTGTCACGAATTCCGTGACCCCAACGACATCTCGTTAGCGATGTCATTGCATGTAACGGGGCCTTTAAGCTACCATACTGAAGTATCCACATGGGTTAAATCCCCACTGCTAGTAAAAATGTTAGACTTGAAGTTCCGAATTATAAAAAGACCAATTCCCAAACAACACCTAAGATCCTGTTAACTAGTAGTGAAACAGTCATACAACTGCAACAGCCCTGAAGCTCACCCTTGTTAGCTTTACAACTAGGATAAGATTTTCATCTGAATATTAAAGGGAACATGTCACTTGTAAAAACGCTATTAACCTGCGGATATGGGGTTAATCTGCAGGCTAATAGAATTCTGAACCTGCCCGATGCCTGCACATTGACCTCTGCTGCCAGGAGGAAAAAACTTTATTCCTCTTTGTAGCATTTTGGTTTCAGTCATATAGGTGGCACCAGCGCTTGACAGTATTCCAGTTTTAGTCACTGCTCTGTTTATGGACAGCGGCGTCTGTAACCACGCCCCCATGCTAACTGACAGACACCCCTCATTACAACCAGCTGTCAGTCAGGGCGTGGGGCAGTTACAGATGCCGCTTTCCATTCACAGAGTGGTGACTGAACTGATGCCGCCGCAGTGACTAAAACTGGAACACTGCCAGGAGGAATAAAGGTCTTTTCTTACCAGCAGTGGGGTTCAATGTGCAGATGCTGGGCAGGATTCAAATGCTATTGACCTGGAGATTAACCCCATATCTGCAGTTTAATAGCAGTTTTATAGGTGACAGATTCCCTTAAAAGTCTGACAAGTGAATAGCATCAGTGAGGAAATAGATATAAAACTTAGCTTTTAATTTTAATCATTAAAATTGTGCAATATTAAAAAATACACTTAGGATCACCCTGCGGGTAACCAAAGGCCCGTATTCCCACACCGTGTCAGGGTACCTTTGGGCAAAAACCATTAGGGGATAACAATCGTGTGTGTTGGGGGTAATTAGAATCAAGCTGTCAGTATACAAAGTAGTACAGGGGATTAAGGACAGTGGTCCCACTACCGACATATGATATATATGGAAAATTGGATATAGCAATCCCACAAACACTGACAGCAGGATACAGCTTTAACCCCTTTAGCAAATATTCAACACACAGACAAAGCAATAATAAGGAAGGATCTCACCCATTTAGATGATCTTCCAATGCTTAACACAGTAAATTCTTATTGGAGGGGTCACAGCGGGGCTTGAAATCCGGGCTTGATGTAACTTGCCCTAAACCCCCTTGACTCCCGTCCTTACAAGGACGGTCCACATCTGAACCTATGTCCTTGTACACAGACGCCCCACATCCCTCCCGACGTGTTTCGTCACAATTAGTGACTCCTCAGGGGACCAAGCATGAAGAAGATGTAGTGGGCCAAAAATGGTGTGGCACCTGGAGGGTCCATACACCAATTGCTGCAAACCGCTAGCCCCATAAGTGATGACCTATAAATGTATGGTCAGGGCCCGCACAGCCAATCCAGATAACTTCCAATCAGGTGCAATTCATAATCACAAATGGCCAAATAAACACTCAACGCCCTTTTAGGAGGATTATTCCCGCTGGGTTACACGTGTCCTGGCGTCCCTCTGTCCTTCAGACTCCATTATCCCGGTGCGTGCATCGCATTTCTGTGTTGTGTATGCGAGAGCGAGGCTTGGACCACATCACGTGGTACAAACAGCACCACGTGATCAAACACGTGATCCGCCGCGTCATCGCTTCCTTCAGAGAGACGCTGCAGTGTAGGGACACGCCCCCAGGGCATCCAGATAGGTTAGAAAGGGGACTTAAAACCGCCTGTTACGTGCTTTACTGAGCTGTAGCGCCCTAGTAAAGTTCGTTTAAGAACATATAGATAAACGCCACATAGCCCCTATCGGTGGAGAGGGGACAGGATCACATCACATAATGTAAACATTGGCATGAGACTAAACACGTGATCCGCCGCGTCATCACTTCATTCAAGGGGACGCTACAGTGTAAAGACACGCCCCCAGGCCATCCAAAGGGGGGATTATAAACTGCCTGTTACGTGTTTTACTGGGCGACCACAGCCCTGGTTTAAATAGTATAGACATATATAGGTCCGCGCCACGTGGACCCTAACGGTGAAAAGGGGGAAGATCACATCACACGAATATACATTATCATGTGACCAGGCATGTAATCCACCACGTCGTCATTCCTTCAGTGCAAGTTATCGCGCGTTGAGACGCGGCCCCCGATCTGGCCGAGTATATTACAACGGGATCACTGAGCAGGTCCCATAGGGGCATATAACCCCAGAATAGTCTATACAATTTCATATTACCCCTGGTGTAACACACATACATCACTTAGATATGGAAAAGTCTGACAACCACATAATGATTGGTGTAATTAGTTTATGGCTTCAAACATTCAAATGTTTTTTCAAGTAAAAAAAAAGTAAATATTTGGTTAAAGAGAAAGTCAATTTGTTGAAGTATATATACTGTACATACTACAGTTACAGAATATATTTTAAAAGGTGTGATGTAGAAATGGAATGGGACCTGCAAAAACTATTCTAAAATGTCTTAGAGGTCACTATTCAAATATACATCGAAAATTGTCTCCTAGAGCTGTGCTTTTCAGAAATAGGGTGGCCAGAATGCATAGGAGAATTTGAAACAGAAAATTGGACTAAAGCCTGCTTTACACGCTGCAATGTATCTTACAATGTGTCGGCGGGGTCACGTCGTGAGTGACGCACATCCGGCATCGTAAGATACATTGCAGTGTGTGACAGCTACGTGCGATTGAACGAAAATCCGTTCATCGCATGCACGTCGTCCATTCCTCATGAAATGAACATGAGGTTGTTCAATGTTCCCGAGGCAGCACACATCGCAGTGTTTGACACCCCGGGAACGATGAACAGATCTTACCTGCGTCCTGCGGCTCCCGGCCGGTAATGCGGAGGGAAAGAGGTGGGCGGGATGTTTACGTCCCGCTCAGCTCTACCCCTCCGCTTCTATTGGCCGGCTGCCGCGTGACGTCGATGTGACGCCGGACGTCCCTCCCACTCCAGGAAGTGGACATTCGCCGCCCACAGCGAGGTCGTATGGACGGGTAAGTACGTGTGACGGGGTTAATCGTTTGTGCAGCACGTTCAACAAATTGAACGTGCCACACATACGATGGGGGCATTGCAAATGAAATTGCAACGTGTAAAGCTGGCTTAAGAAAATTAGTTGAACTTCTCAACTACAAGAAAATGTAACAAGGTTATATTGGCTTAACGTGAACCTGTCAGGTGCAATATGCACCCAGAGCCACAAGCAGTTCTGGGTGCATATTGCTAATCGCTGCCTAACTGTCTCTGTATACACTAGCATAGATAAAGAGATCTTTAGAAAAAGTATTTCTAAAGATACTTTATGATATGCTAATGAGGCCAGGGACTAGTCACAAGGGCGTTAGTTCCTGCGCTCATTCTGCCCTCTTAGCATGGTAGCATGCCCATAGGGATGAACTAACATGCTGTTCAATGCAGAATCACCAGCACTGACACACGTACCTGTGTCCGCTGTGACCCCTGATCTGAATGCCGGGCACTTTCGGTCATGACCGGAAGTGCTAGGACTTCTGATCAGCGGTGACAGCAGACACAGGTACATGCGTCACTGCTGGAGATGCTGCACTGAATAGCATGTTAGCACGCCCCTGTATGCGTACTGCCATGCTAAAAGGGCGGAATGAGCGCAGAAACTAATGGCCTTGCAAATAGTCCCTAGCCTCATTAGCATCCATAAAAGATCTAGTTCCAGTTAGGTAGCGATTAGCAATATGCACCCAGAACTGCTCGTGACTCTGGGTGCATATTGCATCTGACAGGTTCACTTTAAGAGACTCACAATTTGTGATTGGCGTTATCAAATCAACTGGCGTTCAGTGCAATTATTGGCTCTGGGGAGCCAGTCTACATAGATTTTATAGCTATCCACAAATGAAAGTTTAGAAAATTTGTTTGGATCCAGTACTTTCAACAAATTTTGTGTAAATGAATAGTACAAGCGAATATAAGAAACTTTATTATATATCTTCTCAGAGAAATATCCTCCCCCACATCCTGAACTTTGAGAATTTTGAGAAAACAGCTCAAATTCATCTTGCTCAAGAGCAGACTGACTGACAGTACAGCGAGAGGTCAGTTTACTCCTCCCATTATGCTCTATGGACAGCGTGAGGAGGAGTAAGGAGTAGAGGTAGCTACTAATTGGATTATCAAACATGGAGTCCACATCTAAACTCATAATTCTTTTGCGGACTAAAGACCACTTTACACGCAACAACATCACTAACGAGATGTCGTTGGGGTCACGGAATTTGTGAAGCACATCTGGCCTTGTTAGCAACGTCATTGCGTGTGAAACACAAGAACGACCATTAACGATCAAAAATACCATATCGTTGATCGTTGACACGTCGTTCTAATCTCAAATATCGTTGCTGCTGCAGGTACGATGTTGATCGTCGTTCCTGCGGCAGCACACATTGCTATGTGTGACACCGCAGGAACAAGGAACAACATCGTACCTGCGGCCGCCACCAATGACGAAGGAAGGAGGTGGGCGGGATGTTACGGCCACTCATCTCCGCCCCTCAGCTTCTATTGGGCGGCCGCTTAGTGACGCCGCTGTGACGCCGCACGAACCGCCCCCTTAGAAAGGAGGTAGTTCGCCTGACACAGCGACGTCGCTAGGCAGGTATGTGTGGCGGGTGTTAGCGATGTTGTGCGCCACGGGCAGCGATTTGCCCGTAACGCACAACCAACGGGGGCGGCTGCTTTCACCAGCGCTAGCGATGTCACTGTGTGTAAAGTGGCCTTTAATGAAAAGAGGTTTCATAGACTCTTTCAATATATCATGCTGATATTCTACCAAACTACTTTCAATATTTTCCATTTATGTAATACAGAAAATCAAAATCATTTTAATGTGAGCTGAAAATATTTGTGATACTGGGTTACAAGCCAGGTTTATGGACTGTTAAAACTTTTTATAATTGGCCATAGCAATAATTGGTCTCATTATAGTTATAGCACAACTACGAGCACATATAGGAATAAGCTAATAGCCGTAGTTTATTTTTCTCATAGCACAGAAGCGAAAATTGTCTTCCTCATGACCTTGCTTCATCTTTTTGAGGATAATGAAGCAGTAAGTTGAGACTTTTTCCCATTTCAGTGAGCAGTTTTCTATATGTCACCAGCACAATATTAGTTTTCTCCCTTAGACATCCTTTTCATCGAGTAAGGAGACAGAATAATGATTAGAACATTACAAATGGCATCTTTACAGAGAAACAGACATAAAGTTATTAGGAGCATAAAAAACGGAAAGGTATCTGTGCCTCGTAAACACAAGACATAATGGTGACATCCAATAACAATTAATGTCCCCATGTCAGAGACGAGAACACACTGAAAAAATAATATTGTAAAAATTAAGTTACTGTAGCAGAAGGTTTAGACTAATTGGATCTGTACTAGTTATATGCTTGGGTGACTCTCAAATAACTGTAAGCTAAACATGTGTTGTACTGGCTTCAAATTCTGGAATTATGATTAGCATTCAGTCTTCTTCTTCCATTTATGAAGGTCATATATCTCAGCCTTTTATCTCACTGTGAATGGTTTAGTTTAAATCAAACACATCTTTCATTTAGGACCATTTAACGACAGAATGTGCCGTGTAACAAATGGAACAGCAATTAGTTGATGTAAATATGTAACACTGCAATTTGGTAAACAGCCATAATTCGTTTCCTTATGGTTATATAAAATGTACCCTATTTCACATTTGTTATCTTTCTCAAGATGAGCACAAAATAAGCTATGCTTTCCTTCAACATATGAAAAATTCAGTTGGTTGAGATAATGTCTTAGCCTTGTACAGATATTTCCAACCTTATCCTATAGGTCAGGGAGCTGACGGACAAAAAAGCATAATAGGGTCTTATCCGGAAATTAAGAACCAAGAATGCAGAATTATTGCTCATCTTTTCTGGTTGTTTCTCACACAACCTTAGAGAAAATTGTGAAGACAAGAAGGAGCTCATATAGGGTCTTATCCGAGGAGTATAGGGAATAAAGGACATTAGGAAGTCTCACCTTCAAGGGTTCTGTGAGTCACCACCAACTGCACAAAGTATGGGTCACACGGTGGCACAGCTACTGCAGCCCCATGTGTAAGTAGAGGAAATTAGAGGAAATCAATGAAGAGACTGGATGTTGATGACGTGCCACAATTGTAAAAGATGATTCCAGATATATTAATGAAAGTGATTTATTTCTACGTGTTTTGGATAGCCACCCTCTCCTTCTTTAGGGATTTTTCCTGAAGGAGAGTTTAGTTCTCCGAAACGCGTAGAAATAAATCACTTTTATTAATATATCTGGAATCATCTTTTACAACTGCGGCGTGGCATGAACACCCAGTCTCTTCGGTTTCCACAGCCTTACAAAAAGCATAGCAAATGGGTCAGCTACTACTAAATTCACAGAGCATAAGGTCAGAAGAATTGTGAAGGAACAGCGAGACAACTTGGTTTCATTTGATGGATGAAACCTGTTAGCAATTGAACTGATAGGCTACTATATTAAAAAAATACTTCTCACTTTTATGGGGTTTTTTACTGGATGGTTTGAGATTGTATTAAATTAGGATAATGAAAAATTCCATTAGCATTAGCTATAGTGTAAAGGTGTGAAGGAATATTGAGTAAGGGTATGAAGGAATAAAGGGTAAGGGTGTGAAGGAATATACAGTAAGGTAAGGGTGTGAAGGAATATTGGGTAAGGGTGTGAAGGAGCCAGGAAACAATGTGGTTTCATTTGCTCTATCAAAGAAATGATAGAGAAGCCAGTACACTGGATGCGGGTTGCAGGTGGTTTAATTCTACGAGTTTTGAAGTGATTTCACTTCTTCCTCAGGATACCACTAAGTACTTAGTGAGATCACTTAGAAACACATAGAGTTAAATCCCTTGCAACCCGCATCCATTCTCTTTTATCATTTCTTTGGCAGCGCAGATGAAACCGCTTGTCTCCTGGTTCCTTCACACCCTTACCCTATATTTCTTCACACCTTTACCCTATATTCCTTCACACCCTTATCCAATATTCCTTCACACCCTTACCCAATATTCCTTCACACCCTTACCCAATATTCCTTCACACCCTTACCCAATATTCCTTCACACCCTTACCCAATATTCCTTCACACCCTTACCCAATATTCCTTCACACCCTTACCCAATATTCCTTCACACCCTTACCCAATATTCCTTCACACCCTTACCCAATATTCCTTCACACCCTTACCCAATATTCCTTCACACCCTTACCCAATATTCCTTCACACCTTTACCCTATATTCCTTCACACCTTTACCCTATATTCCTTCACACCTTTACCCTATATTCCTTCACACCTTTACCCTATATTCCTTCACACCCTTACCCTATAGCTAATGCTAGTGCAATTTTTCATTATAGTAATTCAATACAATCCCAAACCAGTAAAAAAAAGTAAAAGTAAAAAGCATTTTTTTTACATAATAGCCTATTATTTCAATTACTAACAAGTGTTAGTAATTGAAATACTAGGGTATTCATCACAGTCCAGCAGTAAGAAACAAAAAGAAAAAAAAAGATTGTTTTTAACCCCTGATTTTGCATTTTTACGCTTTTGTTTCTTCCTCCCTTTATTCCAAGAGTCATCATTTTTTTATTTTTCCATCAATATAGCCATGCAAGGGCTTGTTTTTTGCAGAATGAGTTGTATTTTGGAATGACACCATTTATTAGTATGATGTAATGGTAAGCGAAAAAAAATCCAGGTGTGGCGTAATAGCAAAAAAAATTAAATTCTGCATTATTTTTTTGTTTTTTGATTTAAAGCATTCATTTTACTATAAAACTGACCTGGCAGTATGATAACTATAAAACTACAAAAGTGGCCTGGCAGGCAGATACCAAACCCTTTATAGTTTTTGCTTTTTTAAGTGGTGAAAAGAAGTCTGAAATTTAAAAAAAAAAAATTCTTGCCTCTGCGCGACTTTCCGAGAGCCATATTGTTTTCCATTTTTAAGATAAGGAGCTGCGTGAGTGCTTGTTTTTTGCGTCCGAAGCTGATGTTTCTATTGGTATTATTTTGGGACACATACGATGCTTTGATCACCTGTTATTAAATTTTTTTCTGTTGTTGCGGTGGCTGAAAAATTGCAATTGTTTTTTTTCTTCTTGTTACTCTGTTTACCGATTGGATTAATTTATTTCATATTTTGATAGAACCGACTTTGACTTTTATGAATGTAGTGATACAAAATATGTGATTTTTGTTATTATTTCTTAATTTTTAATGTGGCAAAAGGGGAGTGATTTCAACTTTTTATGCATTTTTTCTTTTTTTCATATTTCATAAAACACTTTTATCTACTTTGCACTGTGTTTAAAAGTTCTGTTGGGGGACTTGAACCTGCAATGGTCTGATCACTTGTTCTATATACAGCAATGTCACTGCATTGCTGAACATGGAAGAAATCACAGTTTTCTATGAACGTAAGACATGGGCTGCATTTCACAGGAGTAGTGAGATGACAGACACAGGGATGATCAGCTAACCCCTAGCTGTCATGAAAACTCATCAGCATCCCGCGATTGTGTTGCAGGCATGCCCATGAGGGCTCAGAACAGCACGCCTCAAATTAAATCAGCCGGCATGTGCATGGAAAGATGTGGGCTCAGTGTGTGAGCCCGCATCTAGGCAAGGAGATGACCTATGACATACATAGTACATTGCATGTCCCTCCACTGGCTCCCAATCTTCCACCATATCCAATTCAAACTACTAACACTAACCTACAAAGCTGTGTATAATCTGTCTCCACCCTACATCTCTGAACTAATCTCCAACACGTCTCCCCCGGTCCTCACAAGACCTCCTTCTCTCCTCCTCTCTCATTCCCTCCTCTCGCAACCGACTCCAAGACTTCTCCCGAGCATCCCGTCTCCTGGAACTCGCTGCCTCAACACGTCAGACTATCCCTTTGCAAACTTCAAACAGAACCTGAAAACTCACCTGTTCAGAAATGCCTACAATCTACAATGAACTCACTGCCGCCCGACCACCGTGCAGAGCTGCCGCCCGACCACCGTGCAGAGCTGCCGCCCAACCACCGTGCCGAGCTGCCGCCCAATCTACACCCCATCTACTGTCTCCTC
This sequence comes from Anomaloglossus baeobatrachus, assembly GCF_048569485.1. Classification (NCBI taxonomy): domain Eukaryota; kingdom Metazoa; phylum Chordata; class Amphibia; order Anura; family Aromobatidae; genus Anomaloglossus; species Anomaloglossus baeobatrachus. The sequence continues at coordinate 159,117,907 of NC_134355.1, read as the reverse complement.
CCCATATTTCTATAGAATGTAAGCCCGCAAGGGTAGGGCCCTCTTCCCTCTGTACTAGTCTGTCTACTGTAACTTGTGTATGTATTTTGTATGTAACCCCCTTCTCATGTACAGCACCATGGAATTAATGGTGCTCTATAAATAAATAATAATAATAATAATAATAATAATAATAATGGGTCATCAAGGGGCTAATGGTTTTATTTTTTTTTATTATGGGACCCTACAGTTGATGACTAGTATCCATCTAGGTCATTAATTATATCCATCCACTTACAAAATAGACAAAAGTAAAGGGGTTGGTGTTACAGTTTGCAGGATCTTCTGCAGGATCTTCTGTGGCTGGCACCTGGAGATGGAAACTATGTGATCGCAATTATGCGTTTAACATAAATGTGGTTATGTGCTGACTAGACGTGCACAGCATCACTCAATATAACCACTGGAGAATCCCAACAGCTCGCACACTACGAGCTGTAAGGATTCACAAGTCTGCAATTACATAGAGTGGCTGCAGACTTTAAACCCAGGCCTAAAAAATCCCTTTAATTCAAGACATCCAAGATCCATAAAAGGTCTTATTTAAGGGTGCTTTACATACTGTGACATCGCTAGCGATTGCTAGCAATGTTGCAAGCAATAGCACCCGCCCCCGTCGTTCATGCGACATTTGGTGATCGCTGCCGTAGCGAACAATATTGCTAAGGCAGCGTCACACGCGCATACCTGTTCAGCGACGTCGCTGTGACCGACGAACAATCCCTCCTTAAAGGGGGAGGTGCGTTCGGCATCACAGTGATGTCACAGCGGCGTCACTAAGCGGCCGCCCAATAGCAGAGGAGGGGCGGAGATGAGCGGGCGGAATATCCTCCTTCCTTCCTCATTGCCGGTGGACGCAGGTAAGGAGATGTTCATCGTTCCTTCGGTGTCACACATAGCGATGTGTGATGACGCAGGAACGACGAACAGCCAGTGGCATGCACCACCAACGATATTCTGAAAAGGAGTAACATGTCAATGATCAACGATTTTTGACGTTTTTGCGATCGTTGATCGTCGCTCCTTGGTGTCACACACTGCGATGTTGCTAACGACGCCGGATGTGCGTCACTAACGACGTGACCCCAACAATATATCATTAGCAATGTCGCAGTGTGTAAAGCACCCTTTACATCTAGTGCACCTTGTGTGCTGTTACTGCGGTAGGTTTAGGAAGAAGTTAAGACAAAAGAATTTGTTATCCAAATTTGACAACTCCTTTAAAAATGGCACATTTGATCATGATAATAAGGGCTGAACAGAAAAAGGACATTTTTATACTAGAATATTTGAAAATATAAATCATAATGTTCTCATGCATTTTTTTAAATCAGTTGTCTGATTCACAGTGAAGCACATATATCAAAAACAACATTTAATGATGCTTTTTTTTTTGCATCGAGGTCAATAGTGTATGTATTATTCAACTAAAGAAAATAGTGCATCGATCGGGCATATCAAAGCATTTCAGATGTAAGAAAAAAATGTAATTGTTTCTTTCTCAAAAATAAGGGGCTTTATCTTCTTCTTTCATTCGAGAGGTGACTGTGAATATGTAGCCATTGCCAAATGGAATAATGGTATAACACAAATAGGTTTCTATAGCTAAATTATTTAAAGGGAACCTGTCAGTTGATTCTTGCTGCTCAATCCAAGGGAAGCATGAATCAAAGCCTAGCTGCATAATTGCAGCCTGGTATTTAATTCTCTGACTAGCTCCGGCATTTCAGAGAAAATATAGTTTGAAGATCTGGCTGGTACCAGAGCTAGAGACCAGACTAGTCCAGTTCTGTCTACGAGTATTTACTCATAAGGAAGTTATCAACTATAACAAAACACTTTAATGTGGTCCCAAAGTGTCTCCAATCAAGAGTCCATATCAAACACTTCAAAAGACCATATTCTATTTCAATTAGGCTACTTTCACACCTCCGGTTTTTGCTATGCGGCACAATCCGGCACTTTGCAGGAAAATCGCAACCGGTTTTTTTTTGCTGCCGGTTGCGATTTTCCTGCATAGACTTTAATTAGTGCCGCATTGTGCCGCATGGCCTTGCGTTCCGTCCGGTTTTTGCCGCATGCGGCAGATTTAGCCGATGCGGCGGCCGGATGGAACGTTGCCTGGCACGTTTTTTCGTGCGGCAAAAAAAAACGCATCGCGCCGCATTCGGCCGATGCGGCGCATTTTTCAATGCATGCCTATGGCGGCCGGATGCGGCGCGATGCGGCAATAACCGCATCCGGCCGCCGCATGCGGTTTTTGCCACTGCGCATGCTCAGTAGCATGCCGCAAGCGGCAAAAACCGGACTGGCCGCACAGGAAAAACTTATGCAAAGGATGCGCAGCCGGATTGAGCCGCAGAGCTCAAGCCGGATGTGTGAAAGTAGCCTTACCAATCTTTATTAACATGATTAAAAAACAAAAAACACTAGACACAATAGACATGTTTAAAAATTCTCGACTCCCTGACGAAGCTACGTGAAACGATCGTTGGAGTGGTGTGGGGAGGGTCTGTCTAGGTAAAGTATCATGGAAAATTAAACAACTGTTTAATCTATGCTTTGCCCCTTGTTTGGGAAGGACTCTGGTAATTCCTCTGGAAGGAACTGTGAGTTCTCCCACTCTTTCATACATCTTGAGATTAAGGATTCATATCCTCTGGGTTTGATGTGTTAGGATACTATAATAATAAACGGAGGATTAATCCATTGAATTCTAATGAGTAAGAGGGGATATATAATCCATGATATATGGTAATCAGGAATCAGCAAAGTATTATTATGAACTAAATGCTGTATGATATTATAAATGAATGAATTATGATGGGCCCTCCACCCTACACCTTGTTTTTGTCAATTTTTAAACATGTCTATTGTGTCTAGTGTTTTTTGTTTTTTAATCATGTTAATAAAGATTGGTAATTGAAATAGAATATGGTCTTTTGAAGTGTTTGATATGGACTCTCAGTTCTGTCTACGGCTGGCTTCTTTTAGCGCATCTCCAGGTTAGGGCTGACATCAGCATCCGGTATACCCTGGCAAGTGCTGGGGCTCTCAGCAAAAGGGTGGGCCCTCTTGCCGTTGTCAGGGACGGTGATTTTTTCTGCAACCTCCTGGCAGATTTCCAGGGACTTTGCCAGCTATCGGCATTTTACACTTGCACTTGCAGTGCAAGCACATACATGTGCATTGTAGGATGGGGTCCATCGTGAGCGAAGTTAATGTTTGATGCTTTCGTATCCCACAGATAAAAATGAGCCACAGTGCAAGCCAGGATCCCCCAGAGATTTATGCCCCCCAGTGCTGTATGACCCGATTGCTGTATTCCTACCAGCAATGTGTATTCCCCTCAGTAATGTGTATGCCCGTCAGAGCTGTATGCCCCCCACCCCAGTAATGTTTATGCCCTCTAGTGCTGTATGCTTCCCAGTGCAGTTTGTCCCTCCACCTCAGTAACATGTTTGCCCACCAGTAATGTGTATGCCACCCAATAATGTGGTTACCTAAAGTAACATGTATGCCCCCCCAATGAAGTGTGTGCCTCCAGCCTACCATGTGATGTATATACAGCAATCTCAGTGTGCACTATGCATGGACATGTCTATTGAAGTGACAGCCATCAAGCAGTACGCCCTGCACAGACACAGCACCCAGGCGGAGCTGGACAGGAGACAAAGTGTAGCAGGTGAGCGAGGCTTCTTGCTATAGGAATATGACGCGCCCACTGGGGCCTGGGGCGACTTGTTACCGGGCTGCGGTTCTTCTGCTGCTGGGACGCCACGGTGGCTAGGCCCGGTTCCATGACCCCAATGGTGTCATTTAATAAAAAGGAAGGGGATGATGATGTTTGATTCGTGACGCCACCTGTTGTATGCAGCAAGTTAGGTGCCGCCGCTGCAAGATGGGGGACCTCTGGGGCAGATGGTGACGCGGCTTAGATTGTGTAGCTCCCCATAGGTAGAGCTGGGCCCCAGGGTGGATGGGAGTAGTAGTAGTATATGATGGCGGGCACAGGTGAATAATGGAAAGACACAGGGATGCAGTCTCAAGGTTTTTACTCACTGTAGCCAGTTACACACACCAGGGACCACCTTTGGAGTGCCAGGATTCACCGTGATGGGCTCCAGCCGATCCCGGGTAGTTCGGAGGTCGAGTCCGGTGCACCTTTCTAAAGTGTACTCTTTCATTGTCGTCTCTGTGCTTGCTTCGCCCTACTGCCTTGCATCCTTGCTCATTGAAGCCTGTATCTGTGCCCATGAACCCTGTGGGGTGGCGTGAAGCTCTATCCCTTGGTCCTTTTTGGTCACCTTCGAGCAAATTCATGTGCAGTGTGTGGCTGTGGTACTTGGACTCACCCAAGCCGTTGGTTTTGCTAGCGGAGCCCGTAGGTTCTTCTCCTCTAGCCTAGGGACCAATCCCCATGTTGCGACCTAGTCCTTCTGTCGCGGGCGGAGGAGGGGACGCCACGCTCTCCGACTGCTCGGGTCTGGCTGCCGCTGCGGCTGCTGCGGACTGCTGCTGCCGCTGCTCGGTGGCTCGAGCGATGGGCCGGATCCCGGGGACTCGAGCGGCGCTCCTCGCCCGTGAGTGAAAGGGGATTGGGTTTTGGGATAGTTTATTGTCCGTGACGCCACCCACGGTTGTGGTGATTAAGTGGACACCACCGCTGCTGTCTGGGGAGCCCGGGAGTGATGGTATGGAGCAGCCAGTTGTTGATTTGCCCCTCTGTGGGTAGGGGTTTCGGTGCTCCCGGGGCCCAGTGATGGGGTTGGTATGGTGGACAGGCGGGTATGGGGCCTGTGGAGGTGCAGGGGCGCAGGGGCAGCGCGGTGCCGCACGGCACGGAGGTACTCACTCAGCCAGTAGACACGACACAGTTCTCGGTAAACAAACGGCTGGTTGGACGGGTCCCTCGGACGGTTACGGTGCTGCGGTTCCCTGCAGTTAGCGGTGACGGTCTCTTCCCTGCACCTATGTAAAGTCTCTTGGTAGCGATGGGTCCCCACCGGTTACCCACTCCTCGGCTTCAATCTGGGCCGAAGGAGCCCTACTTTGCCCGCAGGCGCTGGCCCTGGGTAACTGGTGCCCTGGCGGTGGCGGTTTCTCCCCTTCACGGTCGGGCTGTTGCCTTCAATCGGGACTTGGTTGTTAGGAGACAGAGGTCCCCTTCACTGACGGATTTGGCAAATTATGGCGACTCCTAGCCTTGCCGGGATCCGAAAGGCCCCTGCCCTGGTGCTGACTGTTCTTCGTATACTGCTCCAGTACCGCTGGGTCACCACCCGTCCGCGGTCCTTCCAGCAACCTCCAAACAGTCCCCCTGCAGACTATCACCGCCGTCTGCTGACCTTGCTGTCTCAGTCCGGGGCACACACCCGGACCAACTTCAGGCTTCCTTAACTGTTTCTTTTCTGTCGCCACTCTTACTGTCCTCCTTTACCACTTCACTGTTTACTCCTTCACTACCATGGCTTAACTGCCTGGTTCTCCCGCCTCCAGGGCTGTGAACTCCTCGGTGGGCAGAGCCAACCGCCTGGCCCACCCCCTGGTGTGGACATCAGCCCCTGGAGGAAGGCAACAAGAATTTTAGGTTAGCTTGGTGTACCTGCCGGGAATGTGGGGTGCATGTGATGTTGTGACCTGTGACCCCTGGCTTGCCCAGGGCGTCACATTCCCCTTTAGCAAAACGCAGACCGTCCTCGGGCTGCCCGTCCAACACCGGTTTTATTTTCCTTTTGTTTTTCTGTAAAATAGAAAAAACGGTAACATATATACAATTTATTGCATCATCCCACATCGGGAGGTTCAGTTCTTAAACGTTACAAACATTAAAACGGTTAACGGTTACGGTCTCCGCTCTCTCCCACCCAAGTAACCTGGCCCTGATGCTGCCCCTAAAGCCCAGGCAGCACCCCTTGACCCAAGTCCAGCACAAGTTACCCAAGCGGGATCTGTCCTTCCCCTCCAGAGGGTAGCCACCGGTTCCTGTGGTGGCTGGGCCCCAGCCTGCTCTGCTGTGGGCCCTCCCTCCAACCTGCCTCTCCGGAGGCGGTAAATGCGGAAACGGTAACGGTAACACAACTTATTTACAAGCCACTAACGTCTGTGGTTGCCCTGCAAGTTCACGGGCTTGTCCATAGGAGTTCCTATGCATATTTTTCAAACGGTCCCCACGGGGACAACGGTGCCGGCAACGGCCGGTTTCCAAATCACAGAAGAATCAGGTGACTGTTCGGTAATCAATTCTTCATTGTCACTAAAAGTTTCAAACAAACACACTGGTGGTCCCAACGGGGACGGTGCAACGGTGCTCCGCTGCCTTACTCAGATTCTTCTGCTGAGGCGGACCCATCCTCTGCCACCAGCATATCAAACATACACTGACATGCCTGCTGTGACAGGGGTACCCGGTACCCATTTCCACCGGTACGCGGGGTATGGAAAACCACGGGGTCTCCTACATAGCGGGAATGCTCACTTGCCTCTTCAAACTCAGAAGCGGACCCGGGGCTGGGGCCGGAGTCATCATCTCTTGTTCCTGCGCCAGGCGGGTTACCGCCAGCTGCCGCAGCCTCCTGGCCTCCAGCGTCCAGCACATCAGATCCCTCTGCAGCAGCACGGGGCAGCAGGTCAGGCGAGTTTACACTGAGGCGCCCCAGAAGTAACGGCAAGGATGATGCATAGGTCGAGACTAGGCCGGGCCCCTCAGCCGCAGCGGCCGGTCCTGGTAGGACATAGGGACGTGGGTCACCAGTCGGTTCTGCTACATCCGTTCCCCCTCCGTACATCGGGGCAGTTGCAATCAGCATCTCCACCTCGTTGGTCCACTGCTCCATCATCCTGAAGATCTGACCCTGCTGACGTTGGTGGAATTGAATCACCCGGGCTTTCATCCATGCCACGGTCCCGGGCTCGGGGTCTGGCACAATCACTGCCGGGGCTTCTGGCACATTTTCATTATAGGGCCGCGGTTCCAGCGGTTCCCCCGGGAATGATTCGGGAACGTCCTGAGTGTCTGCAGCCGGTTGGTCCGCCGGGGCGGATTGGCAGGGTATCGCTACCAGTTGGGCAGGTAGCGGGCCTAGTGGTGGGGCGGCAGCAGCTAACGCGGGTAGTGGGGGGACGAGAGGCAGGGTGAGCGGAGGCAGGCCGGGCCCCTCAGCTTCAATGGCCGATCCCTCGGGAATACAGGGGCGTGGGTCTCTTACCCGCTCCTCCAAATCCTCTTCCACCTCGCGTCTCCGCATAGCTGCCACCACGTCCGCCATGTCGGTCTCCCACTCCTCCAAGAGGAGTCGCATGTGGGCTTGCAGACGGTTACTCAGCGGGACGGTCCGGTCCCTCAACCACGTCGCCGTGCCGGGCGCGGGGGCTTCCTCGTTGGGAGTTGGGTTGTACATCTTGGCAATCGTGCCTTCCAGGAACCCGGTATTGCTGCAGAGTTCTGGCGTCTCTGCTTCTATAGCCGCGGCTACATGCGACCAGTCGCCATTTCGTCCCCCTTAGCCTCTTTCCGGCCCCTCCTCTATCGGGGCGGGGTTTTGGCCTTCGCGCCTCTGCTACTCGAGAAGACGCTCGAGCGGGAACTTTTCGCGCCAAAGATGGCGACTTCTGAAATTTTCCGGCCGGATACCTCCGGCGGTCACAAGGCGCACCTCTACCCAACGGCAGAGCGGTAAGATCCTGTTCGTGACGCCAAGTAGTCGTGGGCGGAGGAGGGGACGCCGCGCTCTCCCACTGCTCGGGTCCGGCTGCCGCTGCGGCTGCTGCGGCCTGCTGCTGCCGCTGCTCGGTGGCTCGAGCGATGGGCCGGATCCCGGGGACTCGAGCGGCGCTCCTCGCCCGTGAGTGAAAGGGGATTGGGTTTTGGGATAGTTTATTGTCCGTGATGCCACCCACGGTTGTGGTGATTAAGTGGACACCACCGCTGCTCTGTCTGGGGAGCCCGGGAGTGATGGTATGGAGCAGTCAGTTGTTGATTTGCCCCTCCGTGGGTAGGGGTTTCGGTGCTCCCGGGGCCCAGTGATGGGGTTGGTATGGTGGATAGGCGGGTATGGGGCCTGTGGAGGTGCAGGGGCGCAGGGGCAGCGCGGTGCCGCACGGCACGGAGGTACTCACTCAGCCAGTAGACACGACACAGTTCTCGGTAAACAAACGGCTGGTTGGACGGGTCCCTCGGACGGTTACGGTGCTGCGGTTCCCTGCAGTTAGCGGTGACGGTCTCTTCCCTGCACCTATGTAAAGTCTCTTGGTAGCGATGGGTCCTCTCTGGTTACCCACTCCTCAGCTTCAATCTGGGCCGAAGGAGCCCTACTTTGCCCGCAGGCGCTGGCCCTGGGAAACTGGTGCCCTGGCGGTGGCGGTGTCTCCCCTTCACGGTCGGGCTGTTGCCTTCAATCGGGACTTGGTTGTTAGGAGACAGAGGTCCCCTTCACTGACGGATTTGGCAAATTATGGCGACTCCTAGCCTTGCCGGGATCCGAAAGGCCCCTGCCCTGGTGCTGACTGTTCTTCGTATACTGCTCCAGTACCGCCGGGTCACCACCCGTCCGCGGTCCTTCCAGCAACCTCCAAACAGTCCCCCTGCAGACTATCACCGCCGTCTGCTGACCTTGCTGTCTCAGTCCGGGGCACACACCAGGACCAACTTCAGGCTTCCTTAACTGTTTCTTTTCTGTCGCCACTCTTACTGTCCTCCTTTACCACTTCACTGTTTACTCCTTCACTACCCTGGCTTAACTACCTGGTTCTCCCGCCTCCAGGGCTGTGAACTCCTTGGTGGGCGGAGCCAACCGCCTGGCCCACCCCCTGGTGTGGACATCAGCCCCTGGAGGAAGGCAACAAGGATTTTAGGTTAGCTTGGTGTACCTGCCGGGAATGTGGGGTGCATGTGATGTTGTGACCTGTGACCCCTGGCTTGCCCAGGGCGTCACACTTCCACCTGTAGATTATGTGTGGAACAAGGCCACGAGAGATTAGCTCCTGTGGTCTCTAGGACCCTTTCTGTAGGTGCCCGGGCCGAGCAGTACCTGCTCCAGGCCACTGGTCTTAGCTCCTCCACTGCTCCTCAGACTGAACTCCGCACTTCACACTGTGTTCCCACTTTGTACTATGTTCCTACTCCTAAGACTCCTCCTGACAGCCTGGCTTCAGGTATAATCACACTCTCTGCCATGTCTGATGATTTGTTTCTGAGCCTGGGTGTCGTGCTTCGTGTGAACCGGTGTTGACCTCCTCCTTACCCGAGATGGAATACCACACATCTGGCTGAGGTGCAGTACCTCTGTGGCGACTGAAACCTCAGGGGTGCCACAAATATTTGAAAAAAGAGATACTTAGCTTATGTATTGACCAATGCATGTGAGCCCGGTAATCATGACAGTTTGCTCTCTTACATATTGTGACCCTAACTTGAAATGCCGCTATCTGGGTTAAAAACCTACATGCCTGGGCAGAAGGGATCTAGTTATAATGGAAGATGGACACAATCTGGTTATTGGGTGCACTGCTGATTTCTGTTCAGACATGTAGGCTTTTAACCCAGATATATTTGTAGTTCATTTGTTTCTGACTGAGCACTCTGCCCTATAACCAGGGTGTGTCCATTTTCCATTATAGTTGGATCCTTTCTGCCCAGACATGGAGGTTTTCAACCCAGAAAGTTGCATTTCAAGTTAGGGTTCCGATATATAAGAGATCACCTTGTCGTGGTTAACAGGCTCACATGCATTGGCCAATGCATAACCTAAAGGGTAAGTTACACGCTACGATATATCTAACAATATGTCGTCGGGGTCACGTTGTTAGTGACGCACATACGGCATCGTTTCACATATCGTAGCGTGTGATAGCTACGAGCGACTGTGAACGAGCAAAAATACTCACCTTATCGTTGCTCGTTGACACGTCACTCATTTTCAAAAACTCAAACATCCTTCTGCGCGCCGCTTGTTCATCATTCCCGAGACAGCACACATTGCTCCGTGTGACACCCTGGGAATGATGAACTGCAGCTTACCTGCATCCCGCCGGCAATGCGGAAGGGAGGAGGTGGGCGGGATGTTTACGTCCCGCTCATCTCCGCCCCTCTGCTTCTATTGGCCGGCCGCTGTGTGACGTCACTGTGACTGACGCCGAACGTCCCTCCCCCTTCAGGAAGTGGATGTTCGCTGCCCACAGCGAGGTCGTTTGGAAGGTAAGTACGTGTGACGGGGGATTATGACTTTGTGCGACATGGGCAACATGTGAACGCACGATAAATCGTAGCGTGTAAAGCAGCTTTAGTATTTCTTTTTTCAAATATTCTTAGAGCAGTAATGTAATACCAGAGTTTCCTTATTCATTGTTAGTAGTCTAGAGTGCAGATGTATATATTTTTGTTGTTATATTGTGTCTTCAGCTTGCACCTGTTCACACCTATTGGATGTGCTGGTCAGTCTTTTTTTATATATATATATATATATATATATATATATATATATTTGCGTATATATTTATATTTGTGTATATATAATTTTGGGAATTTGTCTTCAAAAATGTATATGTAAGTATTGCCTGTAGGTGTACATGTTTGTGTATGTGCGTGTCTGTGTGTGCATAGGGCCCTCTGAGACTCTTTCGTCCGGGGCCAACAAAAACCTGGAGCTGGCTCTGCTCCAAGTGAATGATTTGCCTCATGCTGCGGGAGAGAGCTATCAATCATCTCTGACTGTCCTGGTAGAGTTGATAGATCTGCAAACTATATTTTGTCTGTAATGCAAAAGAATTTTAGAGAGAAACATACTTGGCCACAATGAAGCAGCCAGGCTTTGACTCATGCTCATAGTTTGGACGGCATGAATAAGTTTACAGGTTTTTTTATATGTGGACTGTCAACAAAAAGAGGAACATATGAATTTTCCCCTAAAATATAACCTGCTGTCCGTGGAAAAATGAGAGCAAATGGATGACAAACATATCTGAATAACACCTTACACAGACACTGGTGACTGTGGGGTCTGAAACTCTGTTATGCCTCTTGATATGTCAGAAAAAATATCATTGCACTAATTTGGTGCCATCTGCTTGGCTATAAGCAGCAACTAAACAGCAATGGTGATGGCCTCTATGGGACTTTCTGGAATTCTCTCTCCTACAGTGCGCAGAAGAGAATGTAACGCAGGTTAAACCTAAAAATACACCAATGGTTTAAATGTTAATCTTTATGTAAAAATCAAAGAATAGGGAGAAATAACACATAAACCAAACAACAAAGAAAGGCGCAAGAAAATGTTAGTAATCATATTCTGTGACAACTTTCTACAGGCAACAGAAACAGTTTTTATCTTTGCATGAAAGCCGGAATAATTATAGAAACCTATGAACGGAAAATGATTACTAAGGAGTAAAAATAACTTAATTTTGACAGAATTTCTACTTTGCAATGCAAATAGAAGGCCACTTTGTAAGGTCATCAAAAATTGAGCTGCAGTCATAAATTAAATATTGCTTATTGTACAGACTGAACGTTCAAAGAGGAAAATGTGAGGAAGTATGTTACTGAAAGTCAGGGAGGCTGCAATGGTGACACTGGTGAACAATAAGCGAACATGCTGTCATTACCTTTAGTGGATAGGACACATATTTAGCAAGAAATGGACTTTCTAACATTTCTGTTTATGTGACAGACAAAAATAAAATGATATCAATAATCCTAAAATGCAGGGAATTTAACTCCTTCAGCCCCAGAGCGGTTTCCATTTTTTTGTTGTTTTTTTTTGCGGTTTTGTTTCTTCTTCCGAGAGCCGTAACTTTTTTATTTTTCTGTCAATCTTGCCATATGAGGGCTTGTTGTTTGCGGGACGAGTTGTACTTTTAAATGAAACCATAAGTTTTACCATATAGTGTACTGGAAAACAAAAAAATTCCAAGTGTGGAAAAACTGCAAAAAAACTGTGATCGCACAATAGTTTTTGGGATATATTATTCACCGTGTTCACTCTCTGGTAAAACTGATGTGTCATTGTGATGCCTGAGGTCGGTGCGAGTTTGTAGACACCAAACATATATATGTATAGGTTTACTTGTATCTAAGGGGTTAAAAAAAATTCACAAGCTTGTCCAATAAAAGTGGCATACGTTTTGCACCATTTTTCGAAACCCGTAGCGTTCTCATTTTTTGGGATCTATGGCTCAGTGATGGCTTATTTTTTGCGTCTCGAGCTGACATTTTTAACGATACCATTTTTGCACAGATGCTACATTTTGATCGCCTGTTATTGCATTTTGTGTAAAAATGCGGCGACCAAAAGATGTAATTTTGGCGTTTGGAATTTTTTTGCCGCTACGCCGTTTACTGATCAGATTAATTGATTTTATATTTTGATAGATCGGGCATTTCTGAACACGGCGATACCAAATATGTGTATATTTTTTTAACCCTTTAATTTTTAATGGGGTGAAAGGGGGGTGATTTGAACTTTTAGTTTTTTTGGGTTTTTTTAACTTTTTTGTTTTATTTTACTAGTCCCCCTAGGGGGCTATATGGATCAACAATGCGATCGCTCTACACTATCTGCTGATCACAGCTACACAACTCTAAACAGCAGATATGGTCACTTCCTGATTCATTCGGCTCCGGGCCAGTGAAACTGAAAGTGACTCATGATAGCTAGAGGCGTCATCACATGACACCATGGCAACCACTGAAAGTCACATGATCACGCACGTGACTTCCGGTGGGGGTGGCGGTAAGTGAAAATAATGGCCGCGCGCATATACATCTCTCTGCCAGACTTTGGCAGCGAGATGTAAGGGGTTAAATGTTCCGGGTGGAATGCGATTCCACTCGGAACATGCAGGCACACATGTCAGCTGTTGAAAACAGCTGATATGTGCGTAGATCACCGCGACCTGCCCACGGCAGGGGGCGGGGATTAACCTCACGCGATCCAGATCCGTCCTTGGTCGTGAAGGGGTTAAAGCAACTCAAAAGGCGCCTGCTGATGATCTTCTTTTTGTCATGATTCATGTATGGCTCTGCCGTCCCTGAGCCAGTGCATGTATCCTGCCTCCAGGGTTTAGGTCCCTTGGGAGAGGCCTGTTCGTTCTGGCCTCGTTCCGGGGGTCGTGCCGCCATATCTTGGTGCTGCTATTTCCAGGACGCTGCCAGTAATATTTCCAACTTTACTGTGTGCAATGTTCCTGAGAGAAGTCCTCTGTTTCTTTTCCAAAAACCCGGTACTGTTCGTCCTAACCTCCGTCCCTCCTGCCCGACCTGACCTGACCTCCAATTCCCCGACTTGACCTGACCTGTGTTTCCCAGGCCCGACCTTACCTCCATCCCTCCTGCCCATCCTGAGCTCCGTCCCTCCTTCCTGACCTTACCTCTATCCCTCCCTGTCCTCCGGACTCCGGTCCTGTTCCGTGTCCTCCACTCCCTCCCCTGTGCTTACTTGCTCTCCAAGTATCTGACTTCCGCTCTGTTCTTTGACTTTGGTTTGTTTTCTTCTTGGTTCAGATGTGACATACCGGCATAGACCCTGACTGATCGACTATCCCTGCTCTTGTGGTAGCAACCTCTAGTGGCCTTCTGTCTTACTGCATTCAGTGTCAATGTTAGTATAAAGATTTTCAGTAACAGTCCAGTCCTTCTGAGGTACCTATATATCTATTAGGGTGTACCACCATAGTTGTATACATGGTAACCTGGTTAAGGGTCCACTGAAATGTTTTGCCCCTCTGTGGTGAACCCCTATCTCCACCTCTTATTCTTATCTATTCTCTAAGTGTCCCTATTTTCTATATAAAGTGAAACAACATATGAACACAAAGATGACAAAGAATTTGCTGCAGTAAAAGCACTGTGAGCGTTTTCTTGTAACATCTTCTGCTTCAAAAACTATGCTGGTACGCTGGTGTCTATAAGATACCACGCACGCATATGCTATTGGGATTCTCAGTCTTTTTTTTCTTCAATATGCTGCTTTTAATCAGACTTTGTTTATGTGGCTGTGGTATGTGACCACTGCAGACAATCATTACACTCAGTGATCTCAAACTCTAGCAAGCCTTATCACTGAGTGTAATAGGTGACTGTTTGTGATATCACCATTCCCACCATGTCATCAAGGCAGGCAGCAGCAGAGAGGTTGCAAAGGAAAAGCAGAGGAAAGTAATGTTGATTTTGTTATTTCAAAAAGATCAAATATTTAATCTATTTAAGCCCTTTTTCACATGCCAATTTTCTGCTTTTTCCAATTTAATTTTCTTTCTTCCCCTCTTTCAAGAGACATAACTCTTTTATTTTTCTATCCTCATAACCATAAGATGCTTTTTTGCATCATGAATTGTATTATTTAATTACACAATAAATTTTACCATTCAAAATACTGGAAACAATAAAAAAAATAAGAGGGGTGAAATTGTGCAAAAAAAAAAATTACAATTACTTGTTTTTTTTTTTATATTTGTTCATTATGCTATAAAAGTGACCTGACAACATGATTCTAAAGGCCAGTACAATTACAGCGACACCAAACATCAACCAGTTTCTTTTATTTAAGTGATGAAAACATTTCAAAAATTTGTAAAGAAAAAAAAGTAAGTCGATTTTTTCAAAACCCATAGCGTTTTCATTGTTAACATTGCTGGACCTTTGTGTGATCTTGTTTTTTGCATGTAAACTATCCTTTTATTAACAACTTTTTGGAATAGCCACTATGTGTTATTTGCTTCTTATTTAATTTTTTTTTGCTGTCCTGGAACAACGACAAAGCAAAGACAGCAATTTGGGACTTCCCATTTTTTCTCTCTTACAGTTTTTACCAATCAGGTTCATTAATTTTATATTTTTTTTTACCCCACAGAGTCCATAGGAAAATATATCTCCTATTCAAGAATGAATGGAGTGGAAATGCACATGATCATCCTCCATAAAGCCAGGTCTATTCAAAGCCCCATTTCTCGGGATCAGAAAGCTATCCTCTATTCTGTGGATAGGGAATTACATTTAAAATTAAAATTAAAGAGATTGTCCACTACTTTTACATTGATGGCCTATCAATGTCTGATCGGCCCGGGTCTGACACTCTGCTCCCCCAACTAACAGCTGTTTTCGGTCCCAGTGGCAGCAGCAGGCAACCAGAAATGCTCAACTTCGAAGCTCCTCCGTCATTCTAATCAATAGGAGGCGGATGTGCAATACCTGGCCTTGGCCGCTATCAGAAGCTCCATAACTGAGCATTTACAGCTACATGCTGACGCTGCCGGGACCGAAAACAGCTGATCGGCGGGGGTTCGGGGTTTAGGACCCCGGCCGATCAGACATTGATGACCCATCCTAAGGACAGGGCATTAATGTAAAAGTAGTGGACAACCCCATTAATAACACTCATTTAATATCGGAGACATTCCATTTCAACTTGAAAACAAAGAAAAACTGAGAGTAAGCTGCCCACTCTCAAGTGTCTACTAAGAAAACATAAAGAAGTATATTACCGATCATTATTTGTGAATACAACACATAACAAAAAAATGCAATTCTTGTAAAAGTCATCAGTGCAACCTTTTAAAAAAATAATTTTGCATCCATCAATTTCTTTATAATGTTATGTCAATTAAATCTGTTGCATATTTATGCCCAGAAAATGCACAATAACGTAATTACTGTATCAAATAAGTAGCTACATTTTTCAGTCCCCTACGCTGCAATATTACTGTGTATGTAAATGTATACAGGAATTACTTAATGATTGTAATTTATAATGGAATAAAATTGCATTTATAAAACCAATAGGATCATAAACAGATGCATTATGTCTAAGATATACATATATATCTATATATAGAGATATACAGTAGATATATATATATATATATATATATATATATATCTACTGTATATATATTCTTATACACCCTTGAAATTGGTGCAGAAAATGAAGTATTTCTCGCAGTCTCCAAGTCTCCAACTCAGAAGCCCTAAGCATACCTCTCCCCTGGGCAAAATCTGTCAGCTGCAGCTAACCTTCAAATTTTTTTTTTTGCCAAACTGCATACTAGGCTACTCAAGTGCAAAAATGCCAGCTGACCTAAAGATTGTTTAGTTTTATCTAGCTATAGCCAACTGTGTAGGGCAGGGGTCTCAAACTCGGCTGGGTGTATTAGCCGCACAGAGGAAAAAAAATAATTTTGGGGGACGCATTCTTTGCAGGACAAAGTGACATTCTTATTGGTACCATATATATTTTTATACACACACTTGGATCACTGATTTTGAACATTTTTCCCTTGTTTATTATAACAAATGTGCACATTCTTTGTTTACATATGTATAAAAAAAAATTAATGGTAAAAAAAAAGTCATGCCTTACTTTGAGTTTGCTTTTTTTTTTTACATGTTATCCCTTTCTTGTAACTAATAGTGTTACAATTAGCACTATATAGAAATCTTGGCCAACATCTTTTTAGCAATGCTTCCCATCTTGTTGTATTGTGCCCCATCCTAGTCCCCATCCTACAGTAATGTGTTCATCTTTGTCCCCATCTTATAGTACTGTTCCCCATCCTTGTCTCCTTGTAGCAATGTCCCTATCCTGTAGTACTGTCCCCATCATATAGTTGTCCCATTCTATAGTAATGTCCCCATCCTGTAGTAATGTCCCCATCCAATAGTAATGTGCCTATCATTATCCCCATCCTATAGTAATGTCCCTATCCTATAGTAATGTCCCCAGCCTTATCCCTATCCTATAGTAATGTTTCCCATCCTTGTCCCCTTCTAGTAATGTACCTATCCTGTAGTACTATGCCCATCCTAGTCCCCATCCTATAGTAATGTCCCCATCCTAGTTCCCATCCCATAGTAATGTGCCCACCTTGTCCCCATCCTATAGTAATGTGCCCATCCTAGTCCCCATCCTGTAGTAATGTCCCCATCCTAGTCCCCATCCCATAGTAATGTGCCCACCTTGTCCCCATCCTAAAGTAATGTGCCCATCCTAGTCCCCATACTATAGTAATGTGCCCATCCTAGTCCCCATCCTGTAGTAATGTCCACATCCTAGTCCCCATCCCATAGTAACATGCCCACATTTTCCCCATCCTATAGTAATGTGCCCATCCTAGTTCCCATCCTATAGTAATGTGCCAACCTTGTCCCCATCCTGTAGTAATGTCCCCATCCCATAGTAATGTGCCCACCTTGTCCCCATCCTATAGTAATGTCCCCAGCTTTGTCCCCATTCTATAGTAATGTCCCCATCCAATAGTATTGTGCCCAACTGCCCATCCATGTAATGTCCCCAGCTTTGTCCCCATTCTATAGTATTGTGCCCATTCTTGTAATGTCCCCATCCTTTAGTAATGTTCCCAGACTTGTCCCCATCGTATAGTCATGTGCCCATCTAATAGTAATGTGCCCACCTTGTTCCCATCCTATACTACTGTCCCCATCCTATAGTAATGTGGTGGCACCGACTGAAAGGGGGCAGTGGCTATAACTTACCGATCGCTCTCCAGTCCTCAGCTTCCACAGACACCGGAGTGAAGCTGAGGGGAGTAGTTTCCGGCCCCAGATCCACAGTGATTGGAGAGATCGCTCGCAAGGCCAATCTCTCCAATCAGAGCTGGGGGCGGGTGAAGCAGAGGTCACCCAGCTCCAGCCAATGATCAGCACTATAGCTGCACTGATCATGGCTGGATTTCAATGTTTCAGTCATTTTCAATGGCTGAAACATTACAGTGTCTGTGATTGGCTGAGCGGCGTTCGTCAGCCAATCACAGCCTCCGTAGGTCTGGGAAGGAGACACCACCCCTCCTGAGGTCCCCTCCTCCCCGAATCTAAGGTATTTTCAAAGTGATTGCAGCCACCGGGGCCGCGATTTCGCCATGACGTACTGGGTACGTCATGGGTCCTTAAGTACCAGGGAGCCATGACGTATCCAGTACATCATGGGTCGCTAAGGGGTTAATGTGCCGTCCTTCACATACACACACAAAAAAAAAACATTCTTACCTGTCCCGCGTTCCCTCAGCTGCCTCATCTCTGCTTCTTGCTCTCTGCAGGCCCGTGCCCCCGTTCACTATCGTGGCCAGTGCAGGGGCCACAGCCCCTGTCGGCGATTTATGTCAGATAAATGTTTTGCTGACGCAGCACCGGCAAAACATTCATCTGACATAAAGCGCAGATAGTGGCTGCGGCCCCTGCATCGGCCGCGATAGTGAACGGGGGCACGGCCCTGGGGGCCGCATGAAGCAGCCTGAGGGGCCGCATGCGGCTCGCGGGCCGCGTGTTTGAGACCTCTGGTGTAGGATCTGTAATTCTCTACATTTGGAACCCACACCAAAATGGAAGTATTCACGATTCTACTGAAGACTATGATTTCTTTGGATGAATTATCCTAAGCAAACATCTTGTGTGATGACTATATGTGGCATTATAGAGGACCCATCACTTTTCTACTCCAAGTCCTTTTGCTCAAACTCTAAAATTCAGTCGGTAACCTAATGATACACTTTGAATAATATGGCTAGAGTGTTGGACTGAGTTTCCAAGAACCTAAAAGAAGAAATGGTACTATCAGATCATCCTTTATCGTTACTCCTCCATTTGCATACTAAGCATTATTGCTATCAATGCACAGACAGGACATATAATAAATACGGAAAAACCAAAGAAATGAGCCAGAGTATAAGTTGGTGTACATGTAGCATGTATGAGCATGTTCACACTGTGGCCATTTAACTGACAAAACCTAAGATAGAAACAATATGGGCATATACTCTGCAGTAAGTAAATAGTAATAATATATAGATATAACATACACCACATGTATACTAACTTATACTACAGCTCATTTCTTCGATTTGGGGTCATGACTCTTCCTTGTTGAGCTAAGCCTTTCATTTATATAGCTTCTCATGGCTGAGTGTCTCAGGTAGCTGGGCCCCGAACCTGCTCTGTCCCTAGCTATATTAAGGTTAATTAACACAAGGTGAAGTTTTTACATTAGAGGTAAGAACCGTCCTAATTAGGGTTCACCTTGTCATGGGGGATGTATTTTTACACTTTTTTTTTAATCAGAAACCGTGTTATTATGTATCCCATGCACCACTAAGACAAAAAGGAGATTGAGCTGCTGCAATGTGAACACTTTTTTATTCCAGATCGGCACTACGGTAAATCCAAACAATCCAACGTTTCCACATCAACAAGGTCTTTTTCAAGGATATCTATATGGGTGGTGCCAAATGTATAGGTAATGGAGAAGGAGGTGCCAGGTGCGGGATGGCAGCTTATACTGCTAGGGGACTACCTCACGGAGCTCTTACACATGCGGTGGTCTCCTGACAGTATTAAGCTGCCATCCCTGAGGTTGAAACTTTGGATTGTTTAGATTTACTGTGTTGCCGGTCTGGAATGAAACAACATTCACATTGCAGCAGCTCAATCTCCTTTTTGTCTTCTTGGTGCTGAGGTTTTTTTCTCCACAAACGAGGGCTTGGTCCTTTCCTCGAGCACAATACTCTATGTCAAGAGTGCTGGCTTCTCTCCTAACACTATGTATCCTATGTTACTTACATGTACTATCACTATTTAGATACTTACTGTGAGGTATATGCTTATTTTGTTTCTATTTTAGTTTGTGTTATATATTATATATGGTATAAAAAATTAATTGTCAGTCAACCCAAAGGAAATAAATAACGGTCAGTGAATATGTTCCATTGTCAGCTTCAAATGACCTTTGAAGATCATGTATTATTCCTTCAAAGCCTAAACACACCAGGAGATCCTGTGATAATTAATATTAATTATAATTATTTTATATTTGACTATAATCTGGTGCTGTGAGCGTCTGTAAGGCAATACAGTATATGCCCAAATATAAAATTTCTCGTTTATATAAAAATTTATTGGTAAAATAATATATAAAATCTGTAAATATCTATAACAATCACATTGATTTAACATATATAAAATGTCATTTTGATAATTGGCAAAATAAACTTCCAAAAATAAACTTACCTTCCAATAAGGAGAAATTCACCGATCACAGCCAATCTCTTCATTGCCATTAATAGTCCTCTCACTGTCATTCCCTCGCAAAAACAAACCACCACTCTTGCTTTTGGTAATCTCTCACGGAGTTTTCTGAGGAGTCGGTCAAAACTTTTCTCCCCTGCGTTGCTGTATATCTTGTCTGTGTGGGCAATGCAGAGTCCTTCTAGTGCAGCAAGTTCTTTAAATGCCTCCATCCCACTTTCTCCATAGTTTCCTATAAAATAAGAATGACGTTAGTCTCTTGTACTTCTCATTATGTGCCTTATGTTGTGTTTACAATATTTTAAACTCATGCATTTTTTGGATTATTCGACATTAGTCTTCATAGCTGAAAGATTGCATAAGCATGACCCGCTGAACCAGGCATGGCACTCAGACATAACCTAACTAAAAATGATTCTACAGTATTTCTGATGGGAAATCCTTGCCCAAGGCATGACATTAAAAATATAAGGACATTTGTAGCACAGGCCCTAGTTCTGCTTTTAACAGCTGAATAAAAAAACAACTAAACAAGCTGTAATCTACTTTAAGGCATAAAGAGTGATGAAAAATGGTGAATAAACATATAGGAAAAAGAAGAGGAAAACAGTTTTATCAAATTAAACATTTATTTCATTACTTTAATCCAGCATTAATGGGACATGATATTCTAGTTTACTGGATGGTCATAGAAACATAGAGAAAATTACTTTAGTGGGTCCATGTCTGCAGAAGCATGAGCTGGGCACAATGTACTGGGCACTACAATGTACTGAACGCACTAGAATGGCAGATTTGCGATTTTCACTCAACAACTTCCACTGCATGTTTGTTTACTATTAGACATTATAAAATTTAAAAACTTTAGGCTAAAACAACAATTTATTGGTAAAAATGAAATATTTTTTTTCACCACCCAATATTATAAAATTATTTGAGGCACATGTGGTGTCAACATGTTCATTGCACTTTAGATTATTTCACTGGGTGCAGTGATGAACATACTGCCAGTGCAGCCAGTGCAGTTGCACCAGGTCCAGGAGGTTTAGCGGGCTCTTGGTGGCCGGTTAATAATGAGGACAATCTGACTTGTTGTGTGGAAATCAAGGCTCCGGGGGGCCCATGGCCACATTGCCCTCATCACATGCAGAATGCTGGGCAGGGAGTGAACCAGCAGCTCCGCACAGTGCAGGCAGTGGAAGGCAGGTGTTTGTCCTCTACTCATTGCCCGGAACTTTCTCAGTGACACATGGGCGTGCGCCCTGATGACGCTAGTAGGATGCACGCACAAGCCAGTGTTATTTGAAAACTACTAGCAGGAGAAGAAGCAGTGCAGCGAAGGCCCAAGCAGAGAGGTGAGTGGTGACTAATAGCCTAAGGAGGGGACAATAAGGAGTGGCGAGGTGAGGGGTGACCAATAGCCTGAGGAGGGGCAATAAGGAAGGGGAGGATTGGGATTAGAGTGAGGTGTGGAAGAGGGGCTTAAAGTGCTTTATGATAAACAGGTGGGGGAGGAGGACATTATATGGGAATTTAAAGGCAGCCTATCAGATCCTATTATACCCACCAGCAGCATTCATATCAGTATGTAAAAATCCCCTGCATAACCAGTCCTGTGTAATGTTATTGCCTAAAATTCATGTTTAAAACAAGGACTTATAAAGTGCACTGTTCCCATGCTAATTAGGGCCTTGATTAGTTGGCCCTATTTCCATGCTATCATGCCCCTGTGGGCATGATAACCTCATTTCTACGAGGCGGCATCATCACAGCTCCTGGAAATCTTATGCATGGGCGCAGCTGTGTTCACTCATATTGAATCTCATCTTAAGTCGCGTGCACACGTCCCGGCTTCAGAAAGGCACACTACGCATGATCGGAGAAACAGCTTCTGAAATTCTGATCATGTGCAGTGTGCCTCTTTTAAACCGGGATATGTACACCCAACTTCAGATTAAAGTAATTGTGAGTGAACACAGCCGCGCACATGTGCAAGATTTCCAGGAACTGTGGTGATGCCACGTGGAAATCATGTTATTACACCCATAGGGGCATGAAAGCATGGATGGAGGGCCAACTAGTCTGGGGAACTAACACCCCATGAACTAGTCACTGCCATAAGTAGCACAGTGAAAGATCAGTTTATAAATGCCTTTTGGTAAACATTCATTTTTTAGTTTAACATTATACAGGGTGAGTTAGGCAGGGAACTTTGGCATACAGATGTGAATGCTGCTGGGTTGGATGGCATGGAGTGCTTGACAGATTCCTTTTAAAATTAATTGGATGGTGGGGAACAATGCTAAGTTCCTCAAAGCTTCCTCCCCACAATTAATTATATAGCCTCATAGCTTCCTCCTCACCCCACAATTCATTAAATGGCCCTCATAGTGTCTACTCCACCTCACAAATTATATGGCCCTCATGGCATCATCCCCATCCCACAATTCATGATATGGCCCTGATAACCTCCTTCCAACCTCACAATTAATTATATGACCCCCATAGTGTCCTCCTCATCCCACTATATATGAGACAGCCCTGATAACTTCATAGCCTGGAGGATTTTTATTCAGGAGGCAATGTATATACACAATAGATGTGACCTTGTTATTTTCAGGGCTGTGATGATCAGTGTGACAAGACGAGTTGTTGCTGGAAGATGGGACGTGAAGGTCGGATCAGAACACAAAACAGAAAAGTAATCAGATAAGACTTCAGCGGAAAAAAACTTTATGAAAATGTTTATTCTGTACAGTATGACTTGGAGTAATGATATTATATGTCAAATCCCTTAGTACACATTCTCAAATTTGTGTTGCCAGACTTTTTTTTTTTATCAGACTGCATACAGACTCCTAGAGTTTCATAGATCTATTCACATAGCCGGTAAAATTACCAAGCCAAGAATGAGATCTGTGAGACTCAGAGCATGTGCTGTTCTGATCTGATGAGGAATAGCACATGCTCCATAGGTCAGTATGCTGTCCAAGAAAAACAAGGCAGGCAGCACACTGCATACTGACAGTGCACATGGATGAAGGAATGTAGCCTCATTATGTATAACACCGTCATAGTATTTAGTGTACTCATTATGTAAAGCGCTGTCCTTAATTGCATAGTTTCTTCTTTTACTCTGTATAACACTGTCCCTTATTAACATCCTCGCTAGTTATGTATGGCGCTGTCCCTTATTATATAGTGTCCTCTCTTGTTATGTATAACACCGTCTCTTATATAGCATATTCTCATTCTTTTTGTTATTCACAACGCCCTCTCTGTTACTTAATCCTCTCTTGTTAGATATAAAATGACTGCTGATGGAGCAGCATCTGAGACCATAAGACCAGTCCATCAGCCTCACCTTTAAAAAATAAGCCTTACCATGTTCCATCAGCAGCCATGTCATTTTATATTTAACAAGCGAGGACACTATGAAATAAAGAGAGCACTATAAATAACAAGAATGACAAGATAATCCAATATGTTAGGGATGATGTTGTACATAACAAGAGAAGGCGCTATGTACACACACACATATAAATCTATATCTGCAGCTTTGTCGCCGCTGAAGAAGGGGGGTCCCAGGCAAAATTTCTTGCACAGAGGCCCCAAGCTGTCAGTGTCTGCCCCTGACTGGGTGAGTGTAAATTGAAAAGTGGGGTCACTTCTCTGGCATGTTATGGATTTTGCCAATCTCACATGGCACCCTCAAACCATTCCAGGAATATACAGTGCCTACAAGTAGTATTCAACCCCCTGCAGATTTAGCAGGTTTGATAAGATACAAATAAGTTAGAGCCTGCAAACTTCAAACAAGAGCAGGATTTATTAACAGATGCATAAATCTTACAAACCAACAAGTTATGTTGCTCAGTTAAATTTTAATAAATTCTCAACATAAAAGTGTGGGTCAATTATTATTCAACCCCTAGGTTTAATATTTTGTGGAATAACCCTTGTTTGCAATTACAGCTAATAATCGTCTTTTATAAGACCTGATCAGGCCGGCACAGGTCTCTGGAGTTATCTTGGCCCACTCCTCCATGCAGATATTCTCCAAGTTATCTAGGTTCTTTGGGTGTCTCATGTGGACTTTAATCTTGAGCTCCTTCCACAAGTTTTCAATTAGGTTAAGGTCAGGAGACTGACTAGGCCACTGCAACACCTTGATTTTTGCCCTCTTGAACCAGGCCTTGGTTTTCTTGGCTGTGTGCTTTGGGTCGTTGTCGTGTTGGAAGATGACATGAC
Source organism: Anomaloglossus baeobatrachus (assembly GCF_048569485.1). Lineage (NCBI taxonomy): Eukaryota > Metazoa > Chordata > Amphibia > Anura > Aromobatidae > Anomaloglossus > Anomaloglossus baeobatrachus. The sequence continues at coordinate 159,093,591 of NC_134355.1, read as the reverse complement.
GACCCATCTTAAGATCCTTGATGGAGGAGCGGAGGTTCTTGGCCAAAATCTCCAGGTAGGCCGTGCTATCCATCTTCCCATGGATGCGGACAAGATGGCCAGGCCCCTTGGCTGAGAAACAGCCCCACAGCATGATGCTGCCACCACCATGCTTGACTGTAGGGATGGTATTCTTGGGGTCGTATGCAGTGCCATCCAGTCTCCAAATGTCACGTGTGTGGTTGGCACCAAAGATCTCGATCTTGGTCTCATCAGACCAGAGAACCTTGAACCAGTCTGTCTCAGAGTCCTCCAAGTGATCATGAGCAAACTGTAGACGAGCCTTGACATGACGCTTTGAAAGTAAAGGTACCTTACGGGCTCGTCTGGAACGGAGACCATTGCGGTGGAGTACGTAACTTATGGTATTGACTGAAACCAATGTCCCCACTGCCATGAGATCTTCCCGGAGCTCCTTCCTTGTTGTCCTTGGGTTAGCCTTGACTCTTCGGACAAGCCTGGCCTCGGCATGGGTGGAAACTTTCAAAGGCTGTCCAGGCCGTGGAAGGCTAACAGTAGTTCCATAAGCCTTCCACTTCCGGATGATGCTCACAACAGTGGAGACAGGTAGGCCCAACTCCTTGGAAAGGGTTTTGTACCCCTTGCCAGCCTTGTGACCCTCCACGATCTTGTCTCGGATGGCCTTGGAATGCTCCTTTGTCTTTCTCATGTTGACCATGTATGAGTGCTGTTCACAAGTTTGGGGAGGGTCTTAATTAGTCAGAAAAGGCTGGAAAAAGAGATAATTAATCCAAACATGTGAAGCTCATTGTTCTTTGTGCCTGAAATACTTCTTAATACTTTAGGGGAACCAAACAGAATTCTTGTGGTTTGAGGGGTTGAATAATAAATGACCCTCTGAATAAACTTTTCACAATATAAAAAAAAAAATAAAGAAAGAAATAACATTCTTTTTTGCTGCAGTGCATTTCACACTTCCAGGCTGATCTACAGTCCAAATGTCACAATGCCAAGTTAATTCCGAATGTGTAAACCTGCTAAATCTGCAGGGGGTTGAATACTACTTGTAGGCACTGTATACACTCCAATACAGCATTCCTTCCCTTCTGAGCTTTGCACTATGCGTCATAAGTAGATTTAAGCCACATTTGTTGTATTGTTGACCTCCGTAAAAATTGTGTAACAAATTATAGCACTTATTTTTCCTATTTCCCTTTTGAAAATTAAAAACTTGGGGCCAAAGCAACATTTTAGAGGAAAACATGGTAATTTTTCATTTACTCAGTGCGATGTAAAGAGTTTTGTGAATTGCTTGAGGGTTGAAAATTCTCAAAACGACCCTAGCTCAATTCCTCGAAAGGTGTAGTTTCCAAAATATGGTCACTTTGAGGGTTTCTGCTGTTATGACTTGTCAGGTGCTCTTCAAATGTAACATGGCATGTGCAATCTATTCCAGTGCTCCTTCCCTTCCGACATAAGCCGTGTGCCCAAACAGTAGTTTTCCACCAAGTAGCATACTCAATAGAAGTTGCACAATAAATTTTGGGGTCCATTTTCTATCGCCACCCTTGTGAAATTTAAAAAAAAAAAAAAATAGAGCTACAGCAACATTTTTGTGGGGAAAAGGTATTTTTTATTTTTACGGCTGAACGTTATAAAATTCTGTGAAGCAGCTGGGGGTTCATGATTCTCACCACATGTCTAGTTAAATTCATTGAGAGGTCTAGTTTCCAAAATGGGGCCCCTTGTTGGTGCTTTCCACTGTTTAGGCACATCAGGGTCTCTGAAAACATGACATGGCATTCACTATCAATTATAGCTGATTTTGCATTCCAAAAGTCAAATGGTGCTCTTTCCCTTCTTAGTTCTTCATGCGCCCAAACAATAGTTTATGGGGTATCGTCATACTCAGAAGTAATTTGGCATCAACTTGTAAGGTCCATTTTCTCCTGTTACCTTTGTGAAAATTCAAAATTTAGGGCTAAATCAACATTTTTGTCAGAAAAAGTTAAAATTTAATTTTTTCCTTCCACATTGGTTTAATTCCTGTCAAGCACCTAAAGAGTTAATAAACTTATTGAATGTTTTTTTTTATCACTTTGAGGGGTGTAGTTTTAAAATGGTGTCACTTTTTGGTATTTCTGTTATATAGGCCCCCCCAAAGTCATTTTAAATGTGATGTGGTCCCTAAAAAAATTGTTTTTGTAAATTTTCTTAGAAAAATGAGAAAATGCTGATGAACTTTTAATCCTTTTAACTTCCTAACAAAAAAAATGTTTTAAAGATAATGCTGATGTAAATCAGGCATGTGGTAAATGTTATTTATTAATTATTTTGTGTGCCATAACTCTCTGATTTAAGGGCAAAACAATTAAAAACAGCAAATTTTAAATTTATTTTTTTTTACAAATTCCTGATATTTTTCCACATAAATGCAAAAAATATCGTCTTAAATTTAGAATTATCATTAAGTACAATAAGTCATAAAAAAAATCTCAGAATCACTTGGATCCGTTGAAGCGTTCCAGAGTTATTACTTCTTAAAGTGACACTGTTGAACCTTGTAATATTTGGCCTGGTCAGGAAGGTGAAGAAAGTGCTGGGTGGTGAGGCGGTTAATGTGCAATTAGTGTTGCATAGGTTCACAGACCTTAACAATTGATCTAAACTCCGCTCTTTTCGTTTTCCATCATTGCAACATTCCCATGAAAATATATAGGGCCTCTATTTTAAGACATTTAATCACGACTGCTCGAGCATGCATTCCTATGCTGTGGAAAAGAGACTTTATTCAAACAGTTCCCCTCTGGTTTTCCAAAATGAATGAAGTTATGTTAATGGAAGAACTCACCTCCACTGTCAATAATTCCTATGATAATTTTTACAAATCCTGGTGTTATTGGTTAGAATTCAGATCCTCTGCGAAATTCTGGGCCCTTATTGGGCAAAAATTGAATCTATAAACATACAACCTCATGCCTGCTCACCTCTCCCTCTTCCATCACCTCTCCTCCCTCCATTATTTTCTTCTTTGAGTTTTTTCTGCTTTTTTTCCTCTGCTTTTCTCTTATTTTATTTATTCATTTATTACTTTATTTTGTTATCCTTATTATGGCTACAATCTCTTATTCAATTTGTGTTATCATTAGATTAGATCATGTTTCTTTAATGCAAAACTTGTGCTTCTGTCTTGGATTACCTTAATGGGTTTAAAGGAAATCTGTCAGCAGGTTTTTGCTATGTAAGCTGATGACAGCATGCTGTAAGAGTTAAAAAACAAAAAGCAACTATGCCTCTCTTATCTGTGTGTGAACTATTGTTTACGTAAACTAATGGTTTTATTACCCTGTGATTAACATTGCTGGGTCTAGCTGACATGTGCATGGGAGTCCAACATGCCCCCTGTTGTGATTGAACCCTCAAAGTCAATGTACAAACTCTACTGGGAGCCTTGTGTGGGCGAGACACGCTACAGCTACATGCTTAAAACTTAATCAAAGAGATTATGTGAGAACGGCTGCACCTAGTTATCTATGTAATAATCCGTTGGATTCAGAATCTCTTTGCCTACATTATGTTGCTGTCAGATGAGTAGCAAAAACCTGCTGACAGATTCCCTTTAATGTTAAGACATTACTCAATGCTTTTTATGATAGATTTTATTGATGCTACATTATTTTTATTTTTTTATTTTTGTGGTTTTGTTATCTCTGCACATTCAGAGCCCTGTGATTGTATTACTTCTCTCTCAAAATTCATTAAATAAAGTGACATTTCAAAAAAAGATGGTTCTTAATAACATTGGCAGTATATATGGGATCATAGTCTTGCTGCAGAATACATTTGGAGCCAATCAGATGCTTTCCTGATGTTATTGCATGATGGATACATATCTGCCTATATTTCTCACCAGTGAAGACACCATTACACCTAAAGATTGTTGTAATGGTCTCCAGCCCTCCAGTGAACAAACTGCCTTTTTTTTTTTTTACAAATTTGATCAATCATTCCAGGGCATCTATTGCTATTTTTTTTAGCATTTCAGTTTCTGTTTTCATGTATAGTTACTATGCATTGTTTCCTTCTTGAATGTATGGCTTTTTACTGCAAACAATCAATAATGACCATTCTGACCAGATGTTTACATACATTAGATGGATGTAGCCAAGATCCATTGGTTGCTGCAAGTTCTGAACTAATGGAACTGTTTGACATCTTCTGATTTACTGATTTATAAAGGAAGTAGGCATGATGTGTCTCTTGTCTGCTGCACTGAGTTTCCTTGGCCGACTACTGTGTCTATAGTTGTTATCCATTTCTTGGTGGTTCAAAAGTGTTTGATCAGCAGATCAGTCATCTTTGAAATCTTTGCTTTGAAGAGACCTTGATGATGTTGTATAACTGCCTTGTGTCTTGATGCTGCGCTCAATCTTACCATGGTCAAGACTGTCATCCACAGCCTCACCTGGGTAGCAGAGTTTGGCTGTTTCTCAACCAGTTTTAAGTCACCACAGTGCTCTTTCTGCTTCAGTTAATGAAAATGGTTTGGTATAATTAATTACTTACACATCTGACTATAATTCTACAAAATCCCTGAATCCCTGACGTGCACCTCGAAGAATTGATGTTTTTTGAAGGCAAAGAGTAGTCACACTAAATATCGATTTCATTTACATTTTAATTTTGCTCATTTACTTTGCATTTTGTTAATTGATAAAAAATAAACTAACACTAACACACTAAAACTAACTTCTATTTTTTAAACCATTTTTCAATTACTTTAGCATTACAAGGCCCTATAGCCAGTTCTTTGCCATATTCCTTTTAGCTGTATCCTAAATGCCCAAAATTGTAGACTTTTTAATTCACATAGAGGAATTGTAATTAGGGTCCCAGTAAAGAGATCACCTTGTCGTGGTTATTGGGCTCATATTCATTGACCAATACATAAGCTAAGTATATCTTTTTTTTTTCAAATATTCTTATAACAGTAATGCACAGCCAGAATCCCCCCATTCAATGTTAGCATAGTTTAGATTTTTAGGGTGCTGCTGTCTATATTTTTTTAATTATATTGTGTCTTCAGCTTACACCTTGTTCACACCTATTGGAAGTGTTGGTGAGTCTTTTTCTATATATTTGGAGTGGTGTTATGATCCAGAACCATGGAAGACCACCAAATATCATTGGTAAAAGGTGACAAGAGCATTGGCAACTAATCTGGCCGCCATCCCCTTACTAACCATCAACACTAGAAGTAGCCGAGGGGTGAACTAACATCCTGTGAACCGCGAACCCAGCCGGAGAACTAGCTATCCTAAAGGAAGGAAAGATGAATAACTCTCTGCCTCAGAAAATAGATAAAGAATAGCAAGCCCCCCACATTCAAAGACTGCAGTGATATAGGAAAACACAATACACAGATGATAGGATTAGCAAAAGTGAGGCCCTACTGACTAAATAGGACAGGATAGGAAAGGGACTAATGGTGGCCAGAGAAAAACCCTACAAAAATCCAAAAACCTGATAGTACAAAAAGCCCTCAGATTGCTAGATCTGAACTCCATCCTATACCAGGCGCTCTTGTCATAGCAATGAACAGAAAGCAGGAACCATGCAAATTCAAGAAGCAACAAACACATGGACTTATAGGAGCAATACTCCAAACATAGCTGCAGGGAGCTTCTCAGCTATGCAACTGCGAGGGAAGATCCCTGCATTCAAATAAACTGACAATAACCACAGCAAATGACAAACTCAGATAAGAGCAAAATGAACAAAACAACATAAGAAAGAACCAAGCACTTATCTGGGGTAGATGTGGTCTGGAGCAGGATGAAGCAGGCTGGTGTACAAAGAACAACTGAAATCCAGCATAGCCCTCTAGTAGACCAGGGTTTAAATAGGCAGAGAGTTAGCAATGGAAACGCCCATTGCTCAACACACCTGGTCTCTGTCCAAACCATTCCTGGCCACAAGAGAGAGCCTCACAGCAGCAAAAGCATAACTGACATTCACAACAGAGTGGTACCTAGTGCCTACCTGCAGTTCAAACCTAACCTCACCACCAGTGGCTTTAGAGAAGACCAGGTAGCCGCTTAGTCACGAAACTCCAGAGTAAGCCCGTGATCCGTGGATCCTTATCCCCATTCCTGCCAGACCGGTCACATACATGTATATAAACCTTACGAAAAGTGTTTTGTATTTCAGTATTCATTGACTGGAAGTAATAGAAGACCAACATATATTTTCTTTTTAAGAAATGGTTCCTCTTTAATTAAAACAAATAGGAGAAATTTAGAAAAAAAAGAAAAACGCTGAGCAAAATTCTGAATCTATAGATTCTTGTATAGGAGCAAATAAATTAAACCTTAGGTATCCAAGCTCTGGATTCCAATAGTAACCAAACCAGCCCTGTGTGACAGTTAATTTTGACTGTGACTTTTATGTAAAGTTACCAAGATCAGAAATTCAGGAAACTTTCACTTATTGCCGGAGAATCTACATAGCAAATCTTGTCTAATATTTTTGTTTAACTGGGGGGGCGGGGGGAGGGGCAATATATAAATGTACGGTTTTACTTTACTACAGTATACTTTCTTCATAAATATCTTATAACTATTGGGATTAGCGGGTTAATTAGTCCAGCCCTCCTTTGAAAGGTCAGGTACCCACACTACCTACATAAATAAATAAATAATAAAATGAAGGTTGAACTAGATGGACCTAGGTCTTTTTTCAACCTAAGTACCTATATAACTAAATCTTTATTTTTATATAGCTCTGACATATTCCACAGCGCTTTACATACATCAGGAACACTGTTCCCATTAGGGCTCACAATCTAAATTCCCTATCAATATGTCTTTGGAGTGTAGGAGGAAACCCACGCAAACACGGGGAGAACATACAAACTCCTTGCAGATGTTGTCCTTGGTGGGATTCGAACCCAGGACCCCAGCGCTGCAAGGCTGTGGTAAACACTGAGCCACCGTGCCGAGACGCTGTGCACACTGCTAGACCTCTCCTTCACATTTCATGGGTAAGGAGTATGGTGTTTCATGGGTCAGAAATTGTTTCTTAGTTTAACAGTCGTATAATACAATAGAAGAAGGAATTGGGTATATGCCGTGCTAATACTCAAAATGGATATTAATATAATTCCTTTATTGTTCGTACAGGAACATATTGTTCCTTTGGTGTCCTGATGAAGGAGACAGATGTCTCTGAAACGCGTCGACCTGTACGAACAATATATACTATATACTAATATATAATAATATACTGACATATATACAATTATAATAATATCAATTTTGAGTATTAGCGCGGCATATACCCAATTCCTTCTTTTATTGTATTATACGTCTTAAACCTCAGGGCTGCTAGCTGATACCATCATTGCATGTGCTTCATAGAGGTTGTGACTTTGCACAATCTGAAAAGGTGAGTGTACCTTTGATCTTTGCCTTTTTTGATTTCCCTACAGGGTAAGACTATTGCGCTTCTCTACTCCACAGTATCATTACCTAAGGCGGGCTTTGCACGCTGCGACATCAGTAACAATGTGTTACCGATGCTGCAGTGATAGTCCCGCCCCCTTCGCACGTGCAATATCTAGTGAAAGCTGCCGTAGCGATTATTATCGCTACGGCAGTTTCACACGCACATACCTGCCGTGCGACGTCCCTCTGGCCGGCGACCCGCCTCCTTCCTAAGGGGGCGGGCCGTGCGGCGTCACAGCGACGTCACACGGCAGGCAGCCAATTGAAGTGGAGGGGCGGAGATGAGCAGGATGTAAACATCCCGCCCACCTCCGTCCTTCTCATCAGCCGGCGGCAGGTAAGGTGAAGTTCCTCGCTCCTGCGGCTTCATACACAGCGATGTGTGCTGCCGCAGGAACGAGGAACAACATCGCACCTGTCGCTGCACCGGCATTATGGAAATGTCGGGGGCTGCAGCGATGATACGATAACGACGCTTTTGCGCTCGTTCATCGTATCAAAAAGGATTTGCACGTTGCGATATCGACTGCGACGCCGGATGTGCGTCACTTTCGATTTGACCCCACCGACATCGCACGTGCAATGTCGCAACGTGCAAAGCCGCCCTTAGTTTAATAGTCGGCACTGGTAAACCATTATAGCCATTTGGGCTGCAAAATTAACAGAAAGCCACATTACCTTGCTTATATAAGAATTGACATTATTATTCAGTAGTAAATTTGTTGTGACTGGAGAACGTCTCTAACATAGGTATTTCTTGACTTGTATGGTATTCTAATGGCAGAGATTTGTATACATATTTTACATACGGTATATATTATATGAAGGAATATAATCACATAATCAATAATGGTTTTTTTATATAAGAATATTGGTTTGGTAAAATAGAAAGTCGATATTTCTATGCATGAAACTGAGCTGGCAAGACACAGGTTACTTTTGTAAAGCCTCACAAGCCATCTGAGAAAGGTGACAAGACGACAAGGGGTTTTAGAAAACCTCAAACAGCGCAGTTTGGCATTTCCAGCATTCCCTCCCACTCATATCCAATATGAGCACAAATTATCAGTACGACTAATGTACTTTATAAGCAACTACTCTCCAGCATACTTAGTAATTTTCTTCGCAAAACATTGACTGATGTCTACAGGGCATAATCTATAACAAAAGAGAGAAAAAGGGAACTTTTTTTCCTTAAAGGGACATTTATAAGTTATATCACATTTGCTTTCTTATATGCTTTATTGATTGGGTCCTTGTAATTTAACTGAGCTTTCTTCACAAGTTTTCTTTGGATTTTCAGATTATTATTGCACAAATAATGTATCAATTTTCTATTCAAATTTCCCTATTTTACATAGCTTGAACCTAATGCTCAAAACAATGTTGAGTTGAAGGAACTTTGAAAATAGTAATAGACACTTTATTCACCACTGCAAACTAGAAAAAGCAAAGTATATGGCTAATAAGGCTATGTGCCCACGGGACTCTTTACCCACGGATTATGCCGCGGAAAACCTGCGGATTTATCTGGATTTTCAGGTTTTAGCAAGTACAGCCACTCCCCATGTTATCCTATGGGACATGGGGAGTGCTGTGTCCATGCTGCGGTATGTGTGGCTGCAGAACAATGTGCAGATGTCCCGCAGCCGCACGTAACTGCTTGTCAATTATTTATGCAGAAATACCTGCGGAATTCCCGGCCCTCCACTATGGAGATAGAGGCTGCGACTTCCGCAGGTAAGCCGCATGAATGTCCGCAGGTTTACCACAGCTATTTCGCTGTACTATCACAGCTATCAATATCTGCGGTTTTCGGGGAGCAGCTGCGGGAAACCTGCGAACGTAACTGCAGATAAATCCGCAGGTACAAAGTCCCATGGGCACTTAGGCTAATTCAGCTCAACATGCTGTAGTCAATTAGTAATCAGCAGTGATGAGCAAGCACTACCATGCTCGGGTCTTCAATACTCGTTAAGAGCAGTCTGACGCTCGGATCTGCGCAACGCAAGTACCCGAGTATAATGGAAGTCAATGGGTAACTTGAACATTTTCGCAGGAACTCTTCTGGAAAAATGCTCGGCTCCTCCATTGACTTCATTTATACTCGGTACTCATGTTGCGCCCATCCCATTGTGATTGGTTTTAGTCAGACTGCCAGGGTGCTGGCATCTGTGATTAGTTGTGAAGTGTAAAAATAAATAAATGATTGGAAAAAATGGCGCATGGTCCCCCGTATATTGATACCCAGTGCAAATAAAGCAAATGGCTCCATGTGAATTTTATAAAATTATTTAAATAAATAATTTTAAAAAGAATGGAGGGCAGTCCCCCACAATTGTATTCGCCATCCACGATAAAGTCGACAGCTGGGAGCTTGTATTCTCAGGCTATGGAGACCCATGGTTATTGGCCCCCCAGCCTAAAAATAGCAGCCCGCAGGGGCCCCAGATATGTTGATCCATTAGAGGCACCAATTTCTGCGGTAGCTGGAGCGGTGGCCATCGGGGTAATAGAAGGGGTTAGCCCAAGGTTAGTAATTGGAAGGCATCTGTGAGATCCCCCCATTTCTTACCCTGTAAGTCAAAAGAAATAAACAAAAAACATAGAAAAATCCTTTATCTATTTAAAAAAAAACACACCATGATTCTCCAATTTCTTAATGCCCAAAAAACCCCTGCAGATCTGACGTAATCCACATGAGGTCCCACAACAATCCCGACTCTGCTACATCTGAGGCCACAGTGCATGGTCACATTAGAAAATGTGACTGCTCACTGCGGCATCTGGGACACACTGACAGAGCTGCAGCTGAGTAGTTACATCACTGAGCTCACTTGACATCACAGCTGAAGTTCTCAATGTAGCACCCCTGAGGTACCAGGTGCCACAAATGTAACCCGTGGAAAACCCAAACCCCGGAATTCCCATGCCAGCAAACACACCAGCACCTTCAGGCCACACACAACCCCAATACCAAACTGGGAGACTGCCTGGAAACAGGTAAAAGGGACAGGAACTGATTGGATAGTAGCCACCGAACCTGAAGGAGAGACCCAGCGAGGGGGAGGGGCCAGTGGTCAGTTGGAAAGTTGGCGGGAAAAAGTGGTATGCAGTCAGTCAGAGAAGGTGAGGAGAGGAGTAGTATTGGAAAGTGAAAGTACTAGGGGGAGTGGCCTAGCAGAGCATGGTGCTGGTCACATAATCCAGGAGCTCTGACTACTTCAGGAGGTGAAGCAGCTCACACATCTTACTGGCAGTTGCTTCAGCGGTGAATCTTTCTCCAGGCACTCAGTATCACCCTGGGATCAGATGAAGTGGTCCAAAACCAGGCTCCGGAGCTCCCAAAGAAAGGTATCTGACTTCTTTACCAGAGGCTCCAGGCTGGAGAGGATTTCTAAGATGGCTGCTGCCTCCCCTCATGCTGCAAAGTCTGCAAGGCCTGCACACTTTGCTACTTCCTCTGCCTCAGGCCGAAAACACACATCCGTTAAAACCACGTCCGTGTAAAACGGGCCGTTTTTCGGGTCCGTTTTCCGTTTTTTAGGTCCGTTTTTATGGTATGTGTGGCCTTGCGTGTGTATCCCGTATGCTAGCCGTCTGTGCGTCTGGAATGTCCGTGTGTGCGTGAGCGAAATAACTGACATGTGTGTGTGTTGTCCGTGTGAAATGTTCCGTGTGTGTGTGTGATGCACAATGTCGTTGATACATGTCGGCAAACAGCAGACAGAGTTGCGCGATGAGAATGAACTCGGGTGAACTTCACCCGACTTCATTGTCATGCCGCGGCTCTGTCAATGTGCCGCGTACTGATTAGCGGTCACCTGTGAAGGACTCACCGGTGACCGCTAATCCCCTGAGTGACTGAATTGAGAAGCCCTCTCTCATACTCACCGTTCCCCGATCTCCGGCGCGGCGCTGCATGGCTGTTAGAATAACTCCGGCGGCTTTTACTATTTTGAAAAAGCCGTCCGCTCATTAATCAATCTCGTATTCCCTGCTTTACCCGCCCACAGGCGCCTGTGATTGGTTGCAGTCACACACGCCCACCACGCTGAGTGACAGCTGTGTCACTGCACCCAATCACAGCAGCCGGTGGGCGTGTCTATACTGTGCAGTAAAATAAATAAATAAATAATTTAAAAAAACGGCGTGCGGTCCCCCCCCATTTTAATACCAGCCAGATAAAGCCATACGGCTGAAGGCTGGTATTCTCAGGATGGGGAGCCCCACGTTATGGGGAGCCCCCCATGACTGACTGAACATATAATGTATGCGGCAATTCTGGGCGGCTGCTGACTGATATTGTTAGGTTGTTAGGCTGGGGGGCTCCCCATAACGTGGGGCTCCCCGTCCTGAGAATACCAGCCTTCAGCCGTATGGCTTTATCTGGCTAGTATTAAAATGGGGGGGGGACCGCACGCCGTTTTTTTTAATTATTTATTTATTTATTGTACTGCACAGTATAGACACGCCCACCGGTTGCTGTGATTGGGTGCAGTGACACAGCTGTCACTGAGCGTGGTGGGCGTGTGTGACTGCAACCAATCACAGGCGCCTGTGGGCGGGTAAAGCAGGGAATATGAGATTGATTAATGAGCGGCTGGCTTTTTCAAAATAGTAAAAGCCGCCGGAGTTATTATAACAGCCGTACAGCGCCGCGCCTGAGATCGGGGAACGGTAAGTATGAGAGAGGGGGGGAACTGACCGAAAGACAGCGAGAGGGACAGATAAGACAGAGAGACCGACCGACAGACATAGAGAGAGACCGACCGACCGACGGACTGAGGGAGAGAACGAAACAGAAAAAGAAACAAGACCGACATCACATGAAAAAAGCACAAAAAGTACAGGGAACAAACAGAGATGCGTCCGTGTCACTTGGACGTGCGCACAGACCCATTGACTTTCATTGGGTCCGTGTTGCGTGTTGCGTGCTGAAAACGGACATGCTTCCGTGCAAAACGGAGACACAAACGTAGCACGCACACGGACCCACGGACCTTAATGAAAAACGCACATGTGTCCTCAAACATTAAATAACATTGGTGCACGTTTGGCCGTGTCTCCGGTATATACGGAAACGGACCAAACACGCACGTTTTCTACGGATGTGTGTTGCAGGCCTCAAGCAGAGGAAGCTCCATGAAGTTGACTCGCCCACCCCAGGGCTATGGGACACCCGGTGCCGGGCCGGACTAGTCCGGTGGTAGTCAGTGGTGGCTGGGCTCGGCTCCGTGGCCCTGGTGGGTGTCAGTTGAATATGTGGCGGATGACTTTAAGTTTGTATTCGTGACGCCACCTGTGGTCTGCGGCTATTAAGCCGCCGCTGCTGTGTGAGGCCACCGGGATGATGTTATAGCAGCAATGGTGGTACTGCTCCCCACAGGTGGAGCAATGCCCGGGGCACAGTTGGTGCTTGTGGAAGTCTATGGTGCTGTGTGACTAACACGGTGCAGGGCCGACAAGCAATGAAAGAAACAGGCACAAACAGTAGTCTCTTTACCTTCTCCTCTTTTACTCGGCAGAAACTTAGTCCAGGGAGACCGTCACAGATGGTAAAGATGATCCGGCCGGCCTGGAAGTGCCTGGGGTGATCTTTGGCCAGTTGAGTATGAGGCCTACTCCTTAATCTTTCTCTGCTGTTTTAGGACACTGCACTTTAGGTTTGCAATTGCCCTCTTGCTGCTGGGACTTGTTGTTCGTCCCCTTTTCTGTGTGGTAGACTGCGCAGGCCCTCTCTGGTGCTTCTCTGCTGGAGCCCACACCAGGCCCTTGGGATGCAGTTGTACCTTCAGATTGCTTCTGGGACAGGGGGCTTGCAGCTCTCCTGCCCTCTGGATTCAGCTACCAGGGATGGATTTTATGCCCTGGCAACTACAGACTCCGATGTCCGAGTCTCTGCTGTGCCTCTCTGCACTTCTTGCTTCACTGGGCCAAGCTATCCAAGCTCTAGGCCCCAGTTTCACAAGGCAGCACTACCCTGCGTCTGCACTCTTTCACTCCTGTCTCCAGACTAACCACTACTTCCTCCCTTCAGCCAGACTTAAGGAATCCTCCCTGAAGTTCCAGGTTCAGAGCTCCCTCTGCTGGCCGGAGGGAGAATTGTGTTGAGTGTTAACTTACTGGCCAATAGATCTCCCAATTACCTCCAGGCTCAGCATTAACCCTTTGGGAGGGCAATGCTGTTGTGGCGACCAGGTCCTGGGGCGCCACACTCCCCCTTAGTTAAATTCAGTACTCCCGGACTGTAGAAACAAACATGACATGTTAGAACATTTCATCCCATTATGGGAGGCGCAAATACTTTAACGTTACAAACTTAAACATTACTATAAGAGTCCAGTGTGGCTCCCTGCCGGGTGTCCATTACACTGCTCCATGGGGGACCCGCCGCGATCAAACCCCCAACGTAGGCTCTGGGCGTGCGTCAGAGCATTGATGACCCCACTCTATGCACGCCGGACGGGTTTTTCTTCAGGGGTGTCGAGCACACTGGTGCTAACTATGAACAATTTAGGTGTTGGCCACCCATAGTCCAGTGGCCCAATTGTCCATTTTCGCAATCAAAGAAAAGAAAAACATTTTGTACACAACCTTACAGACATTTTGCATAACTATGTACATTCTAATAAATACTCCTTCTTTTTCCCTTATACAGTTGACTCTCTATACCTTGGAGGGGGTTGTCCCCGAGTGCTGCGCTGGGACCTACGTAGCTCTGGTGTTTGCCCCTGACTACGTGGTGCGTCTTCTATCTCAGCACTACAGGTGGGCCTAACCCCAATAGGTAAGCGTGATGGTTGCCTTTGTGGGCTAAGAGTCGCCAAGGGTATGACAGGTTCACCACTGACAGGGGGTTGATCCTCCTGTTCCACTGCTAGCGTGTCATCTCGTGCTGGCGCGGACGGTTCTTTAGGTGGATCCGGAACCTTTTCTGTTTCTGGCTCGACCAACTGCGGAAACGTCAAAACTGGTACCACTATAGCATTGTTTATTCGGGTCCAAGTTTTGGGGAACTTTCCAAGGATGGTTTGAATCATCTCCCCTTCTTTCTCTTGACTTTGGGGACTTCCTTGTACTCCTTCCATTTCTCTTTGGATTCTGCACCGTTCAGGGCACGCTTTCAGGCGGTCTCGGGAAATTGCTTGATAGGTCTTGCCTTCATCCTTGCTTATGAGGCATACCTTACTATTGTCAAAGTTGGAGGGGATAATGGTGTAGGGCTCGTTTTCCCACTGATCATCCAATTTATGCGTCCTCCGCTTCTTCTTGAGGACTTGTTCTCCAGGTGCTAAGGGAGTTGCTGGGGCTGTTTGATTGTAATGCTGCTCTTGTCTCGTTCTTGCTTGAGACAGGCTCCTCTCTACGCACTCCTGGACCTTACGGTACCGCTGCTGCCGTTCTGTATCCCAATCCTCTATTTCTTGAACCGCCTCAGGCGACACAGTCCCCATCTCAAAGTCTACAGGCAACTTGCCAGGCCTGGCTCGCATCAGGTAAGCGGGGCTGCAGTTGGTCGAATTCACTGGGATATGGTTGTACAGGTCTACCAGATCTGGCAACTTTTCTGGCCATTGGTTCCTTTCCTCCAGCGGTAGGGTCTTCAGCGTATCAATAACCACATGGTTCATTTTCTCGCACAGTCCATTGGTTTGGGGGTGGTACGGTGTGGTTCGGATTTTCTTACAACCGTACATGTTACAGAACTCTTGGAACACTTCAGCCTCGAATGCAGGACCCTGATCAGTCAGTACCCTTTCCGGATAGCCGTGAGGTCGACAAAAGGATGCCTGGAACGCTCTAGCTGCTGTCCTGGCTGTCTGGTCCTTGACAGGCACTACTACCAGGAAACGAGAGTAATGGTCCACAATGGTGAGGGCGTACACATAGCCTGACCGGCTCAGTGTTAGCTTCACGTGGTCCAGGGCCACCAACTCCAGGGGCTGCTTCGTGACAATTGGCTGTAGGGGAGACCTTTGGCTGGCATCATCCTTCCGCCTCAGGTTACACGGACCACAGTCTCGGCACCACTTCTCGATCATCTTTCTCATGTGCACCCAATAGAACCGATCACGGAGTAGGGCCTCCAACTTCTTCCACCCGAAGTGTCCTGCGTTATCATGATACGCTGCTAGGACCATTGGAGCATCCCTCTGCGGAACCACTATCTGCCAGACAAGTTCATTTGTTCGCCAGTTGACATATCTCTTGCAGAGCTTGCCTTGGTAGGTGAACAGTCGTCCCCTCTCCTTCCACAGCTGCTGGGCTTCCTCTGGAGCATCTGGGCCAAGATGGGTCTCAGCTTGCGCTAGCTTCTCTTTGACCAATCGCACGGCCGGGTCACCATTCTGTGTTTCTTCCCAATTATGGTGGAGTAATGGGTTGACCGAGACCTCGTGCTGGCTTGAGCGCTTCACTCCCACAGCATGCTCACACTGGGAAACACCTTGGTGATGGAAAGCCGGTAACTCTATCTCTTCGAGTTCATCCAGGTCTTCTCCAGACTCGGGTAAGTGAGGCATTCTGGACAGCGCATCAGCATTGTTATTCTTCTTGCCAGCCCGATACTTGATGGTAAAGTCAAAGTTAGACAGCCGGGCCATCCATCGCTGTTCCATCGCACCTAACTTGGCTGTTGCCAGGTGTGTCAACGGATTGTTGTCCGTGAAGATGGTGAACTTGGCCGATGCCAGATAGTGCTTGAAGCGTTCAGTCACTGCCCAAACAATAGCGAGGAACTCCAGCTTGAAGGAACTGTAGTTTTCTGGATTCCTTTCTGTGGGCCGAAGCTTCCTACTGGCGTACGCTATCACCCTCTCTCTGCCTCCCTGTACCTGGGACAGAACTGCTCCCAGTCCCACGTTGCTGGCGTCTGTATACAGTACAAACGGTTGGCTGTAGTCAGGGTAGGCCAGAATTTCTTCTCCCGTGAGAGCCCCTTTCAGCCGGACAAAGGATGTTTCCAGTTGGCTGCTCCATTCAAATGGAGGGCTCTGCTTCTTAGCCTGCTTTGGCTGGCCCACCAGGAGATCTTGAAGGGGCGCTGCTATCTTGGTGAAACCATCAATGAACCTTCGGTAGTAGCCCACCAGTCCAAGGAACTGCCGCACCTCCTTCACTGTGGTGGGTCTTGGCCAGTCCTTGATTACAGTGACTTTCTCCGGATCAGGTGCCACACCTTCTGCGCTGACCACATGACCCAGGTACTGTACCTTTGGCTTCAAGAGGTGACATTTGGACGGCTTGATCTTCAGGCCATATTTCGACAAGGACTCAAACACTTCTGCTAAGTGCTTCAGGTGGTCCTCATAAGTCTTGGAGTAGACTATGACGTCATCCAGGTACAACAGCACGGTTTCAAAGTTGTGGTGGCCCAAGCAGCACTCCATCAACCTTTGGAATGTCCCTGGGGCGTTGCAGAGCCCGAATGGCATACAATTGAACTCACAGAGGCCCATTGGTGTCGTGAATGCAGTCTTCTCCTTGTCCGCCTCTGCCACGGGAACCTGCCAATACCCACTGGTGAGATCCAAGGTGGAGAAATAGTTAGCTGACTTTAAGGCTGTTAGTGACTCCTCTATTCTGGGCAGTGGATAAGCATCTTTATGTGTAATGCGGTTAATTTGCCTGTAATCTACACACATTCTCATCGTACCATCTTTTTTCTTTACGAGCACTAGTGGAGCTGCCCAGGGGCTACAACTATCTCTGATAACCCCAGCCTCCTTCATTTCCCGTAACATTTCCTTGGCACACTGATACTGTGCGGGGGGTACAGGGCGGTATCTCTCTTTAATGGGATGATGATCACCCGTGGGGATTTGATGTTTAACCCCTTTCACCTGCCCAAAATCTAGGGGGTGTTTGCTGAAGACCCGCTCGTACTCCTGTACCACCCGGTAAACCCCATGCTTTTGGTGCGAGGGGGTGGAGTCGGTGCCTACATGTAATTTTTGGCACCAGTCTTCCGGCTGCCCCTTGGAGCCATTGTCTTCCGCCTGGTCGGACGGGATCAAGGGTTCCACTGCTTTAATGGTATTGTTGCTGACAGTGTACAGTTTTGCTACAGTGGCGTACCGGGGCAATTTGGCCTCCTCCTCCCCACAATTCAAGACACGGACGGGCACTCTCCCCTTGCGGACGTCCGCTACCCCTCTGGCTATCAGGACTCCAGGCCTACTGTCTGAATACACCGGTTCTACCAAGGCATGGTAATCCTGACCCTTGAGGCCTATTGCTGCCCGACACCATATCAACATTTCACTTCTTGGGGGTATTACAATGGGGAGGGGGTCACTTACCCTCACACTGCCAATTTCTCCTCCGGCCAGCTCTACCTGCTGCCTCCTCATCAGGGCTCGGATCTCCCTCTGTAGGACACGCTGCTGCCCGGAGCTGGCAGTTTCAGACGCCTGTTGCAACAAAATTATCACTTCGGCAATACAATTTTCTATCACATTTGTACCAATGGTTAGCAGTGGGTCAGATTCTTTGCGATCAATATCTACAATTATCATCCCCTGACATGGCAATTCCACCCGCCCCACTTTAATGGTTACTTCTTTGTACCCAATTTGAGGTAAGGGCTGACCATTACTGGCCACAATTGTTAAATCATCATCTGGGCCATGGTCAATGTCTGAATCAGCCCAATATCTTTTGTACAGTTTGTGGGGGATGGTTGTTACCTGGGACCCCGTATCCAGGAGGGCATTCAAAGGGATCCCATCCAGCACAATGGGAAGGACCGGTCGTCCTCCCACATACTTGCTGCGGCTGGGGTTTGAGCCGGGCTTCCTTACACCTGGGGGTTGGCTCCTGGCCCCAGGCTCAGCCCATTTAAAGGACAGCGTCGTGCAATGTGGCCCGCCTGGTTGCAGTGGCGGCAGATCGGTTGTCCTGTTGAATCATACCGGTCTGTGTCTCTGCCTCGGGTCGGCGGCATCCTCCTCTGTCGCATCCATGGGACGTCCTCTGGGCTGGAGGCCAACTCGATTTTTGCAGGCGAGGGGGTCATTTGCAGAGACTGCACGGTCTTGGCAAGGGCAGCCACAGTCTTGGTCAGCTCCTGGAACTGCTGTCTGAGCTCTGCAGTGGGATCCTTATCCAGGGACTGCGCCTCAGCCCCTGCAGTGGCTCGTGTTGCAGGCACCACCCCGGGGTACGTGATAGCAAGAGGCCGGAGGGGTACTGGGTCATTCGGTGTAGATTCTCTCAGTACCCTGATGGCCTGGTCCTTAAACTTGGCAAAGTCCAGAGCAGGGTTCTGCAGGACCAGGATACGCAGCTGGGTCCTGTGGGCATCTGACAGGAGCCCCTCTATGAACTGCTCAGTTAGGAGTTTGTCTTCTTCACGTACACTCTCTGGATCCACCTGTTTAACTGCTTTCAGGGCCTCCTGCAAGTTTTAGGCATAGTCCCTTATGCTGTCTGTGGCCCGCTGCTTGCACCCAAAGAATCTCATCTTTATCTCTGCTGCGGTGCGGGTGTCAAACGTACTCTTTAGCTTGGCCAGTATCTGGGCTGCTGTCCCTTTATCTGTATCAGGCCAGGACTTCGCTTCACGCTGGGCTGCGCCGGCTAGCTGTCCCATTACTATGCCCACCTTCTGGCTCTCAGTCAGCGGATACACCCGGAATAAGCTGTGCAGGCTTTCTCTGAAGTCACTCAAGGTATGGGACTCCCCGGAGTACTGCGGCAGCCATTCTGCTCCCGGTATGTACGGCATGGTGATCGGCATTACCGGCGCTACAGTGGGGGCCGGGGCGACGGCGACTGGGACTGCTTCGGCCGGTGCTGCGGCGCCTTGGGCGATGGCAGCCACCTGCTCTCCCTCTGAGTCGGACATCTTCCTCCCCCTTAGTGAACCTTACCAGGCTCCGTTCACTTTTCAAATTTCCTTCTGGGTCGCGCGGGGTTAACAGCGCTCTGCTCTGATGGCGCGCTCCCTTCGCGCTCTTTTTCAGGCACGCCCCCCTTCTTCCTGCGCTCGGCGAGGCTAATGGCGGCGGCGGTTTACAGACAGTACACAGTCTTTTAAGCACAATTCCTGCAGGCGCACAGTACCCGGTGTGACCGGGCACGAAATCCTGTTCGTGACGCCAAAAGTTGACTCGCCCACCCCAGGGCTATGGGACACCCGGTGCCGGGCCGGACTAGTCCGGTGGTAGTCAGTGGTGGCTGGGCTCGGCTCCGTGGCCCTGGTGGGTGTCAGTTGAATATGTGGCGGATGACTTTAAGTTTGTATTCGTGACGCCACCTGTGGTCTGCGGCTATTAAGCCGCCGCTGCTGTGTGAGGCCACCGGGATGATGTTATAGCAGCAATGGTGGTACTGCTCCCCACAGGTGGAGCAATGCCCGGGGCACAGTTGGTGCTTGTGGAAGTCTATGGTGCTGTGTGACTAACACGGTGCAGGGCCGACAAGCAATGAAAGAAACAGGCACAAACAGTAGTCTCTTTACCTTCTCCTCTTTTACTCGGCAGAAACTTAGTCCAGGGAGACCGTCACAGATGGTAAAGATGATCCGGCCGGCCTGGAAGTGCCTGGGGTGATCTTTGGCCAGTTGAGTATGAGGCCTACTCCTTAATCTTTCTCTGCTGTTTTAGGACACTGCACTTTAGGTTTGCAATTGCCCTCTTGCTGCTGGGACTTGTTGTTCGTCCCCTTTTCTGTGTGGTAGACTGCGCAGGCCCTCTCTGGTGCTTCTCTGCTGGAGCCCACACCAGGCCCTTGGGATGCAGTTGTACCTTCAGATTGCTTCTGGGACAGGGGGCTTGCAGCTCTCCTGCCCTCCGGATTCAGCTACCAGGGATGGATTTTATGCCCTGGCAACTACAGACTCCGATGTCCGAGTCTCTGCTATGCCTCTCTGCACTTCTTGCTTCACTGGGCCAAGCTATCCAAGCTCTAGGCCCCAGTTTCACAAGGCAGCACTACCCTGCGTCTGCACTCTTTCACTCCTGTCTCCAGACTAACCACTACTTCCTCCCTTCAGCCAGACTTAAGGAATCCTCCCTGAAGTTCCAGGTTCAGAGCTCCCTCTGCTGGCCGGAGGGAGAATTGTGTTGAGTGTTAACTTACTGGCCAATAGATCTCCCAATTACCTCCAGGCTCAGCATTAACCCTTTGGGAGGGCAATGCTGTTGTGGCGACCAGGTCCTGGGGCGCCACATAGACTGCGGGCACTGTGGAAATGGTAAGCCCTAATAACCAGTCTGTCACAAAGGAGGAGATGAGAAACTGTGGAAAGAAAAGCGCAATAGGGTCTTACCCCAAAAAGGGAGGAAGATATGTAATAAAAACACACTCACCTATAATGGTTGTGCCAGTCACAACCACTATACAGGCATATAAAAGATCCAGGTCCAGGCAGCAGTCCCAAAGTTGGCTGATAACAGAGAGTGATAGAAGAAGGGTCTTAATTCCGCGCCAAGGACTCAATGGATCCAGGAAGAGATTAATGCTTCTTTAATAACATGCACAAGTCTACGCGTTTCTGGAGACACAGCTCCCTTCATCAGGACATTGGCAAGAGAACATCAAATCAGATTTGATGTTCTCTTGCCAATGTCCTGATGAAGGGAGCTGTGTCTCCAGAAACGCGTAGACTTGTGCATGTTATTAAAGAAGCATTAATCTCTTCCTGGATCCATTGAGTCCTTGACAAAGGAGGAGATGAAATCCCTCTTTGCAGCTTTCAGGAAATCTATGCAAAATTATATAAAGAGCATGTTGGCAGAGCTGAAGGGGGAAGTTGGAGCCATAGGGAACTGCACAGATCATTTGGAGAACAAAATGGAGGAGTTAACAGGGTCCCACAATGCCCTGATAGATGAGCATGAGGAGCTTAAAGCTGAAGTCCGCAAGTTAACATCTAAAATGCTGGACCTGGAGGACAGATCCAGGAGAAACAATGTTAGAATAAGAGGAATACCAGAAGAAGCACATGATAAAGATCTGCTCCCCCTGTTACAGGACTTTATTCAAGCTATTGTGCCTGAAGCAGAAGGGAGAGATATCTTAGTGGACTGGATCCACCGAATCCCTAAGCCTCAAGGACTTAACCCTTCGATTCCCAGAGATACTATTGCCCGCATTCACTTCTATAAAACAAAGGAGGCCTTCCTGCTTGGTTTAAAGAAGAAACCTTCCCTGCCAGACAGATTTGGTCGCCTTTTGGTGTTTCCAGATCTCTCAGCTGGCAAGCTTGCGAGGAGGAGAGAATTCACCCCTTTTTCAAAGATTCTACGGGATAAAGGTATTATATATCGTTGGGGTTTCCCTATCAAGCTCATTGTCAGTAAAATTGGTAACACTCGGGTTTGCTTCTCTACTGCGCAACTTGGGAAAGTGTTTGAGGACTGGGATATTCCACCCCCTCCGCCATCTACCTTGGATAAATATTCACCCCGAAACAGGAGAATTAACCCTGAATGGTTTAAAGCTTGAAGTTCCCAAAACATTTGCCTTTTGAGGTCGTGGTCTTCATTTTTCTGGATTTTTTTTTTTGTTTCTGCAGAGGGTGCTGGCTACTAAATTTTGTGGCCGCATCCTGCCCACCTGCAGTTCCTGCCCCACGAGCGTCTTTTTTTCGCTCTTACTTTTTTGATTGCTTGTCAGTCCTTGTGTAGCTCCGTCATGTTATGTGAGGAGCAACTTGTTTCTCAGTTTTTCTTTAATTGTTATGTCGTGTTATTTGTTGATAGGTCTTGCCTGTTTGTAACGTTTCTTTCTGCAGGGTTAATACTCCAAAGGAAGCAGATTCTCGGCTATCACAGCCACTTCTGGCCTTACATACCATGGGTTTAAAGGTATTGTCTCTAAATGTAAAGGGATTAAATTCTCCGCATAAAAGGTCATCGGTCTGGAAGGAGGCAAGAAAGGAGAGTAGTGATGTTTTGTGCATTCAAGAATCACATTTATTAGCCCAGGATAATGTTAGAATGAAAAATGTTAATTATCCTCATCGGTTTTTTGCCAATAATGCCCACAAAAGGACATGTGTGGGAATCCTCATTAAAAGCTCTGTAGCCTTCAAGCTTGAAAGGGTGGTGGGGGACATTGAGGGGAGATATGTCATTTTAATTGGTCTACTAAACAATGTGCAATTCACTATTGCTTCAGTGTACGCTGCCAATGTGGGCCAATTAAAATTCATACGTAAATTTTTGGAGACTTTTAGGGGAGTGGTAAAGGGTTCCTCGGTGATATGAGGAGACTTTAATGTCCCTATATGTAAATCCCTAGATTGTTCCCACCAAGCCCCGGCCAGAAAAGAGATGGGCCACCTGATCTGTGAGTTTCGTTTTCATGATATATGGCGATATGCTCATGCAGGAGAGAGAGACTACTCTTTTCACTCCCTAAGGTTTAATACCTACTCTAGAATAGATTATATCTTAGTAGATGATTCGTTACTGTTGAGTTGTGAACAGATTAACATTGTCCCTATTACATGGTCAGACCACGCGCTCGTTATGTTAACAATTTCAGACGAGGGTCCTACTCCTTCCAAATGGAAACTGAATGATTATATCCTCACTAACCAAGATACCAGCGATGAAATCGCTCGGCAATTAAAAGAATTTTTTGACATTAATGATAATCAAATGGTCTCGGATGAAACTCTTTGTGCGGCCCATAAGGCCTTTGCTAGAGGTGTCCTCATTAAAATTGCAGCAATGGAGAAAAGGAAAAGGTTAAAAGCATTTAATGATATTTTGTCTAAACTCCAGCTCCTGGAAAGGGCAAACAAGGCCCACCCCTCTGACATTTTCCTTGACTCTATTAGAGGTCTGACAGATCAGCTGAGATCATTTATGCTGTATTCCTATGAAAAAATCTAAAAAAGCTTAAATCCAAATTCTATAGTTTGGGTGATAGAGCCGGTAGGGTCCTAGCAAGTCGTGTGAAGAAAAGGGAGGCTCAGATGACCATTCCCTTTTTGATTAAGCACAACTGGTCCAAAGTTTTAAACCCTACTCATATAGCTAGTGAGTTTAAAGAATACTATTCCCAACTATATAATCTTAAGTCAGATCCTAAAACACACCAGCCCATGAAGGGTGAAATTTCTTCTTTCCTTGCTAAACTAAATTTGCCCAAACTTTCCCCCACGGCTGTGGCTGCTCTTAATGTCCCCCTTACTGAGGAGTATAGATGAGCGAACCTCTGAAGGCTCGAGTTAGGTTCGGTTCGTCGAACGGAGGTTCGGTTCGTCGAACGGAGGCTCCGTTCGATGAACCGTTCGACGAACCTCTCGAACCCCATTGAAACCAATGGCAGGCAAACACAAACACATAAAAACACATTATAAATGTACACATACAGTTAATAAACATTGCCATTACACTTACTGGTGCCCACGAAGTGTCCTGACTCTGTCTCCCGCCGCTTTTCCTTCCAATAATCGCTGCATCCTCCTGGTAACCAGCACTGATGATAGGACCTTCCGTGACGTCAAAAAAGCATGTGACCAGTCACGTGTCTATTATCTCATTGGCTACAGACTGGTCACATGGCTAGATGCCATTGCTAGGTCCTGTCATTGCATCTCTCCGGCACGCGGTGATCATTCCAGCATCTCTGTGTACCGGCGAAATGCTCTGACACATGGTCGGCTTCCCAGTTGTGCTTCCCCGTTCCGTTATTCACCGGCTGCCACAGCCAGTCAATAATGGAGATCACCGTTGCTATAGCAACCCCCCTGTCAGCGGTGACGTCACCGCTTACAGCCTGCAGACTCTGCTCACTCACTGAGTGAATAGACTGCACGGGGAGCAGCAGTGTCTTCCTTCCATGCAGCGCTGTCTGATGTAGCAGAGCTGCATGTGTTGAAGGAGAAAGAAGACAGAAAACTATGGATCGTGGAGGGCTGACAGGGAGTAATAAACATGGAGTCTCTAAGTGTGTCTGTGTATTTATTTTTATTAAAGTATTTTTTCTCTGTGTGGTGTTTTTTTTTTAACCCTTTATTGGAGATTCTTAATGGCCGGGCCAAACTTCCTGACATTAAGAAACTCTGACTTAATACTGGCTAGTAAAGCAAAGCTAGTATTAACACATTATTACCCAGCAAGCCACCCGGCTTCAGGGCTGCTGGAAGAGTTGGATACAGAGCCAGATGATGGCGCTTCTATGAAAGCGCCATTTTCTGGGGCGGCTGCGGACTGCAATTCGCAGCAGAGGTGCCCAGAAAGCTCAGGCCAAACTGTGCTGCGGATTCCAATTTTTGCTTTAGTCATGGAGCCCCTGGCGGAGTCCATTAGGCTCAACCCGGATATCTCTGGAGTTAAAATAGGCCATGTAGAACATAAGATCGGTCTATATACTGACGATGTAATACTCTCTTGCACTGATAGTGAAAGATCATTGATAGGGATCAAAAATGCTCTTCTTGAATTTTCTAAGATTTCATATTACAAGCTAAACAAAGGAAAATCGGTTCTCTTCCCAGTTAATGTTCCACCATCTGTTAAAGATAGAATCTCCTCACTTGTCCCATATACTTGGGCCCAGGACGGCTTTTCGTACCTAGGGCTAAGGATTTGTAAACTTTCCAATAGTAAAACAGAATTTTAAGACTCTGCTTGATTCCATTCAAAAGGACATAGACAATCAAATACATTTACCCCTTTCCTGGATGGCGCGCATTCAGATAGTTAAGATGATGCTCCTACCAAAAATTATTTATTTATTCCGCTGTCTTCCCTTGAGGTTCTCCAAGAGGTTTCTCTCTCTCCTGCAGGCAGTTGTGAGCAGATTTATTTGGGCAGGAAAGAAACCTAGGGTTGGTATGTCTACCTTATTTTATAGTTATTCACATGGTGGTCTGGGGGTCCCAAATTTTTATTTGTACCATAAAGCAGCGGTTCTAGAGGTGTTAAGGGAGTGGTATGATGATTCTAGTACTCACAAATGGGTGCTTGTGGAGAAATACTTGGCCCCGTGTGGGGCTTTGAGATTTCTACTGGAGGCGCGAGTACTTAGTTCCTTTGCCCCCTCTCTTACCCTGCAGACAATGAAAGTGGCATTTTCTTAGTGGTCTGATCTGGTCTCTACTCGTCAGGTGATTAAATTTGAGTCTATCTCTATTAGTGCCTTGGAGCTTCATGTGGATGGCCTCACGTTAGGCAATTGGGTGAGGAATGGTATTATGGTCATTAAAGATATCCTCTTAACCCCTTCAGCCCCCGGGCACTTTCCGTTTTTGCGTTTTTGTTTTTTGCTCCCCTTCTTCCGAGAGGCGTAACTTTTTTATTTTTCCATCAATCTTGCCATATGAGGGCTTGTTTTTTGTGGGACGAGTTGTACTTTTAAATGAAACCATAAATTTTACCATATAGTGTACTGGAAAACAGCAAAAAAATTCCAAGTGCGGAAAAATTGCAAAAAAAGTGGGATTGTACAATAGTTTTTGGGATATTTAATTCACCGTGTTCACTATATGGTAAAACTGATGTGTGGGTATGATGCCTCAGGTCGGTGCGAGTTTGTAGACACCAAACATGTATAGGTTTACTTGTATCTAAGGGGTTAAAAAAAATTCACAAGCTTGTCCAAAAAACGTGGCGCACGTTTTGCACCATTTTCCAAAACCCGTAGTGTTCTCATTTTTCAGGATCTGAGGCTCAGTGATGGCTTATTTTTTGCGTCTCGACCTGACATTCTCAACGGTACCATTTTTGCGCAGATGCTACGTTTTGATCGCCTGTTATTGCATTTTGCGCAAAATTTGCGGCAACCAAAAAACGTAATTTTGGCGTTTGGAATTTTTTTGCCGCTACGCCGTTTACTGATCAGATTCATTTATTTTATATTTTGATAGATCGGGCATTTCTGAACGTGGCGATACCAAATATGTGTGCATTTTTTATTTTTTTAACCCTTTAATTTTCAATGGGGTGAAAGGAGGGTGATTTGAACTTTTAGGTTTTTTTATTTTTTTAATTTTTTAAAACTTTTTTTTACTTTTTTTTTTATTTTACTAATCCCCCTAGGGGGCTATTGCGATCAGCAATCCGATCGCTCTGCACTATCTGCAGATCTCAGCTACAGAGCTGAGAACTGCAGATTTGCTGCTTCACTTTCAATGCCGGCTGTATTCCGGCATTGAGAGGAAGTGAGTCATGTTAGCTACAGGCGTCATCACATGACCCTGTGCTACCATGGCAACCGCCGAAAGTCACGTGATCATTTCACGTGACTTCCGGTGGGGGCGGGGTAAGTCACTGTCATGGTGGCGCCCATATACATATCGCTGCCAAGACTTTGGCAGCGAAATGTAAGGGGTTAATGGCCGCGGGTGGAAGCGATTCCACCCGCGGCTAGCAGGCACACATATCAGCTGTTGATAACAGCTGATATGTGCGCGTCTCGCCGCCGCCTGCCGGCGGCAGGGGGCGGGGCTTACCGGCACACGATCCATGACGTACCTAGTACGTCATGGGTCGTTAAGGGGTTAATTCAAGAGTTGAAACCTTTCTCTGTCCTAATGGATGAATTTGGCCTTCACAGAAATAACTTCTACCAGTATCTGCAAATTCTGCATATTTTAAATTCATGTGTATTTCCTTTATCCTGCCATAAAGCTGTTTGCTCGCCAATACCTCGTTTTTTTAGTTCTTCCTCTTCTCAAAAACACGGCTTCTCGGTAGTATATAAAGTGTTTAATTCCCCCGGTAATGGTCCTAAACAAGCAAATATGAGGCGCTGGGAAGGGGCCCTTGCTTTCTCCTCAACTCCAGACCAATGGTGGTCCGCTTCTGGCAACCTGCAGAAATTTTCCTCCTGTATCAATCATCTTGAGCAACTTAAGAAAGTTCACTTTGACTGGTACTACACCCCGCTGAAGATTTCCAAATTCCGTGGTTCCTATCCCCAATCCTGCTGGAAGGGCTGCTCGGGTGTTGGTTCCCTAGGGCACGTGTGGTGGGATTGCCCGCTCATCCGGCCTTTTTGGGAAGAAGTGTCTAACATTATTACCTCAGTTAAAGGCCTGGCTGGAAGTTTGAGCGGTCCTCTAGCGGTTTTGGGGATCGGTTTACATATATTCCCTGGTGATTTGAGACCAATTGTATCACACATTCTAATAGCAGCACGTATGTGTCTGGCAGACCACTGGAGAGAAATAACTATCCCCTCTAAATTGGAAATTATCAAAAAAAAATCAATAAACATCACCAATACGAGCTCCTTCTGACCTCAGATCTGTTTACCAAAAATAAAATAAGGAATCGTTGGTCCCCCTGGGTGGTGTCCAAATTCTCGTCCTTCCAGTCGTGATTGGTGGACCTGTTATCTTATTACCTATCATCCCTACCCTTGCTTCCTGTGTTGTAAATTGTATACCCTAACCCTACTATGCAGAATTTTCAGCTGTTATCTGTTTTTACTTTGAATTTTATTGTCCTGCTGTTATAGGACAAATTTTTCAACTGTCCGCATGTTTGTTGAGGTGTATAACCTGTATTATGTAAAATCTTAATAAAAATGTATTGAAATTAAAAAAAAAAGAAAGTGAAAGTACTGAAACTGACCTGAAGAACCACTGGAGTGCTGTAAAAAGGAGTGAGGGACTGGAGTACGGAACCAGGACTCCAGGCACCGTGGGTTACCTGTGGAAGCGTTAGACTCCAGGTACCACAGGAGGCCTGTGGAAGTCTGGAACCAAGGCTCACAGTACTCAGCACAAGGCGGGGTGCAGACCCTAGGACAGTGGGACACTTTATGGCCAGCTGTTAACTTTGCCGGGCTAGAAGATCTCCAGGGTCCATTGCCAACCCAAAAAAGTCTAAAGCACAAGCAGAAAAGAGTAAGTCGGGGACTGAACCCCTTAAATAGTCCAGGCTGCCTGCAATAGGACCAAGACAGAAACGGAGGGGTCCCCAAGTACAGTCATATGAAAAAGTTTGGGCACCCCTATTAATGTTAACCTTTTTTCTTTATAACAATTTGGGTTTATGCAACAGCTATTTCAGTTTCATATATCTAAGAACTGATGGACTCAGTAATATTTATGAATTGAAATGAGGTTTATTGTACTAACAGAAAATGTGCAATCCGCATTTAAACAACATTTGACCGGTGCAAAAGTATGGGCACCTCAACATAAAAGTGACATTAATATTTTGTAGATTCTCCTTTTGCAAAAATAACAGCCTCTAGTCGCTTCCTGTAGCTTTTAATGAATTCCTGGATCCTGGATGAAGGTATATTTGACCATTCCTGTTTACAAAACAATTCCAGTTCAGCTAAGTTTGATGGTCGCTGAGTATGGACAGCACGCTTTACTCATCCCACAGATGTTCAATGATATTCAGGTCTGGGGACTGGGATGGCCATTCCAGAACATTGTAATTGTTCCTCTGCATGAATGCCTGAGTAGATTTGGAGCGGTGTTTTGGATCATTGTCTTGCTGAAATATCCATCCCCTGTGTAACTTCAACTTCGTCACTGATTCTTGTACATTATTGTCAAGAATCTGCTGATACTGAGTTGAATCCATGCGACCCTCAACTTTACCAAGATTCCCGATGCCGGCATTGGCCACACAGCCCCAAAGCATGATGGAACCTGCGCCAAATTTTACTGTGGGTAGCAAGTGCTTTTCTTGGAATACCGTGTTTTTTTTCCTCCATGCATAATGCCTTTTTGTATGACCAAACAACTCAATCTTTGTTTCATCAGTCCACAGGACCTTCTTCCAAAATGTAACTGGCTTGTCCAAATGTGCTTTTGCATACCTCAGGCGACTCTGTTTGTGGCGTGCTTGCAGAAACGGCTACTTTCGCATCACTCTCCCATACAGCTTCTCCTTGTGCAAAGTGCGCTGTATTGTTAACCGATGCACATTGACACCATCTGCAGCAAGATGATGCTGCAGGTATTTGGAGGTGGTCTGTGGATTGTCCTTGACTGTTCTCACCATTCTTCTTCTCTGCCTTTCTGATATTTTTCTTGGCCTGCCACTTCTGGGCTTAACAAGAACTGTACATGTGTTCTTCCATTTCTTTACTATGTTCCTCACAGTGGAAACTGACAGATTAAATCTCTGAGACAACTTTTTGTATTTTTCCCCTGAACAACTACGTTGAATAATCTTTGTTTTCAGATCATTTGAGAGTTGTTTTGAGGAGCCCATGATGCCACTCTTCATAGGAGCTTCAAATAGGAGAACAACTTGCAAGTGGCCACCTTAAATACCTTTTGTAATGATTGGATACACCTGCCTATGAAGTTCAAAGCTCAATGAGGTTACAAAACCAATTTAGTGCTTTATTAAGTCAGTAAAAAGTAGTTAGGAGTGTTCAAATCAAGAAATTGATAAGGGTGCCAATATTTTTGCACCGGTCAAATGTTTAAATGCGGATTGCACATTTTCTGTTAGTACAATAAACCTCATTTCAATCCAGAAATATTACTGAGTCCATCAGTTATTAGATATATGAAACTGAAATAGCTGTTGCAAAAACCCAAATTGTTATAAAGAAAAAAGGTTAACATTAATAGTGGTGCCCAAACTTTTTCATATGACTGTAGCTCTAGGCCACGGGAGCCAATCAACAACAAGTGTGCATGGAGGACAGTCAACCCAGGTCACAGCTGGCACGGAGAACAAGGGGAGCAGACACACCTGGGACCAGCACCCGCGGGTTCAGGTGCCACCACAGCAAAGTAAAGGCAAGTGTTGTTCTTGATCACACTGTGCAGTCACACAGACAGTTCCCCACTACTATTCCCATCATTCACTGCTGGGGCTTGTCCCTGCTTGTTGAGGGCTCCAAACATCCAGGCTGTATCACTCCACCAGCCCCAGCAGAAACCTGCAGTGGCGGCCCCAAATAATCTGGCCACACAAAGCAAGTGGCTTAGTCAACAAAAACTATTTTATTTTATTTAAACCCCTTTTTATTTAGTACTGATCCCTAGAGTCCAGGAAGCGGCCATCGGCCGCGACCACGACTCCCCTGAGTGTCACACATGCCCTGGACCGAGTACTCCACAGCCCTGGGGCATCACACCACAGTACCCCCACTGTAACCTCAGGTGAAATGACATCTATTGAACTCAGTGACCTCACCTCAGGTGAATTCATTGAAGTCAATGCTGGATTACCGGATTAGGCTATGTGCACATGTTAAGCATTTGGTTGCAGACATTTCTGCACCAAACCTGCATCTTCTGGCAAAAAAATGCACCAAAAATGCAATGCGGTTTCGACGCTTTTCTGGTGCACTTTTCTGCCAAAAGATGCAGACCTAGTCAATGACATGAAGGGACCTGGGACCACAGTCTCAAAGATTACAATTAGTAACACACCACGCCATCATAGATTAAAGTCCTGCAGGGCATGCAACGTCCCCCTGCTCAAGCCAGCACATGTCCAGGCCTGTTTGAAGTGCGCCAATGACCACCTGGATGATTCAGAGAAGGTCTGGAAAAAAATGATTTAGTCAGATGAGACCAAAATAGAACTATTTGGTGTCAACTCCCTGTACCGTGTTTGGAGGAAGATGAGTAGAACCCTAAGAACACCATCCCAACCTTGAAGCATGGGGGTGAAAATATCATACTTTGTGGCGCTTTTCTGCAAAGGGAACAGGACAACTGCACCGTATTGAAGGGACAATGGATTAGGTCATTTTTGGCCAGCAATTTCCTTTCCTTAATTCTTATGTAACACC
Organism: Anomaloglossus baeobatrachus; assembly: GCF_048569485.1. NCBI lineage: Eukaryota > Metazoa > Chordata > Amphibia > Anura > Aromobatidae > Anomaloglossus > Anomaloglossus baeobatrachus. The sequence goes on along the minus strand of NC_134355.1, from coordinate 159,062,395 downwards.
ATTGAATATGGGTTGTGGTTGAGTCTTCCAGCATTACAATTACCTGAAACACGGAACCAGGGCAATAAGGAGTGGTTCTGTAAGAAGCATTTCAAGGTCCTGGAGTGGCCTAGCCAGTCTTTAGACCTTAACCCAATAAAAGATCTTTGGAGGCAGATGAAACTCAATGTTGCATAGTGACAGCCAGAAACCTGAAAGATCTGAAGATGATCTGTATGGAGGAATAGGTCAAAATCCCTGATGCAGTGTGTGCAAACTTGGTCAATAACTACAGGAAATGTCTGACCTCTGTAATTGCAAACAAAGGTTTCTGTACCAAATATTAAGTTGTGTTTTTTTGTATCAAATACTTATTTCATGCAATAAAATGCAAATTAATTATTTAAAAATCATACAATGTGATTATCTGGATTTTATTTTTATTCTGTCAGTCACAGTTGGAGTGTACCTACTGTATAAATTATGGACCTTTCCATTCCTGTAGGTTGGAAAACTTGCAAAATCGTCAGTGTATCAAATACTTATTTTCCCCACTGCAAATGTTGGCATGTTTCAGATACTCACTGCTCTTAATCATAATGTGTTAAAGACCCAAACACTCCATTCAAATCCCAAGTCACCCCCTAATTAATGACATAGTAAAGATATGCACAAGTGACCATCACATAACATGAGAAAACTGGAAAAAATATAGACAAAACATTAAAAGGACAAAGCCATTTGAGTCTAGTTTTTCAATTGTACAAAGGATAAGGCTGCACATCAAACATAGATAATGGTATAATGCCTCAAGCATATGGAAAAATATTGGAATATACAATGAAAAATGCTACTTGCTAATTTGAACATGTGAATAATGAATTGCATACCTGCCATGAATATTAGGAAAAAGGAGATATTTAGCAATCGCATTGATCAATGTAACTGAGCCCCAAGACCTCGTCAAGGTATATCTCTATATTGGGGTCCCTAGCTCTGTGACCCTAACTGTGTGTCATCTCATTGCAATTAAAAACTGCTGTGGGTGGAGAGGGGTAACTAAGGACTTTCTTATATAGGAGATGGAAAAAACATGGCCGATGTGCAGCCTTATCCTTTGTATAGTATGTATTTTTTGGCTTGCACTCATAAAATATATATATTAGTGCTCACTTCAGTTATCCTATTCAGTTATCTGTAGTTTTTTTCTGAATGTGAACACAGCTCCGCCCCTTTCGGCCATGTTTTTTCCATCTCCTATATAAGAAAGTCCTTCGTTACCCCTCTCCACCCACAGCAGTTTTTAATTGCAATGAGATGACACACAGTTAGGGTCACAGAGCTAGGGACCCCAATATAGAGATATACCTTGACGAGGTCTTGGGGCTCAGTTACATTGATCAATGCGATTGCTAAATATCTCCTTTTTCCTAATATTCATGGCAAGTATGCAATTCATTATTCACATGTTCAAATTAGCAAGTAGCATTTTTCATTGTATATTCCAATATTCTTCCATATGCTTGAGGCATTATACCATTATCTATGTTTGATGTGCATCCTTATCCTTTGTATAGTATGTATTTTTTGGCTTGCACTCATAAAATATATATATTAGTGCTCACTTCAGTTATCCTATTCAGTTATATGTAGTTTTTCAATTGCACCTAATGCAGCTTTCAAAGGGAATCTGTCAGCAGGTTTTTGCTACCTCATCTGAGAGCAGCATGATGTAAGTAAAGACATCCTGAATCCAACGATGTATCACTAGGTTACTGGGTGCAGCCATTGTGACACAATCAGATTTTTTTTATTTAGCCATCACAGCTATTTTCTATTGAATTCAGGTCAGGTGATTGGCTGGATCATTCTAGCAGCTTTATTTTCTTTTTCTGAAACTAATTGAGAGTTTTCTTCCTTTTGGATCCGTTTGGGATCATTGTCTTGTTAAAATGTCCACCTTTGTTTTATCTCTATCATCCTGGTAGATGTCTGCAGATTTTCATTAATAATATTTTGGTAGATTTGTCAAGTCATCCATCCTTCAATTACATTAACCCCTTCACGACCGCGGGCAGTAAAATTACGTCCTATTTTAACGTGACTTAACGACCAGGGACGTAACTTTACTGCCTAAAGTTCATTTGATTGCCGTTGCCATAGCAACGGCTTTCAAATGATGTCCCCTGCTGTTTCTTACAGCAGGGGACCTTTGCTTGACCCCTGGGGGGGGGTGGCATCGCCACCCCCCACTGACGATCGATGTGATTGGCTGTTCAAATCTGAACCGCCAACCACATCGTTCGCACTAATTTCGGCAAAAATAATGCCTGAATTAGTGCGATACTGTGAGATCCGGCTATGAGATGCTGTAGCAGCTGCAGCATATCAGAGGTGGACCTTAAACATGTCGCCCCCAGCCCCTGCAGCACTGATTGGAGCGATCGTGCTATGACGCGCAATTGCTCCAATCAGTGTGCAGTGGGGCGGTCTGATCTGCAGGTGGCCGCTCTCCCCAGGCCTGTGCTGTTCTGGGGAGCCTCCCCCAACATGTCGGCAGCATGCACTGGCTGGTACTTGTTGTACCACGCCACCGCTGCTGCCGCCGCTGATGTCACTGCTTCTGCTCCTGCTCCACGTGAGTACTGTGCTCACCTTGCAGCCCTTGCGCGCTCCCGTGACGCTCCCTGCGCACTCCCGTGACGCCCCCTGCGCGCTCCCGTGACGCCCCCTGCCCGTGCCCCCCTGCGATCTGCCCCCCCACGCCCCGATCTGCCCCCCGACATTCCGATCTGCTCCCCCCGTGATCTGCCTGCATCCCCCATGATCTCTATTCTGCTTCTGCAGCTCCTTCTCCGGTATCCCACTCCTCACTCCCCCTCTGCTCTCCCCACTCCCCCTCTGCTTTCCCCACTCCCCCTCTGCTCTCTCCCCCGACGTCCACTTACCTGTCTTCACCGGGTCCTCCGAGGTCTCCACTGGCCCGATCACATCTGCCTCCATCGCTGGGTCCTTCCTGGGTATTCTGCAGAGCTGTCCAACGTCCTGCCTGTTGCTCCTGTAAAGCTGTCCATCTCGCTTGCCTTCTGTTCCTCCTGCAGTTCTTCTGGTTAGTGATCCTCCTGCTAATCCATTGGGTACGGTGAGTATAACTTTTTTTTTTTCTTTTTTTTCCCTGTATCCTGTCCATTTTTACACCTCTTCCTTTTTTTTCCGTATCCCCGACGCTTCTTGTATCGCATCAGTCCGTGCGTCTCGCCGAGCGCTGATCAGGGATGCACGTAATGTATCTGCATCCATGGTCAATTTTTGGCATGACTTTTTTTTTCCCGTATCCCCGACGCTTTTTGTATCGCATCTGTCCGTGCGTCCCGCCGAGCACTGATCAGGGATGCACATAACGGATCGTCATCCCTGCTCAATTTTTGGTGTGACTGTTTTTTTTTTCCGTATTCCCGACGCTTTTTGTATCTCATCCGACCGTGTGTCCTGCAGCAGCCGATCAGTGCACCGCGTCTGTGCGTTTGAAAAGTCAAATGGCGTTCCTTCTCTTCTGAGCCATGCGCCCAAACAATTACTTTCCACCACATGTGAGGTATCTGCGTACTCAGGAGAAATTGCACAATACGTTTTATGGTGCATTTTTTCCTGATACCCTTGTGAAAAAATAGCTACCTGGATAAAGTAACAGGTTTGTGGTGAAAAAAAAAAGTGTATTCATGGCTCAACATTATCAACTTCTGTGGAGCCCCTTAGTTTCCAAAATGAGGTCACTTGTGGGGGAGATCCATTGTTTAGGTACCTCAGGGGGTCTCCAAATGCAACATTACGTCAGCTAATGATTCCAACCAAATTTGCTGTCAAATGGTGCTCCTTCTCTTCTGAGCCCCGCCATGCGCCCAAACAATTACTTTCCACCACATGAGGTATTGTCGTACTCAGGAAAAAATGCACTATAAATTTCATGGTGCATTCTTTCCTGATACCCTTGTGAAAAAAAAGCTACCTAGTTGAAGCAACAGTTTTGTGGTGAAAATTTTTTTTTTTTTTTTTCACGGCTCAACATTATAAACTTCTGTGAAGCCCCTAGGTGTTCAAAGTGTTCACCAAACATCTAGAAAAATTATTTGAGGGCTCTAATTTCCAAAATGAGGTCACTTGTGGGGGAGCTCCATTGTTTAGGTACCTCAGGGGGTCTTCAAACCCGACATGGCGTCCGCTAATGAGTGCAGCTAATTTTGCACTCAAAAATTCAAATGGCGCTCCTTGCCTTCCGAGCCCTGCCGTATGCCCAAACATTTGATTTCCACTACATATGAGGTATCTGCGTACTCAGGAGAAAATGCACAATACATTTTATGGTGCATTTTTTCAAGATACCCTTGTGAAAAAAAAGCTACCTAGTTGAAGCAACAGTTTTGTGGTAAACATTTTTTTTTTTCTTTTCACGGCTCAACCTTATAAACTTCTGTGAAGCCCCCAAGGGTTCAAAGTGCTCACCAAACATCTATAAAAATTATTTGAGGGCTCTAGTTTCCAAAATGGGGTCACTTGTGGGGGAGCTCCATTGTTTAGGCACTACAGGGGGTCTTCAAACCCGACATGGCATTCGCTAATGAGTCCAGCTAATTTTGCACTCAAAAATTCAAATGGCGCTCCTTGCCTTCCGAGCCCTGCCGTGCGCCCAAACAATTGATTTTTACCACATATGGGGTATCAGCGTACTTTGTAAATTGTATGGTGCACTTTCTCTTTTCTCCCTTGTGAAAATGAAAATTTATGGCTAAAGTAACAGTTTTGTGTTAAAAAGTAAAATTTTCATTTTTTCCTTCCACATTGCTTTGGTTTCTGTGAAGCACCTAAAGGGTTAATAAACTTCTTGGATCTGGTTTTGAGCAGTGTGAGCGGTGCAGTCTTTAGAATGGGGTCACTTTTGGGTATTTTCTGTCACCTAGGCCTCTCAAAGTCACTTCAAATGTGATGTGGTCCCTAAAAAAAATTATTTTGTAAATTTTGTTGGAAAAATGAGAAATTCCTGATGAACTTTGACCCCTTCTAACTTCCTAACGAAAAAAAATGTTGTTTCAAAAATTGCGCTGATGTAAAGTAGACATGTGGAAAATTTTATTTAGTAACTATTTTGTGTGAAATATCTCTCAGATTTATGGGTATAACTTTTCAAAGTTTGAAAATTGCGAAATTTTCAAATTTTTCGCCAAGTTTCCAAAATTTTCACAAACGCAAAAAATATTGGCCTAAATTTACCACTGACATGAAGTACAATATACATTTTTTTTGGCTTGCACTCAGAATATATATTAGTGCTCACTTCAGTTATCCTATTTAGTATGAAGTACAATATGTCACAAAAAAACAATCTCAGAATCGCCAGGATCCGTTGAAGCGTTCCAGAGTTATAACCTGTCAAAGTGACACTGGTCAGAATTGCAAAAAATGGCCCAGTCATTAGGGTGTTTTAGTGGCCGGGGGTGAAGGGGTTAAGTTTGCCAGTACCGTATGCTAAAAAACAGCTCCACACCATGATGTTCCCATCTCCAAACTTCAATGTTGGTTTGATGTTTTGGGGGTGATTTGCAGTGCCTTTTGGTCACCTAACATGGTGTGTATTATGGCATACAAAGAGTTCAATTTTGGTCTCATCTGATCAGATTATACTGTATTCTCCCAGTATATCATAGTCATGTCTAAATGTTGTTGGGCAACTTTAAATGTGCTCAAACATGCTTTTGTTCAGCAATGGAGTTTTGTGTGGTGAGCGTGAATACAGGCCATGAAGATAGATTGCATTACTTTTTGTTTTCTTTGTATACTTTATTCAATTTTAAGGGGTTTACAATAACAGGGGAGTGGGTAATTGAAGTATTTAAAATGCATTCTTAAAATATTGTTGAAAGAACAATGAAGGGGAAGAGGAAGGGAAGAAAGGGTAGGCTAAAAGTGGATGGGGAAGGGGTATTGGAGGGGAAGTGGGAATGGAAGGAGTTAGGGAATATAAAGGGGGAGGAGAAAGGGAAGGAGGAAGACATTGAGGCAATTCGTTAAGTTTCAAAGTCAAGCAAGATTATAAACTCATATTCATTTAGCACAGTAAATAAACACATTCGGAAATAACATATTACATTTATATTATTTAGAGAATGTCAAGGAACTAATTCAAAACAAGGTTTGGCATGTACATCTGGGACCAAAGAGACCATCTTATTTTATATCTTTGACACTTTTTTTCTTTTAACGCAATATTATACTCATATAAATTATGAGCTGAAACCCTGTCCGTAACTTCTGAAATAGATGGTATTCTTTCTTCTCTCCAGTTGGCTGCTAATAAATTCTTAATAACTAAGAAAATGTGACTGACAATGTGTCTATATTTTTTCTCGTATTCTTCTAACCCTATGGAAAGAATAACCAATTCTGGAGTAAGATTTATATCTTTTGTAGTTAATTGCTTTAAGAGGTCTCTGACTTCCTTCCATAAGGGTTTAAGTAAAGGACATCCCTAGAAAATGTGGATAAAGGATCCATTTTTCCCACAACCTCTCCAACATAGTGGTGAGTTTTTAGCAGAAAACTTGCACAACTTTAGAGGGGTATAGTACCATCTGGAAAACACTTTATAATATGTCTCCTGAAGAGAAGCACAGGTTGCAGTTGCATAAGTTGTTTCCAGAGCTTGTTTCCATGTACTTATAGGGAATTCCTAGTGCAAATTTTTCTTCCAATTATTTAGGTTTAGCTTTTTCTAAAATTCATAATCTTCATTTAGCAAGAAATATATATCACTGGTTTTCCAAATAATTTGGTTTAGTGGATTATTCAATAAATTTATTAGGGGTTTAGGAAGCTGAAATCTAGGTTTTTTGTTTGTAAGAAAATTTTCTATACGGTACCAAATTTTTTTCTCTTTATTTGGGATGTTGAATTTACTTTGTATGTTTTTGAAGGGCAAGATTTTGTTATTTTCTATTAGGTCGAGAAAATTGTTTTATTATTATTATTATCCATTTTATTATGTTCATTTTGGGAGTCAGAATTTGTATTGTTTCAATTGGGCAACATTTAATATCCTTCAAAGGTACATTATCTTTCATCAATGTTTTTAATAGGGATTTCCATGCCCATAGTTCTGCTTTACTTGTTTGTTTGAAATTTAGTTAATGTTTTTTGTGTGTTTAAAAGTTGGGCCAAAATGATATCTGATTTGGGAATGTTTCGATTATAATGTTTTTCTATATGTACCCAACTATTTTTAAATTCTGTAATTAGACTATTTTGGGTCTGTTTAATGAGACTAGTTAAATAATAAGCGTAAATATTCAGTAAACCTAGGCCTCCATTCCTTTTATGTTTACATAAGATTTTTTGGGAAATTCTAGGTTTCTTATTTTGCCAGATGAATAGTGATAACTGAGATTGCAGTTTCTGGATCCAGGGTTTAGGAATTGTTGTTGTTAAACATCGGAATAGGTATAGAATTTTCTGCAAAATAATAGATTTACAGTACAGACCAAAAGTTTTGGACACACCTTCTCATTCAAAGAGTTTTCTTTATTTTCAGGACTCTGAAAATTGTAGATTCACATTGAAGGCATCAAAACTATGAATTAAAACACGTGGAATGAAATACTTAAAGTGTGAAACAACTGAAAATATGTCTTATATTCTAGGTTCTTCAAAGTAGCTACCTTTTGCTTTGATTACTGCTTTGCACACTCTTGGCATTCTCTTGATGAGCTTCAAGAGGTAGTCACCGGAAATGGTTTTCCAACAGTCTTGAAGGAGTTCCCAGAGATGCTTAGCACTTGTTGACCCTTTTGCCTACACTCTGCGGTCCAGCTCACCCCAAACCATCTTGATTGGGTTCAGGTCTGGTGACTGTGGAGGCCAGGTCATCTAGCGTAGAACCTCATCACTGTCCTTCTTATTCAAATAGCCCTTATACAGCCTGGAGGTGTGTTTGGGGTCATTGTCCTGTTGAAAAATAAATGATGGTCCAACTAAACGCAAACCGATTGGAATACCACGCCGCTGCAAGATGCTGTAGTAGCCATGCTGGTTCTGTATGCCTTCAATTTTGAATAAATCCCCAACAGTGTCACCAGCAAAGCACCCCCACACCATCACACCTCCTCCTCCTCCATGCTTCACGGTGGAAACCAGGCATGTAGAGTCCATCCGTTCACCTTTTCTACAAAGACACGGTGGTTGGATCCAAAGATCTCAAATTTGGACTCATCAGACTGAAGCACAGATTTCCACTGGTTAAATGTCCATTCCTTTTGTTCTTTAGCCCAAACAAGTCTCTTCTGCTCGTTGCCTGTCCTTAGCAATGGTTTCCCAGCAGCTATTTTACCATGAAGGCCTGCTGCACAAAGTCTCCTCTTAAAAGGTGTTCTAGAGATGAGAAGGTGTGTCCAAACTTTTGGTCTGTACTGTATATGATATGACCTTTCCCATCCATGAAACTTCAGTCATCTTTAAATTTTTCAATTCATTTTGGATGTTGTTTAATAATGGGGTAATGTTCATAGATACATTTTTTTTGTTGGCTTTGTGTTGTATATCCCTAAATATTTCAATTTTTCAGTTTCCCACTTGAAGGCAAATTTCTTCTGAATACAATCTTTTATATCAGGGTCTATGTTATAACCCAAAATTTGGGACTTAGAATAATTGATTTTATAATATGATACGGCTGAGAAATCATCCAGAATATTAATTGTATTTCTAAGTGACTCTAGTGGGTCGGTTATACTAAGAATTACATCGTCAGCATATAGTGTGATTTTATACTGTTTGTGATTTGTGGAAACACCTTTTATATTTTCTCTTACTCTAATTTTTTCAGCTAGGGGTTCCATCATTAAGGCAAATAATAAAGGAGAGAGTGGGCAGCCCTGTCTGGTTCCATTGTGTATAGGGAAATTACTAGAGAGGAAGTTATTGACATAGATTTTTGCAGTGGGTTGGGAATAAATTTCTAATATTAATTTTAATATCTGACCATTAAATTCGAATTTTTTTAAGGTTGCGATCATGTAACCCCAGTGGATCCTATCGAAAGCCTTCTCTGCATCCAATGAAAAGAGCAGAGAAGGCTCCCAATTTTCTCAACCATATCCACAAGGTTCAAAATTTTACGCGTCGCATCAGATGACTGCCTGTCTTTAATAAACCCCACCTGATCCAAGTGGATCAAATTAGGGAGAATTTTCTGAAGCCGGTTTGCAATAAGCTTAGAGATTAACTGCATATCTGTGTCAATCAAGGATATCGGCCTATAATTTGACATGTCTAGAGGATCACCTTTATTTTTTGGGATAATAGTAATATTAGCTGTAAGCATCTCTTTTGGGATATGTCCTTCTGTAGATAAGTAGTTAATTAATCTGGTCAGATATGGGGATAATATATCTCCAAATGTTTTATAATATTCATTATTTAGCCCGTCAGGACCTGGTGATTTCTCTAATTTAAGCTGTTTGATGACTAATATAACTTCTTCTTTTGTGTATGGCTTATTTAAAGTTTTTAAATCATTATTTGAAATTTTGGGAAGGTCAATTTTATCTAGAAAATCCTTTATTGATTTTTCAGTGGGTTGTTTTAGGTTATCGTTATCTTTCAAGTTATATAAATCGTGGTAGTATCTGGCGAAGGAATTTGCAATATCTCTAGGATGTGTACAAAGGATACTGTCTTTATTTTTAATTGCTGGTATTCTACTTTTAACTCTTTGTTGCTTAATTCTTTTCATCATTAATTTTGTGGGTCTATTATTGGAATGGTAAAAATTAGTTTTGTTTATTAACGTCACTTTGTTGTACTGTAACGGGGTACCAGGGGTGCCTCAGGGCTTGTAGTCGTGGCCCCCTTTTTTCTCAGGCCAACCCCCGGCTCCGCCGTCACTACTGGGACAGGGGATTGTTCTGTGGGGCAGAGTGTGGTGGAAAAGAGCATACTTTCAGCCGCAGGAAGACTCTTCAGGCAGGGATCAGATAAACCAAACGACATCTTTATTGCACAGAGTTTCACCGACAGCTCAATGCACGGATTTTGTAGCGCACGGTCACAATTCCTGTCCGGGGAAATCTTTCCTTGTTGTCTCCTCTAGTGGGAATGTGCCCGGCTACTCCACTTCACCTAGGCTCCCACTCCGGCTAACACAGACTGGACCCACACCAATTCTGCTTCACCCTTGAGGACACTTCTTCTCTTCTTCCCTTCTTTCTTTCTTTCTTTCTGCCCACTCAGCTCCACACTCTGCCCCTGGCTGTTCCTTCTCCCCTGTCCCGGAATCAACTGACTTCAACACACACACACACTTCTCTCTCTAAGCTGCCGGCTCCTCCTCTCTCCTGCCCTGTTTCTATGGGGACAGCCGTCCCACCCGGGCTCTAGGGGAAAACCCACTGCACAGTAAAAACATGTTTATTAATAACATCAACAGTAACTACCCCAGAGTGAGGTATCTTCAGGGGGAAACTGCACCTCCTTGTAAGGGGTCTGCCCACCCCTTACATTCCTCCCCTCTTTAAGCCTAAGCCTCCCGGCAAGGCTCAAACCTGTAAAACACAATTTAGCAGCAAGGCAAACTTTGGATAAAACTTTAAAACCTTCATAAACAAAGTCAACCACTGAGCGCCCAAGTTCTGCACCCGGAGTCCCTCCTGGGACCTCCCGGTCTTTGTAGGCAGTGTGCCAGGAGGCCTTCAACAGGCACTCCCGGTCTTTGCTGGTCTTCTGCCCGGAGGCTTTTACAGCACTCCCGGTCTTAGTAGATAGGAGGACAAACAATAAAGTCTTCCTTAACATCACGGAGGGAGCCCCTGGCTCAGTCCAGCATCAGGCTCCTTCCGGGCTCGGTAACTTAAACATGGTTGCAAACTGTGGAACTTTTCCGGCTCTTTAACAACACCGGTCTTCAACACGAACATGTCCATCACCTCCGGTCGTTACGGGTCACTCGGGATGGTAAGCGCGCTGCCATTCGGCCCGCTGAGCCCTCACATAATCGGAAAGGGACTGACCTGGCAAGCGGCGCAGCCTCCGGAACGGTTCGTAGTTGACTGGTGGTTCTGGCGCCTCTGTCTCCGGTTTTGCCTCTTCAACCCCCGACGGGGGTGACGGGGTCGCTGAACGGGACGGACGGGGACTACCCACGACGATCACCGGGTGTGTGACCATACTCTGGTGGATCGCTAACACCGCCGGTGTCCCCTTGTCTGGGTCAGCACTCAGTCCTGTCATGACTTCTGGCGACACCGCCAGCGTGTTTCTCGGCCAGGAAATCTCAGCCAGCACCGGTCTCTGCTGTGTACGTCTCCGGTACTGAAACTCTTCCCATCCGATCTCTTGCAGACCTTCCTGTAATGGCGCCGGGAACGGTGGAGATGCTGGGGAAGGTGGAGGCGGGCCTACTTTTCCCGCTCTTGGGTATACTCCACCCCCAGTCTCACACATCCGGTCGACCCCTCTGCGGCGGTTCTTCTTTTTTTCTGGAACACCGCCCACTTCACATGTCTTCTTCAGCATCCTGGGGCCAGCACCTCCCCTCTTTGGGAGGAGTACTCCGTACTTCTTTTTCTTCACTGACCAGCCCCAGGCTTTTCTTTTGGCGCCAATTCTTCGCGCTCTCACTGTGTTCGTGCAGACGGCGGCCATCTTTCCGCCATCTTGTGCCCGGTCCAACGCCTTAGGCACCACTTGTTCTTCCCACCAAGGGATCGGGACTCTTCGCCAATAATCCGGATCCTGTGCCCTAGGCACAACTTGGTCTCCATCTTCTTGAGTCGGGACCCCTTGCATATGATCCGGATCCTGCAGACTACGCCACATGTAACGGGGTGCCAGGGGTGCCTCGGGGCTTGTAGTCGTGGCCCCCTTTTCTCTCAGGCCAACCCCCGGCTCCGCCGTCACTACTGGGACAGGGGATTGTTCTGTGGGGCAGAGTGTGGTGGAAAAGAGCATACTTTCAGCCGCAGGAAGACTCTTCAGGCAGGGATCAGATAAACCAAATGACATCTTTATTGCACAGAGTTTCACCGACAGCTCAATGCACGGATTTTGTAGCGCACGGTCACAATTCCTGTCCGGGGAAATCTTTCCTTGTTGTCTCCTCTAGTGGGGATGTGCCCGGCTACTCCACTTCACCTAGGCTCCCACTCCGGCTAACACAGACTGGACCCACACCAATTCTGCTTCACCCTTGAGGACACTTCTTCTCTTCTTCCCTTCTTTCTTTCTTTCTTTCTGCCCACTCAGCTCCACACTCTGCCCCTGGCTGTTCCTTCTCCCCTGTCCCGGAATCAACTGACTTCAACACACACACACTTCTCTCTCTAAGCTGCCGGCTCCTCCTCTCTCCTGCCCTGTTTCTATGGGGACAGCCGTCCCACCCGGGCTCTAGGGGAAAACCCACTGCACAGTAAAAACATGTTTATTAATAACATCAACAGTAACTACCCCAGAGTGAGGTATCTTCAGGGGGAAACTGCACCTCCTTGTAAGGGGTCTGCCCACCCCTTACAGTACTCTTGGGTAAGTAAAGAATTTAGTTCTAATCTTAGATTCAGAATGTAGGAGTGATTTGCATCCGATGGGTTTCTTATATGTATATGTTCAGCTTCCCTAATTTTGTCTGAAATTTCTTTGAATTTCTTCAAATGTTGCTTTTTATCTTTACTGTTATTTTGTATCATTATCCCTCTTATGACCGCTTTATGTGCGTTCCAAAGAGAGCTAATTGAGATATTGCTTGTGTCATTTTCCTTGAAATAATTTTTAAGGGCTTCTTCAATTACTGCAGCATGTTTTGGGTTTCTAAGCAAATACGAATTGCATCTCCATATTCTATCACTATTATCTAATTTTCCAGAACCTATCTGAAAATTTACAGGGGAATAGTCAGACCAGGTTCTTTGACCTATGCTTACAGATTTAAATTTATTTATTGTAAATAATGTAGTTAGAACCAAGTCTATTCTTGAAAAAGTCTTATGGGAGTCAGAATAATACGTATACTCTCTTGAACTCATATTTAAGCAACTGAACATATCAAACAATTCTTCATCTTCAAGCCAATTATCTAATGTAGGTAAAAGATATCTTGTGTTAGATGTTGAATCTAGTATGCCATTTGGTACCAAATTAAAATCACCAAGAAGAATCAAATCCCCCTTCTGAACTTCTCTGACAATAGTCATCAACTTATGAAGAAAGTGTATCTGGCCTCTAGTTGGTGCATATACATTAACAAATGTATATATTGTGTTGTTGATTTTGCACACTATTATGCAATACCTACCTGCATTATCAGATACCTTAGTAATAAGTTCAAAGGTTACCGAGTCTCTAATTAGAATAGCCACTCCAGCCTTTTTTTTTTTTTTCATTTGAGGAAGTATATTTGTGGGGAAAAAGTCTATGGTTGAATGAATGCGGTTTGTATTTTTTAAATTTTGTCTCTTGGAGACCTACAACATCCGCCTTTGATTCATTCAGGAATTTCCATACTGCAAATCTCTTCCTCGGACTGTTTAGTTCCCTGACATTATATGTCAAGAGATTAATTGTCATTAGCAATAGTATTGAAAAAAGTGGTTATTCCGAATGTTGTGTGGGGTAACCAAAGGTTAGATTTGTACAAACATATAACTTGACTATTGTTTTGTTCCTGTATGGAAGGAAAAAGGTTAAACACAAGTAATACAAACAAGAAAAACATAACTGTATGACAAAAGTCCCAAAGTCTTCCTGGAGGACCTTGATATGGAAATGAAATGAAACCCATTTCAAGGATCACTCCTGATGGGGGTAAAGTTCAACAGCCAATGTCTTACTTCAACCTCTTTTATGAGTGGATATCCAAATCCAGTGATAATGAAGTGTTCTTCAAATCCAGGTGGTGGACCATAAATTTTGTCCAACAAAATTGATGAGCCTAGAGAAGAAATAATAAATCAAGTTGTAAGAAGTCCAAGATCCTTTAGCATCTTCTCGCCTTCTTTTGCAGAGAGCTGATAGACAAAGTCTTTCCTTCATGATAGATTAGGATCTTTGTAGGAAATCCCCATCTATATGATATGTTGTTCTGTCTAAGTACTTGAGTGATACTGTTGAGACTTTTCCTCTGTAGAAGGGTTTCCTTCAAAAAAATCTTTAAATTCTTGTAGGGTGAAGGAAGATTCTTGTGAAGTCTTAGGGGTACTTTGCATGCTGCGACATCGCAAGCCGATGCTGCGATGTCGAGCGCGATAGTCCCCGCCCCAGTCTCAGCAGCGATATGTTGTGATTGCTGGCGTAGCAAACATTATCGCTACGCCAGCTTCACATGCACTCACCTGTCCTGCGACGTCGCTCTGGCCGGCGATCTGCCTCCTTCCTAAGGGGGCGGGTCATGCGGCGTCACAGCGATGTCACACGGCAGGCGGCCAATAGCAGCGGAGGGGCGGAGATGAGCAGGATGTAAACATCCCGCCCACCTTTTTCCTTCCGCATTGCAGCTGGGACGCAGGTAGATGTTCCTCGCTCCTGCAGCTTCACACACAGCGATGTGTGCTGCCGCAGGAACGAGGAACAACATCGTACCTGTCGCTACAGCGGCATTATGGAAATGTCGGACCCTACACCGATGATACGATAATGACGCTTTTGCGCTCGTTAATCGTATCAAAAAGGATTTGCACACTACGATATCAACTGCAAAGCCGGATGTGCGTCACTTTCGATTTGACCCCACCGACATCGCACCTGTGATGTCGTAGTGTGCAAAGCCCACCGTACATATTCAAATAGTGTTTCTTTCGTTTTATAGAAATGTATCCTGAGAATGGTATCCCTCGGAGTGTCTTGTGATATAAATTTTGGTCTAGGTAGGCTATGAGCCCTATCTACAGTCAAATCCAAGTCTGACATGTTAGGCAGGGTTGTTTTCAGTAGTTTCTGGATGTATTGCAAAACGTTCATTATTTTTCACATTTTCAGGAATGCCTCTAACCTTAACATTATTAATGTGCTTCCTGTCTTCTTGGTCAGTTAGTTTTTGTTTCAAAATTCTGATTTCTTCTTTAATTTTCAATTGCTCTATAGCGACCATTTTGGTATCTTTTTTCAATGAATCGACTTCAGTTTCTGTTTTTTTAATTCTTGTGGACATAGAATTAAAAGTTGATCTCATCTCATTGAACCGTTGATCTAAACGGTGCTTTACACGCTGCAACATCGCTAGCGATGCCGAGCATGATAGCACCCGCCACCACCCATCGTTCGTGCGACATTTGGTGCTCGCTGCCGTAGCGAACATTATCGCTACGGCAGCGTCACACGCACATACCTTGTCAGCGACGTCGCTGTGACCGCCGAAAAATCCCTCCTTCAAGGGGGAGGTGCGTTCGGCGTCATAGCGACGTCACTGCGGCGTCACTAAGCGGCGGCCAATAGAAGCGGAGGGGCGGAGATGAGCGGGACGTTACATCCCGCCCACCTCCTTCCTTCCGCATTGCCGGCGGCCGCAGGTAAGAAGATGTTCGTCGCTCCTGCGGTGTCACACATAGTGGTGTATGATGCCGCAGGAACGATGAATAACATCGTACCGGCAGCAGCAACGACATTAAGGAAATAAACAACGTGTCAACGATCATTGTTTTTGAACGATTTTGTGATCGTTGATCGTCGCTCATTCGTGTCACACGCTGCGATGTCGCTAATGGCGCCGGATGTGCATCACTAACGACGTGACCCCGACGATATATCGTTAGCGATTTTGCAGCGTGTAAAGCACCCTTTAGTCCGACTGAATTGACATTCTGAAATTAGAAAGTGAGTCCGAAATGAATTTTTGGAGTGAGAGTATGTCTTGTGATAAACAAACATTTTCTTTTACAGCTCCTAAGTCCATAGGTGAGGTATCAGGTGAGTTATTTTCGACATCCAAGCGTGCTCTTTTTTATCTGGACTGTTGAGTGAAGAAGAAAGTTAATTTCCAGAATCTGAATCTATGGCCCAAGCATCCCAGTCAGCATCTCTGTTTTTTGATGCATCCTTTTCTTTTTGTCTTGAGCCTTTTTTCTTCCCTTGTTGGCGTTTGTCTTTAATTATTTTGGGAATTACTCCAGAGTTTGGATTCCCAGGTGAAATATTTGTTGTGTTAGATGGTGCCTCTTTGGTGTTTGTTGATGTATTCGAAGTATTTTTCCTCTTTTCCTTTTCTGTTATCTTTTTGAGACATTTTGTTTCAGCAATATTAGTATTATACAGTAGGTCACTTAAGGGGTTAATTATAGTTTTTAAACTTCGTCTATAACTAGTTTGCCTAATCTATTATATCTCTTTGATGTCTAGAGAGTAGACTTGAGCGCGGTTCGCGGTTCGAGGTTCTCCAGTTCGCGGCTCCAGTGATTTTGGGGGCTGTTCTAGATCGAACTAGAACTCGAGCTTTTTGCTAAAGCTCGATAGTTCTAGATACGTTCGAGAACGGTTCTAGCAGCAAAAAGATTAATTACTAGCTGGCTTTCCGCTGTAATAGTGTAAGTCACTCTGTGACTCACACTATTATGAAATTTCAGTGTATAGTGTGCGGGAACAGCGCATTCAGATCACTGCTGTTTGGATAATGGTGATCGCCATTTTTTTTTTTTTTCCTTGTCTTCCTTCCCTAAGCGCGCGCGTGTAGTGGGGTGGGCCAGCATGTCAGCCAATCCCAGACACACACACAGCTAAGTGGACTTTTAGCCAGAGAAGCAACGGCATGTGTAATAGGATGTCCATGGCACATGTCCCTGCATTATTAAAACGAGTATCTGCCCGTCCGGACGCCATTATCTCTTCTGCGTCTGGGTGTCAGACACCGCTGGCGTAGCTCCTGTCTCCGATACTGCTGTGTACGCTCTATACACAGTGCTATACAGAATAGGGACAGAAGTTTCTATTAGTCCTTTTAAGGGCTAATACCGGCAGGGTCAGAGCCATAGGTGACAGTCAGGGCCATGAAAACAGATTTTAACAGCTACACAAGATGACAGCGTCTGTGTAGCTAAGGTCAGGGATTTCCTCGCTGCATTTCCCCATTAGGAGGGATAGAAAGGGAGGCTTCCTTTCCTCTACCCAGACCCACAGCCCTGCCACTGTACCCTCCTGCCCTTTGCACACTCAAGCTCATTGTTACTAAGCCATTATACTAGCAAACACTGAGGAAACTTAGTGGCATCCTAAACGTGGCTGTTGGACTTCAGTATTGTCCCACTAGTGCAAATATATTTGCAGCACGTCTGCCTGCATTGCACACTCAAACTCATTGTTACAAAGCCATTATAATACTAAACACTGAGGAAACTTAGTGGCATCCTAAAAGTGGCTGTTGGACTTCTGTATTGTCCCACTAGTGCAAAGATATTTGCAGCACGTCTGCCTGCATTGCACACTCAAACTCATTGTTACAAAGCCATTATAATACCAAACACCGAGGAAACTTAGTGGCATCCTAAAAGTGGCTGTTGGACTTCTGTATTGTCCCACTAGTGCAAAGATATTTGCAGCACGTCTGCCTGCATTGCACATTCAAACTCATTGTTACAAAGCCATTATAATACCAAACACTGAGGAAACTTAGTGGCATCCTAAAAGTGGCTGTTGGACTTCTGTATTGTTCCACTAGTGCAAAGATATTTGTAGCACGTCTGCCTGCATTGCACACTCAAACTCATTGTTACAAAGCCATTATAATACCAAACACTGAGGAAACTTAGTGGAATCCTAAACGTGGCTGTTGGACTTCTGTATTGTCCCACTAGTGCAAAGATATTTGCAGCACATCTGCCTGCATTGCACACTCAAACTCATTGTTACTAAGCCATTATAATAGCAAACACTGAGGAAACTTAGTGGCATCCTAAAAGTGGCTGTTGGACTTCATTAGTGTCCCACTAGTGCAAAGATATTTGCAGCACCTCTGCATTGAACATCCAAGCTCATTGTTACAAAGCTATTATACTAGCAATTTATGCTGCCAGTTTAAGGGCCGTAGTTGCATTGTCAGGGATAATTATTGTTGTTTATTCTGCTGTTAATAAAGCTAGACCACCGCTGCAATCTACACCACCTCTCAATTTTTACTACCACATTTTAAGTGCACAATCTTGTCGCAATCAAAATGAGTGGCAAAATGACAGATGCTGGTGGAAAGGGGAAGAGGCGTGTTGGAAAAGGAAAAAAAGGGTTTGTCCGTGGGGAAGGTGGCAAAGCTCCATTAACATCTGCTGAAGATAGACCATCTTCCAGCAAAAGTAAGATGTCTACTACTTACTGTGGACAATCCGATGTGCTCCCTTTTTTACGGACACGAACAACTGGAACAAAGGTAGATGATGGCCAAAAAAGGAAAATGCTTGAATGGATCTCAAGTGGTCCAACAAGTGCCCTCTCCGCCACCTCAACTACCGCATCCAAATAACACCAGTCCTCTGAGTTGTCAGCCCAATCACACTTGCATTCTCCCAGCTCTGAAGTCTCTATCCGCCCAGCACAGTATGGTGGAACTGAGATGGCTGAGTCTGCAGAGCTGTTTAGTCACACTATAGCCTGGGAATCAGAGGTCTGCTCCCAAGCTACAGTGAGTACAGACCAGGAAATGGTCTGCAGTGATGCCCAGAACCTTTGTGACTCTGATTCAGGCCGTGAGGACCAAGTTTCTGAGCATAATGTTGACCCTTTTTCACAAACTGTAACACCTGTTGTTATAGACAATGAGGAACATACTGATGACGATGAGACGCAGATACCAGATTGTGATGACAACTTAAATATTCGGTCAGGGCAAGAAGAGGCTCGGTCTGTGGGTGAGGGGAGTGCAAACACAACAATTGATGAGGAAGTTCTAGATCCCACCTACTGTCAACCCACAGTCAGGCACTCGAGGAAGTCAACAGAGGCGGTGGAGGAGGAAGCAACCGACGACGAAGTTACCTTGCGCCTTCCTGGACAGAGTCGGAGCACTGGTAGCACGTCTACAACTGCATCCTCAGCCACCACTCTGCCTCTGAGCACTAGTCGGGGGGGCTCAGCAGGTCGCATGCCCTCTAAGCCTTGCCTAGCCTGGTCCTTTTTTGACATACCAAAAGATCGCCCAAATTATGTGATCTGTAAAATTTGTCGTGATTCTGTTAATAGAGGGCAAATCCTCAGCAGCTTGACAACTTTTCCATGAATCGTCACATGAATAAATATCATATGTCCCAGTTGGAAGCTCACCGTGCTGCAATGCGGCCTAGAGTAGCGAACCATCCACCGCCTGCCCCTTCCAGTGCATCCGCGCGCTCTTCATCTTCTAGGACTGTGGGGACTGCTGTCACACCTGGTTTTCCATGCACAACTTCCACCACTGTAACCGCAACAGGCAGTTTGCTTGGTAGGTCGTCAGTTGGTTTGGAAGGGGAAACAAATGCGTGTGTACAGCTCTCTCAGACATCGATAGCACTAACGTTGGATGAAGGCAACATCATGTCTCCGCCTGCACTTTCCTCACAAACCTGCATTTTTCCAGGGACACCCTACTCAACACCGTCTACACACAGCAGCCAGATCTCTGTCCCTCAGATGTGGACAAATAAAAGGCCATTTCCTGCGACCCATGACAAAGCTAAGAGGTTGACTTTATCCCTCTGTATGCTCTTGGCTACCGAAATGCTGCCTTTCCGCCTGGTGGACAGACAGAATTTTAGAGACCTTATGTCTGTCGCTGTGCCCCAGTACCAGATGCCCAGTCGCCACTACTTCTCTAAGAAAGGTGTGCCCGTGCTACACCAGCATGTCGCACATAACATCACCGCTTCCTTGAGAAACTCTGTGTGTGAACGGATGCATTTCACCACCGATACTTGGACTAGTAAGCATGAACAAGGAAGTTACATGTCGCTGACTGGGCAGTGGGTAACTATGGTGATAGATGGTGAAGGGTCTGCTGCACAAGTCTTGCCGTCCCCACGACTTGTGTGTCAATCCTCTGTCTGTCCAAGTTCCGCCACTGCTTCTGCCTCCTCCACCTCATCTGTGTCCTCCACCTCCGCCCCAAGCCTGCCTGGTCAGGCCACCAGCGTTCTCACTGCGCAGAAGGAATCACGCACCCCTCATTACTATGCTGGCAGCAGAGCACAACGGCATCAGGCAGTCTTTAGCTTGACATGTCTTGGAAATAGGAGTCACACAGCGACTGAGTTGTGGGCAGCTCTGGAGACGGAGTTTAATAAATGGTTGTCTCCACTCAACCTGCAGCCTGGTAAGGCCGTGTGCGACAATGCTGCAAACCTTTTTGCAAATTGCAAATTGCCGCAATTTTTAACACACTATCCCGGCCTAGATGGCCTTCTGACCAGGGCACGAAAACTGTCTGCTCACTTCCGACGTTCAACCGCCTTGCATCGCTCAAGAAGTCTTTCGGCCTGCCGGTTCATCACCTGAAATGCGATGTGGCGACACGCTGGAATTCGACTCTCCACATGTTACAGCAACTGTGGCAGCACCGCCGAGCCCTGGTGCAATACGTCATGACGTATAGCCTGGGCCAACGAGATGCAGAGGTGGGGCAGATCACCCTGATGGAGTGGTCTCAGATCAAGGACCTGTGCACCCTTCTGCACAGTTTCGACATGGCGACGAATATGTTTAGCGCTGACAATGCCATTATCAGCATGACAATTCCAGCCATTTACATGCTGGAGCACACGCTAAACACTATTCGGAGTCAGGGGGTGGGACAACAGGAAGGGGAGGAACTACAGGAGGATTCATATGTGCAAGACACAACAACATCACCAAGGTCCAGACGTTCATCATCACCAAAGCGGCAGGCATGGGACCATGGGGGACAGGGATCAACAAGCGCGCATGGTAGCAGGCGAAATGTTGAGGAAGGTGCAGGAGAACATAAAGAATTGGAGGACGAACTGTCTATGGACATGGAAGACTCAGCGGATGAGGGAGACCTTGGTCAAATTTCAGTTGAAAGAGGTTGGGGGGAGATGTCAGAGGAAGAAAGAACGGTTAGCACCTCTATGCCACAAACACAGCGTGGACTTGGTCCGCATGGCTGCGCAAGACACATGAGTGCCTTCTTGCTGCACTAGCTCAAACATGACCCTCGTATTGTCAAAATTAGAAGTGATGATGACTACTGGCTTGCCACACTATTAGATCTTCGGTACAAGTCCAAATTTTGTGACATAATTCCAGCCATAGAAAGGGACGCACGTATGCAGGAGTATCAGCAGAAGCTGTTACTCGATTTTAGCTCGGCTTTTCCACCAAACAACCGTGCAGGTGCAGGGATTGAATCTCCCAGTTGTAACTTGACAAACATGGGACGGTCTCGTCATCTCCAACAGTCTATCGGTACCAGTAGCACTGGTGCTGGTAACAGCAATTTTATTGTATCTTTTCATAATTTTTTTAGACCCTCCTTTGCAAGGCCACCAGAGACAACAAGTCTGACACATAGTCAATGGCTGGAGAGGATGATACAGGAGTATCTCCAAATGAACATCGATGCCATGACTTTGCAAATGGAGCCTTGCTCATTTTGGGCTTCAAATCTTGAAAAATGGCCAGAGCTCTTCAGTTACGCCTTGGAGATTTTGTCGTGTCCAGCTGCCAGCGTTGTCTCTGAACGTGTCTTCAGTGCTGCTGGGTGTGTGCTGACAGATAAGCGCACGCATCTGTCCAGTGACAATGTGGACAGACTA
This sequence comes from Anomaloglossus baeobatrachus, assembly GCF_048569485.1. Taxonomy (NCBI): domain Eukaryota; kingdom Metazoa; phylum Chordata; class Amphibia; order Anura; family Aromobatidae; genus Anomaloglossus; species Anomaloglossus baeobatrachus. The sequence goes on along the minus strand of NC_134355.1, from coordinate 159,040,664 downwards.
ACGTTCATCAAAATGAACAAGTCATGGATCCACAAGGAATTTACTACCCCTGTGTCATCCTGGGGAGAGAAAATGCTTGTGGATTTGGAATGTGCTTGATGCAAATCAAAACATCCTGTTTGCAACTAGGGCACAAGTGCTGCCACTGAAGGGGTTAGTGTCTGTGTGGCCCAATTTTTGGAAAAAAAGGGAGACTCCGCTTGGAGTAACCCTTGCTTACATTGTTTTTAAAAATGATCCAAGATGAACAGAGCTGGGATGAGGAAAGACTTTGCTACCTACCCCGGGGTCATCCTGGGGACGGTTAAGTATGGCGTATTTTTGAATGTGCTTGATGCAAATCTAGCTGTGAAGTGTACAACTGGGGCACAAGTGCTGCCACTGAAGGGGTGGGTGTGTGTGGGGCCCAATTTTTAGAAAAAAGGGAGACTCCACTTGGAGTAACCCTTGCTTGCTGTGTTTTTGAAAAGGAGCCAAGACGAACAAGTCATGGTTCAGCAAAGACTTTGCTACCTACCCCGGTGTCATCCTGGGGACGGTTAAGTATGGCGTATTTTTGAATGTCCTTGATGCAAATCTAGCTGTGAAGTGTACAACTGGGGCACAAGTGCTGCCACTGAAGGGGTGGGTGTGTGTGTGTGGCCCAATTTTTGGAAAAAAGGGAGACTCCGCTTGAAGTCACCTTGCGGTGCTTTACATGATTTTAGAAGGGCGTACCATGCCTATATCTTTGTCTCCTCCTCTTTTTCCTTGTCCAGCTCTTTTGTTTTCGCATGAGTATATGTCTTTGTCACTTTCCCATGTGTTTGTGTTGTGTTGTGAGTTGTTTGTCACCTTTTGGACAACTTTGAGGGTGTTTTCTAGGTGTTTTTATGTGTTTGTGATTGCCTGCCATTGTTTCCTATGCGGTTCGAGTTCGGTTCGTCGAACGTTCGACGAACCGAACTCGAACGAGACCTCCGTTCGGCGAACCGAACTCGAGCCGAACCGCGACCGGTTCGCTCATCTCTACTTTACTCTCCATTATTGCTGTCAACAATCCCGCAATGTTTTAGGCTCAATAACTTTTTTGTGCCAGCTTTATTTTTCTTGAACGATGTCTGGAATTATGCAGGAGAGGGTCCTCTCTCCCTTCAGTATTGAGATTAGTAAAGGGCTCTCCTTCTGCTAAGTGTCAAAACAAGTCAGACCAGGTTTTAGTATTAGCGGTCACAACTGAGGCTATAGAAGATCTCTGATATGCAAACTGCATATAGGTCTCAGGCTAGCCACAGTTGTTTGCACCACTGATTTCAGCCGCCGATTTATCCTGTGAATTTGCACAGATATTATCAATTATGGTCGTAATATTTTTATTAGGGTCTCTTCTTATCAAGGGTAGTTCGTTTTAATCAGAACAATTTCTCCAAAAAGTTGTCAAGAATGATTTCTGTCAGGGCAGTTATCCTGTCATAGATCAGAGTTAACAGGGTTCACAGGCACCACTGACAGGAATTCAACACTGTCAATTTCAGCTTTAAATAATTCTCTTGTACCAAGTCAGAATTGCTCCAAAAAGATATTAAATTGTAGGTGGGGATGTTTCTTACTGCTTTGAGGGTAAATGTACTTGAAGTAAATTTCCTGAATAGCTTTAACTTATGTTTTCTGAGGTGTCCCCATGACAACTAGATGGCTCCCTCACTACATAAAAGCAGTTTGCTGTCTCCTCAGAGGGATGTTATTCAGCAGTGTGAGGAGATTATCCACTAATTGTGGGATAATTTCGATTACTGATAAAAGCAGATAAAGAATATTAGATTATTTTGTGAGAAATTATCTTCTCTGGTGTTTAGTAGTAGAATAATTGTCCTGTCACAGAGGCACCTCCATGCGCCGCTTACAGCTTAAGGAGACCTGGGTTACAACTATTTTGATGTGAAATCTGACAAATTTAGTCTCTAAAGGCTCCTCATGTCTTCCTGAAGCTATTATACTTTTTTATCTTCTTCTATGTTGCTTTTGAGGTTGGAGATACAGCAGCAATTAAAAGATACAACCTGTGTCGTCCATCATTAGGCCACGCCCCCTTATTGTTTTCTTTAACCCCTTCACCCCCGGCCACTAAAACATCCTAATGACCGGGCCATTTTTTGCAATTCTGACCAGTGTCACTTTGACAGGTTATAACTCTGGAACGCTTCAACGGATCCTGGTGATTCTGAGATTGTTTTTTCGTGACATATTGTACTTCATGTCAGTGGTAAATTTAAACCGATAATTTTTGCGTTTATTTGTGAAAATTTAGGAAATTTTGCAAAAATTTGGAAAATTTTGCAATTTTCAAACTTTGAAAATTTATGCCCATAAATCTGAGAGATATGTCACACAAAATAGTTACTAAATAATATTTCCCACTTGTCTACTTTACATCAGCGCAATTTTCGAAACAAATTTTTTTTTCGTTAGGAAGTTAGAAGGGGTCAAAGGTCATCAGCGATTTCTCATTTTTCCAACAAAATTTAGAAAATAATTTTTTTTAGGGACCACATCACATTTGAAGTGACTTTGAGAGGCCGAGGTGACAGAAAATACCCAAAAGTGACCCCATTCTAAAAACTGCACCCCTCACTCTGCTCAAAACCACATCCAAAAAGTTTATTAACCCTTTAGGTGCTTCACAGGAACCAAAGCAATGTGGAAGGAAAAAATGAAAATTTTACTTTTTAACACAAAAATGTTACTTTAGCCATAAAATTTTCATTTTCACAAGGGAGAAAAGAGAAAGTGCACCATACAATTTATTGTGCATTTTCTTCTGAGTACGCTGATACCCCATATGTGGTAAAAATCAATTGTTTGGGCGCACAGCGGAGCTCGGAAGGGAAGGCGCGCCATTTGAATTTTTGAACGCAAAATTAGCTGACTCATTAGCGGACGCCATGTCGGGTTTGAAGACCCCCTGAGGTGCCTATACAATGGAGCTCCCCCACAAGTGACCCCATTTTGGAAATTAGAGCCCTCAAATAATTTTTATAGATGTTTGGTTAGTACTTTGAACACCTGGGGGCTTCACAGAAGTTTATAACGTTGAGCCGTGAAAAGAAAAAAAATTTTTTTACCACAAAACTGTTGCTTCAACTAGGTAGCTTTTTTTTCACAAGGGTATCAGCAAAAAATTCACCATAAAATTTATAGTGCATTTTTTCCTGAGTACGCAGATACCTCATATGTGGTGGAAAGTAATTGTTTGGGCGCATGGCGGGACTCAGAAGAGAAGGAGCGCCATTTGACAGCAAAATTGGTTGGAATCATTAGCGGACGCCATGTCACGTTTTGGAGACCCCCTATGGTGCCTAAACAGTGGAGCTCCCCCACAAGTGACCCCATTTTGGAAACTAGACCCCTCAAGGAGTTTATCTAGATGTTTAGCGAGCCCCAAGGGGCTCCACAGAAGTTGATAATGTTGAGCCATGAATACAATTTTTTTTTTCACCACAAAACTGTCACTTGAACCAGGTAGCTTTTTTTTCCACAAGGGTATCAGGAAAAAATGCACCATAAAATGTATTGTGCAATTTCTCCTGAGTACGCAGATACCTCATATGTGGTGGAAAGTAATTGTTTGGGCGCATGGCGGGGCTCAGAAGAGAAGGAGCGCCATTTGACAGCAAAATTGGTTGGAATCATTAGCGGACGCCATGTCACGTTTGGAGACCCCCCTATGGTGCCTAAACAGTGGAGCTCCCCCACAAATTACCACATTTCGGAACTAGACCCCTCAAGGAATTTATCTAGATGTTTGGTGAGCCCCTTGTACCCTCAGGGGCTCCACAGAAGTGGATAACGTTGAACCGTGAAAATTATTATTTTTTTTTAACCACAAAATTTTTGTATCAACCAGGTAGCTTTTTTTTTTTACAACGGTACCAGGAAAAAATGTACCATAAAACATATTGTGCAATTTTTCCTGAGTACGCAGATACCTCATATGTGGTGGAAAGTAATTGTTTGGGCGCACGGCGGGGCTCAGAAGAGAAGGAACGCCATTTAACTTTTCAAACGCACAGACGCGGTGCACTGATCGGCCGCTGCAAGACGCACGGTCGGATGAGATACAAAAAGCGTTGGGGATACGGAAAAAAAAAAGGTCACGCCAAAAATTCAGCAGGGATGCAGATCTGTTATGTGCATCCCTGATCAGCGCTCGGCGGGACGCACAGACGGATGCCATACAAAAAGCGTCGCAAATACGGAAAAAAGTCACGCCAAAAATTGAGCAGGGATGCCGATCCGTTATGTGCATCCCTGATCAGCGCTCGGCGGGATGCACGGATGGACGCGATACAAAAAGCGTCGCGAATACGGAAAAAAGTCACGCCAAAAATTGAGCAGGGATGCCGATCCGTTATGTGCATCCCTGATCAGCGCTCGGCGGGACGCACAGACGGATGCCATACAAAAAGCGTCGCGAATACGGAAAAAAGTCACGCCAAAAACTGACCATGGATGCAGATCCGTTATCTGCATCCCTGATCAGCGCTCGGCGGGACGCACGGACGGACGCGATACTAAAAGCGTCGCGAATACGGAAAAAAGTCACACCAAAAACTGACCACGGATGCAGATCCGTTATCTGCATCCCTGATCAGCGCTTGGCGGGACGCACGGACGGATGAAGTGTAAAAATGGACAGGATACAAGAAAAAAAAAAAAAAAGTTATACTCACAGTACCAAGAGGATCACTGACCAGAAGTGCTGCAGAGGAACAAGAAGGCAGTGAGATAGACAGCTTTACACCAGCAGCAGGCAGGACGTTGGACAGATCAGCAGAAGGACCCAGCGATGGCAGATGTGATCGGGCCAGTGAAGACCTCGGACGACCCGTGAAGGCAGGTAAGAGGACGTCGGGGGGGGGCAGGGGGGGATGGGGAGAGGATGGGGAGAGGGGGTGTAGATGGGGGGTTAGAGGGAGAGCAGAGGGGGCGGAGAAGCAAAGGCAGAAGGAAGGAACCTTGGAAGCAGAATAGAGATGACAGACGAGGCAGGCAGATCGCGTGGGGAGCAGATCGGGATGCCGGGGGGCAGATCGGGGCGAAGGGGGGCAGATCGGGGGGGGCACGGGCAGGGGCCTTCACGGGAGCGCGCAGGGGCCTTCACGGGCGCGCGCAGGGGCCATCGCCGGAGCGCAATACTTACCATTGGAGCAGGCGCGGTGACAGCAGAGGTGGCGTCTGCGGCGGCAGCAGCGGTGGCGTGGTACCAAAAGTACCAGCCACTCCACGCTGCAGACATGTTGGGGGAGGGTGCCCAGACCAGGACAGGCCTGGGGAGGGCGGCCACCCGCAGATCAGACCGCCCCACTGCACACTGATTGGAGCGATTGCGCGTCATAGCACGATCGCTCCAATCAGTGCTGCAGGGGCGACATGTTTGAGATCCACCTATGATCTGCTGTAGCTGCTACGGCATCTCATAGCTGGATCTCACAGTCTCGCACTAATTCGGGCATTATTTTTGCCGAAATTAGTGCAAACGATGTGGTTGGCGGTTCAGATTTGAACAGCCAATCACATCGATCGCCTATGGGGGGTGGCGATGCCACCCCCCCTGGGGTCAAGCAAAGGTCCCCTGCTGTAAGAAACAGCAGGGGACATCATTTGATAGCCGTTGCTATGGCCACGGCAATCAAATGAACTTTAGGCAGTAAAATTACGTCCCTGGTCGTTAAGTCACGTTAAAATAGGACGTAATTTTACAGCCCGCGGTCGTGAAGGGGTTAAAACAATTGTACCTGCTGATTCCAGATCTTTCTGAGCTCTCCACATGTGGTTCATGGACAGCTCTCTGCTGTTTTGTGGGGAGCATCTCACCTCCGCGATCTCCTGCCCACTGTCCGCCATCTCACCTCCGCGATCTCCTGCCCGCTGTCCGTCATCTCACCTTCCCGATCTGCTGTCCGCTCTCCGCCATCTCACCCCCGCGATCTCCTGCCCGCTGTCCGCCATCTCACCTCTGCTGTCTCCTGCCCGCTGTACGCCATCTCACCTCCGCGATCTCCTGCCCGCTGTCTGCCATCTCACCTCCACGATCATTTGCCCGCTGTCCACCATCAGGGCCCCGCAATCTCCTTCCCGCTGTCCGCCATCTTACCTTCCTGATCTGCTGCCCGCTCTCCGCCATCTCACTTCCGCGATCTCCTGCCTGCTGTCCGCCATCTCACCTTCCCGATCCGCTGCCCGCTCTCTCCAGCTCACCTTCCCGATCTGCTGCCCACTGTCCGCCATCTCACCTTCCCGATCCGCTGCCCGCTCTCTCCAGCACACCTTCCCGATCTGCTGCTGGCCCTCCACCATCTCACCTTCCCGATCTGCTGCCGGCCGTCCACCATCTCACCTTCCCAATCTGCTGCCGGCCCTCCACCATCTCACCTTCCCAATCTGCTGCCGGCCCTCCACCATTTCACCTTCCCGATCTGCTGCCGGCCCTCCACCATCTCACCTTCCTGATCTGCTGCCGGCCCTCCACCATCTCACCTTCCTGATCTGCTGCCGGCCCTCCACCATCTCACCTTCCTGATCTGCTGCTCACCTTCCCGATCTGCTGCCGGCCCTCCAGTATCTGGTCGTGTCTGATTTATGGTGAAATTATGTTCTTTCCACTTTTGCATTATGGACCCAACAGTGTTCACTGGAAACTTCAGTAATATAGAAATTCTTCTGTAAGAAAATCCATCAGTATGTTTTGCGACAATAAGGTTGTGAAAGTCTTGAGACAGCTCACCGATTTTACCCATCATGAGATGTTTCTTGTGTGGCACCATGGTAATGAGACATCTTTTTTATAGGCCATCAGTTGAACCAGTTGATATTATTTTTCAATACATGACAGGATTGATTTCTAATTCTTGATAGATTTCAACTGGTGTCATGGCTTTCCATGCACCTCTCTTTCTTCATATGTTTAATACCTCTCTCTCCCTCTCTTTTCTCATTATTTCACATAACTTAACGTATGGACATTTATGGTTTGGCTTATTTGCCTGTGTGGATTGGATGAGTTGTTACCGGCATATGGTGAGAAATTCATGTCAATAGTAACTTTAGAAATATATTTACTTAGGCAATTGGAGAAGTGTTCAATATGTATTTCACCCACTGTATTGATTCAGTGGAATTCAGAACATTTATGGCCCTATTCATAATTTGCATTTTTTTTAAATTAACTGTCTTTTTATTTACATTTTTCACAAATAGAGAAATTAAACCTAATTAAATAATTGCAATATCCTTACATTTATGACAACAAGTACAAAACTTGTACTAAATAACTATTTAGTAAAATAAGAAAATTACTTTTTTGAGATAAACAAAAACAATTGATAAAGTGATAATAATAATGTTTTAGTTCTATAGCGTCAACATATTCCGCAGCGCTTTACAATTCAGAGGGGACATGTACAGACAATATGAGACAATACAAAATAACAAAATTAAGATACTAGGAGGAGTCAGGGCCCTGCTCGTAAGCTTACAGTCTATGAGGAAATAGGGGAGGCACAAAAGGTGAATTTGGGGGAGAAAAGCTTGTCATATATGGTCCAGCCATCGATTTAATAGGGTATTCAAAACCAGCTGCATGAACCCGTCATCGGCCAGAATTTATACAGGTACAGGGAACAAGAATTGGAAGTAAACTTTATGAAGGGCAGAAGGGACTAGATTAGATCAGGGCAGTGAGGTGATAGGCGAGTCTAAAGAAATGTGATATTAGGGCCCGCTTAAATGTGTGGATGTTGGGAATTAATCGGATTGCTCTTGGTAGTGTGTTCCAGAGCATTGGCGCAGCTCGTGAGAAATCTTGAAGACGGGAGTGGGAGGTTCGAATTGTTGAGGATGTCAGTCTTAGGTCATAATTCATCATCAAGTGATAAATGAAGACAATACAAGACTAACAAAAAACATACAAAATATTAGCCTTTTAAGTCAGTTTTTTTAAAAAAATTGTGTGGTATTTGTTGGCACATGTGGTTTTTCTAATTTTGCCCAAAGTTCAAAATTGTCTTTATTTTTGTCTTTGATTTGTTTCTTATTGCATTAAAAAGTTGCATATTGAAAAAAGATAGTGTAAAATGTGTGCATAAATATCTGTTGCGTATCTCTACTATATTTTTAATTAGAGGGTAAATTGTCTTATTAACTCCTTAACAATCCATGATGTGCTATCTACTTCTTGGGTTGTCTCCCTGCCTTTGATGCGGGCTCTCACACCAAGCCCGCATCTTTCCCTGCCGTATCGGCTGATCTGATCAGCCAGCATGTGCCTTCAACATCTGGGTGCCTATGGGTTGTCATAACAGCCAAGGGTCAGCTGATGACCCCTGTATCTGTCATGACGATCCTCCTGTCAACGGCGGCTGTGAGCCAATATTCATAGGAAATTGTGAATTTTGGTATACAGAGCAGTGTTGATGTTTATACTCATGCACTGCTCTGTATAGCAGTTTCAAGTCCAACAAGGGGACTAGTAAAAATAGTAAAAAGTAAAAAAAAGTTTTTATAAATATAAAAAAATAAAAAAAAATAAGTTCAGATCACCCTCCTTTTGCCCCACTGAAAATAAAACAATAAAAAAAACATATATTTAGTATAGCTGTGTTCAGAAATGTCTTTTAAAATATAACATAATATACTTTGATTGGTAAACAGCGTAACGAGAAAAAATGAAACCAACAAAATTGCAGTTTTTTGACCACCGAACTGACAGAAACAAATATAATAACAGGCGATCAAACATTGTATATACTCCAAAATAATATGAGTCCTCACACAGGCCTCACATCCCCAAAATTGAAAACGTTGCTGCTCTCAAAAGTTTTGATACAAGCAAGATTTTATTTTTTTTCAATTATTTAGAATTTTTTTTTCCCCTCTTAAATAAAACAAAAACTACTTGGTAGATGCTTAACCCTTTAGTGACGGAGCTAATTTTCACCTTAATGACCAGACCAAATTTTGCAATTCTGACCAGTGTCACTTCATGAGGTTATAACTCTGGAACGCTTCAACGGATCCCGGTGATTCTGAGATTGTTTTTTCGTCACATATTGGACTTCATGTTAGTACCAAATTTAGGACAATATTTTTTGTGTTTATTTATGAAAAAAATTGAATATTGGCAAAAATTTTGAAAATTTAGCAATTTTCAACTTTTGAATTTTTATACCGTTAAACCAGAGATTTCTGTGACACAAAATAGTTAATAAATAACATTTCCCACATGTCTACTTTACATCAGCACAATTTTGGAAACAAAATTTTTTTTTGTTAGGAAGTTAGAGGGGTTCAAAGTTTATCAGCAATTTCTCATTTTTACATCAAAATTTACAAAACCAGTTTTTTAGGGACCACATCACATTTGAAGTGACTTCAATAGGCCTAGATGACAGAAAATACCCCAAAAGTGACACCATTCTAAAAACTGCACCCCCCAAAGTACTCAAAACCACATTCAAGAAGTTTATTAACCCTTCAGGTGCTTCACATGAACAAAAGCAATGTGGAATGAAAAAAAGCAAAAATTAAATTTTACCTAAAAATGTTGCTCTAACCCAAATTTATTCACTTTTAGAAGAAATAACACAACAAAATGGACCTCAAAACTTGTTCCCCACTTTCTTATGAGCGCGCCGATACCCCACATGTGGTCAGAAACCTCTGTTTGGACAAATGGGAGGGCTCGGAACAGAAGGAGCAATATTTGAATTTTGGAAAGCAAATTTGGCTGAAATAGATTGCGGGCACCATGTTGCATTTACAGGTCCGCTAAGGTACCTAAACAGAAGAAATCCCTCACAAGTGACACCATTTTGGAAACTAGACCCCTCAAGGCTTCTATCTAGGGGTATAGTGAGCATTTTAGATCCACAGGTACTTCACAGATTTTGTTAACGTTACGTTGTCATATTGAAAATTTTAATAATTTTCTCAAAAATGTTGCTTTAGCATCAATTTTCTCACTTTTTCAAGAGGTAATTCCAAAAATTTGACCTCAAGGTTTGTTAACCACTTTTTTATGAGCGCGGTGATACCTCACATGTGGTCGGAAACCTTTGTTTGGACAAATGGGAGGGCTCGGAACAGAAGGAGCAATATTTGAATTTTAGAAAGGAAATTTGGCTGAAAAAGATTGCGGGCACCATGTCGCATTTGGAGGTCCCCTAAGGTACCTAAACAGCAGAAACCCCGCACAAGTGGCCCCATTTTGGAAACTAGGCCCCTCAAGGAATTTATCTAGATGTTTGGTGAGTACCCTGAACCCTCAGGTGCTTCACAGAATTTTATAACGTTGAGCCATGAAAAAAAAAAAATAAAATTTTACAACAAAATTGTTATTTCAACCAGGTAGCTTTTTTTTTTACAAGAGTAAAAGGAAAAAATTCAGCATAACATTTATTGTGCAATTTCTCCTGAGTTTGGCGATACCTTATATGTGGTGGAAATCAACTGTTTGGGCGCATAGCAGGGCTCGGAAGGGAAGGAGTGCCATTTGACTGCAAAATTGGCTGGAATCAATAGCGGACGCCAGGTTGCATTTGGAGAGCCCCTGAGGTGCCTAAACAGTGGCGGTCCCCCACAAGTGACTCCATTCTGGAAACAAGACACCTCAAGGCTTTTATCTAGGTGTATAGTGAGCAGTTTGAATCCACGAGTACTTCACAGAATTTGATAAGCTTAGGTTGCCATATTGAAAATTTTCATTTTTTTCACAAAACTGTTGCTTTAGCATCAAATTTCTCACTTTTTCAAGAGACAACAACAAACCGTGGACCCCACAGGTTGTTATCCAATGTCTTATGAGCGCAGGGATACCCCACATGTGGCCAAAAACCTCTGTTTGGATAAATGGGAGGGCTTGGAATGGAAGGAGCACCATTTGAATTCTGGAAAAGTTGAAATAAATTGCGCGCACCATGTCACATTAGCAGGGCCCCTTGGGTACCTATACATCAGAAAACCCCCACAAGTGACCCCATTTTGGAAACTGGATTTTATTCAGGAGTATAGTAAGCATTTTGAATCCACAGGTACTTCACAAAAATGTTGCTGTAGCAACAAATGTCTCACTGTTGGGCTCTGTGGCCATGATCCAGCGACACGGCATCTAGTACACAGTGTCAGCCTCCTGCAGAGATGTGAGTGTTGTCCACGGGAGAACGCAGCTGCCCATGCCCACGATTTGGGTTCAGGCCGCTGTGGAGCTCTATGCTACCTGCAGAGAACACTCATCTCCGCAGCATAAATTGACATGCTGAGGCTCGGGAAGCTGTGCCACAGGTCGGTTTATGCTGCGGAGAAAAGAAGCACATTGGGCATGGGATTTCTAAAAATCCTTCCACTGTGCTTCTACAGCACAACGCAGCGCTATGGACACAGGGAAAACACTCTGCGCCCAAAACGCTGCAAACCCTGATTGTGGGCACACAGCCTAAAATGCTACAATGGATGAATGGATAGATGTCAAACAAATATAACGTCCCATTCCCCTGCATATTCTAAGCTGGCGCCCTTTAGTGCCTTTCATGTGGCACTAAAGGGTGCCTAGCCTTGTATTTAGCCCCCCAAAAAATTAATAATTAAAATAAACGACGTGGGGTCCCCCCTATTTTTGATAGCCAGCTAGGGTAAAGCAGACAGCTGTAGCCTGCAAACCACAGCTGACAGCTTCACCTTGGCTGGTGATCAATTTGGAGGGCTCCCCAGGCGTTTTTTAAAAAAAAAAAAAAACGTGGGGTCCCCCCCAAATTAGATCACCAGCCAAGGTGAAGCGGACAGCTGGGGTCTGGTATTCTCAGGGTGGGAAGAGCCATGGTTATTGGACTCTTCCCAGCCTAAAAATAGCAGGCCGCAGCCGCCCCAGAAGTGGCGCATCCATTAGATGCGCCAATCCTGGCGCTTCGCCCCAGCTCATCCCGCGCCCTGGTGCGGTGGCAGACGGGGTAATATATGGGGTTGATACCAGCTGTAATGTCACCTGGCATCAAGCCCTGGGGTTAGTGATGTCACGGCATCTGAACAGATACCCGACATCACTAACCCAGTCAGTAATAGAAAAAAAAAAGACAAAAAAAAAATTTATTTGAAAAAACACTCCCCGAAACATTCCTCTTTTACCAATTTATTGAAAATAAAGAAATTCCGGTCGCTGTAATCCATTTTGGAGGTCCCGCGCCGACTCTGGATCTTCTAGAATATGGGGGGCACGTTCAGGGAACGTATCCCCCATTTTCTGGAAGAGCAAGCTCTCCATGAGCAGTGTGGGTGCAGTAATCTGAGAATACTGCACTCACACTGCCCCGGTCCAACCTAGGGCAGAGTGACCTGCAGTAACCTCATTCCAGAATATGAGGGGCACGCTCACAGAACGTACCCCCCATTTTCTGGAACAGCAGCCTCTCCATGTGAGGAGTGTGGCTGCAGATCACTGCACTCACCCTCCCCCGGTCCACAGTGGAGCCTGTGCATCAGCGACGTCAGCAGGATCCCTGCTTGCAGGGATCCAGCTGACAGCCGCTGTCTGCGCATGCGCCGCCAGCATTGAAGAAGGAGGCGGCGATCGCGGGCCCGGAGCGGCAGACAGGTAACGTATAACCGGGGGCTTGGGGGGGGGGGGGGGTGACCTAGTGGGACCTGGGGACACCTTTCTGCCGCATGTGACGTGTCACATGCGGCAGAAAGAGCAGAATGAAGGCGGCCGCGCGCTGTGCGCCGCCATCTTCCACGCTCCAGAGGGGGGAGGGGGGTGGTGGCTCTGGAGAACCGGAGGGGGCTCCGGTGACCAGAGGGCTCCGGTGGACCGGAGGAGGGGTCAGGGGGAGGACATTTCCCTCCGATCTGAAATGTTTGATCATTTCAGATCGGAGGGAAATGACTGCAGAGCCGGCGCCGGCGGCAGTTTTCTGTGCGCTTCGGCGCCATTTTGGATGTCCGGTGGGGGTAGGGGTGGGGGTGGGGGGACTCTCCGGTACCGGGGGCTTTGGGGGCACTAGGGGGTTAGATTTCTTTCTCATCTGACATGTTTGATCATGTCAGATGAAAAAGAAATCAGTTTTACCGGCCATTTCTTTTTTTTTCATGTGTTCGTCGGTATACGGTGTATACCGCCGATCACATGATCGGGGTCCAAAAAAAACACCCCGATTCATAATCTGGGGGGTCTCAGCTACCCCCGGTAGCTGAAACCCCCGAGATTTTCGGTCGCTGGGGGGCGCTACAGGGTTTTTTCGGGCCGCCGCTTTAAAGCGGCGGAACAGAATAAGTACCCTGTTTTGCCGCCGCTTTAAGTCGTACGGCCGTCGTTATGAGGTTAAATGTACTGAGCTAGAGAACCATACAGCCAAGTCACGTTTATGGTAAAATGAATGCTGGGAAAAAAAAATGTAATGCAGAATTTAATTTTTTTTTTTTTATTTGGCCACACTTGGATTTTTTGCCCACTTACCATTACATCATATGATAAAATGAATGGTGTCACTCAAAAGTACAACTCATCCTGCAGAAAAATAAAAAAGTTATGGGTCTTGGAAAAAGAGGAAAACTCACCTTAAGGGGTTAAATAGTAGTATTTTAGTCTATATCACACATTACTATAACTGATAAGCATTCAAAACGCGTTAACGTGTGTGTGAACATCACTGTTGATGTGAATTTATTTTTATTTCAAATCTATTTTATTAATGAAACTGTTGTCAACATACAAACATATAATTAGTGCAATTGCGATACATAAACAACATTTTTTTAATGACGGGATAACATCCAGAAATTATTACATTACTACATTTCTTGGAATTCTTCAAATTATTTTTGTACTATTACTTTTTAACCATTGATAAATTATAAGTGAGAATTCCCACTTATTTTGACTTCCCGTATTCTGATATACTCGTTATCAATGTATGTCTATTATCTTATGAATTGTTGAAAAATCTTTTCATATAGAAGGTAAAACTAGAAAGATGCAGATGTTTAGAAAAGAAAGAAAGAAGAAGAAAGATATATGCATAGAGAAGAGGAAATTTGAGAGGAGGGGGGAGAGGGGAAGAAAAGAAAAGGAAGGGGGGGGAGGAATGGGACTCCCCACCGTTTCTCAATTCAAAAAGCTCGCCAAACTCTCCACAAACTCTGGGGACTCCATGAACATAATCCATGGTCCCCAAACTGTAGTAAATTTTTCTGTGTTCCCATTTAGTTCTGCTGTAATCTCCTCCATTCTGTGGCGGTTTGTCATCTCCTCCAGCCAATCCAGCACCGTAGGGCATCTAGTCTGTTTCCAGTATCGGGGGATAACCATACGGGCAGCCGCCAGGCAAAATCTCAACATGTTCCTTTTTTGTGTTATAATAGCTCCTGGGAGATTAGAAAGAAGGGCAACCTGGGGGGATTTTTCTATTTCACCTCCGCTCATCTTTTTGTACAGATAGAACACTGAGTCCCAAAAGGGTTGCAATTTAGTACAGCTCCACCATATGTGTAGTATTGTCCCTGTTTCTGTGCCACATTTCCAGCACACGTCAGACACCGAGTGAAATATAGCATGTAGTTTAGTTGGGTAATGGTACCACCTTGTGAGAATTTTATAACTTTTCTCGTGAGCGGCGCACGCCAAAGAAAGCTTGTGGGTCCATAGGTACGCTCTGCTCCAATCGTCCTCTGAAATATCCTCTTCCAGTTCCTCTCCCCATCTACATACAAAGTGAGGTTTATGCACCCTATTTCTCTGGTTCAGCATTTTATAAATGAGTGAGATGCCATGTCCAGGTGATGACCCAAGTAAAAATACTTTCTCGAAAGGAGTAGGGGGTGTCCTCATCCTTCTCTCCCTGTCCTGATACGAGAGGAAAGATTTCAACTGCATGTACTCCATCCAGGAAACCTCTCTCCCTGTGGCCTGCATGGAAATATAATTTGGTAGGGTGAGTCCCTGGAGCACGTGACAAAAATGAGTATCATCCGCCCGAGCAAATCCCCCGAATTTGTGGGAGTGGAGTCCCAAGGGGAACTTCTTATTACCGAATACGGGGGTAAGTGGGCCCTGCTCCTGAGAGAGATCCCTTTTTTATCTCTCCATCCCACATCCCCATCACTGTCCGCGTGAACTCCATTCCCTTCGCTATCTGGGTCCTACTTTCTTTCTCTAACCATGGGAGTAAATGTAAGAGACTTCCCAGCATATCCTGTTCGATCACCACCCATTGCTTCGAATTCCTATGAAAATGCCAGTCCAGTAATCTCGTTAGGATAGCTGCCATGTAATATAACTGTAAATTTGGGAGCCCTGCCCCTCCGTCACTTTTGTGTCTGGTCAGAGTTTTAGTTCCTGTTCGGGGTCTCCTGCTCCCCCAGACAAACCCAGACTTGGCTGTCCGGATCTTGGAGAAGTAACTTCCCGGTAGCTGCATGGGTATTGTCTGAAAGAGGAACAGGAACCTCGGTAACACGTCCATTTTTATCGCGTTAATACGCCCAAACCACGTCAGTCTCTTTTTGTCGTCTTTCTTTAAGTCCCTGATTGTCCTCTCTAATAAAGGAAAAAAAATATGATGTACAATTTTTGTTGGATCCCGAGGTCCCATTCATAGTTTCATAGTTTTTAAGGTTGAAGGGAGACTCTAAGTCCATCTAGTTCAACCCATAGCCTAACATGTTGATCCAGAGGAAGGCAAAAAAACCCCAATGTGTCAAACAAGCTCCAATGGGGAAAAAAATTCCTTCCTAACTCCACATATGGCAATCAGACTAGTTCCCTGGATCAACATCCTGTAATAAAATGTAATATACATAACTGGTAATATTAAATTTTTCAAGAAAGGCATCCAGGCTCTGCTTAAATGTTAGTAGTGAATCACTCATTCCCATTACTCCCAGATATTTTAAAACTGACGGTTGCCACTTAAAGGGGATGCTTTGTGATACTCTTGTAAGGTCTTCTACCGATAAAGTCACGTTCATGGCCTCTGATTTGGAAAAATTTACTTTAAAGTTGCTTAAGTTGCCAAACTTTTCAAACTCCTTGAGTAAGGACGGGATGGATATGTGTGGTTTGGAAATGAACATGAGAAGGTCATCCGCAAATAGAGCCAGCTTACGGTTCTCCCCCCCAGCATCTATCCCGTGGATGCTTGTGTTGTTTCTCAGGGCGACCGCAAGGTGCTCCATGACTATGACGTATAGCAGGGGTGACAGTGGACATCCCTGTCTCGTTCCATTGTGGACCGGAAAGGATGATGATAGAAACCCATTTGTGCTGACTTTTGCTGAGGGTCTCGTATATAGGGACGTAAACTACCCAAAAATTTCTGACCCAAACCTACCTGTCTCAAAGCTGCCATCATAGAGCTCCAGCTGACCCGATCGAAGGCCTTCTCCGCGTCCACTGAAAGTAAACACAGGGGGAGAGACTGAGCCCTCGACCGAGCCATCAGGAGAAACAATTTGTTGGTGTTGTCCCGTGCCTCCCGGCCTTTATATGAATCCCACCTGGTCCGTGTGTATTATCCCAGGCAGGGACGAGGCAAGTCTGTTGGCAAGTGCCTTAGAGAAAAACGTCAAGTCTAAATTAATCAGTGAAATGGGTCTGTAATTTGTAACCAGCAAGTGGTCCTTCCCTGGTTTGGGGATAACACATATATGGGCTTCGAGAGACTGTGCTACCCACTGGGAGTTTTCAGATATGGAGTTAAATACTTTGGTCATAAACGGGGATAACTGAGTTTGAAATAGTTTATAGAACTTAGGGGTAAACCCGTCCAGACCTGGGCTTTTGCCTGAGGGAGAATCCCTGATAATAAATGCCACTTCTGTCTCTGTAAAGTCTGCGTCTAAGTTTTCAACCTCAGTGTTGGGTATGTGGCGCCCCTGAGGCTTCCGTCGCCACAGGTCATTGCACCCCATCAGCGGTGTGATGCCCCATTCTGGGAGAGGAAGAGAGTGAACTCCGGTCCCCTGGTAAATTCACACTACACCCATTGCTAGGGACACACAGGACCAGGGAAAGTGGCAGGCAACCCTCCCATGCTGCATGCTGAGAGGGGCTGTAAGACCCATCCCTGCTCCCATAGGGTGGTAGCTTAGCAACTGGGGAGGTGGGAGGAGCCACCAGAGAGCAGATAGAGAAAGGAAGGTCAAGTTAGTTTCAGTTTACCTCAGGGAGTGAAAGAGTGAGGAGCCAGCATGTAGTTGGAGAAGAAGAACGAGAGAAAGGAGGGAGGAGGAGGCCTGCTGGGGGCAGGCAAGGAGAAAGAAAGAAGAGAAGGAAAGAAAGGGTCGCAGGGCCGCGGGTAGTCCTGTAGGTACCACGAGCTGTCCTTGTTGGGTACCGAAGCCGAGGGCCCAGAGGCGCTACGAGTAGCTGCAGGCTGCGGTGGCCTGGTCCACAGTGACATCGGTGGAGTGATTAGCTGCGACAGGGGACGGTCCCTAGAGACTGGAGGAGTGAAAAGACAATCTCCAGACAGTAAAAACCGAGGCCCAGGGAATTGCAAGCTCCCAGGGCCAGAACCCAGAGCAGACCTTCAGAAAAGGGGTAATCAGCCGACAGGTGACCCCCCAGCCTGGAGGCTGTAATGGAGGCCAAGCCAAGTCCATCTAACTAAGGCAAGGCTAGTGAAGACAGCAGAGAAAGAGACACTAAGAGAGAGAGGGCACCGGATTTCACACTCTGAATCACCCAGAAGACGGAGGTCCCTGACAGCGGTCCCAGCAGTCCAAGGGTCCTGCCTGCCCTGACAAGAACTGTGAGTAAAAGAACTTGAACTGCACCTCTGAAGTGGCCTCAGTTATTTCATCTGCATAGACATTCACAAGCACCAACTGTGCCCCGGGCATTGCTCCACCTGTGGGGAGCAGTACTACCATTGCTGCCATAATATCATCCCGGAGGCCTCACACAGCAGCGGCGGCTTATTAGCCGCATACCACAGGTGGCGTCACGAACACAAACTTAAAGTCATCAGCCACATATTATACTGACTCCCACCAGGGCCACGGAGCCGGGCCCAGCCACCACTGACTACCACCGGACTAGTCCGGCCCGGCACCGGGTGTCCCATAGCCCTGGGGTGGGCGAGTCAACTTTGGCGTCACGAACAGGATTTCGTGCCCGGTCTAACCGGGTACTGTGCGCCTGAAGAACCGTGTGACAGACTGTGTACTTTACTGAGAAACCACCGCCATTAGCGCTGCTGAGAGCGGGAAGAAGGGGGGCGTGCAAGAAGAAAGGGCGCGAAGAGAAGCCCCGCCCCCTTGTCCAAGAAAAGCGCGCGAAGCGGTGCCCGCCATAGAAGGCGGAGGAAGAAAAGATGGCGCGTGAAGAAGCTAAAAGGATGGACGCCGAGCAACGAGCGGCCAGAGGAGGAGTGGCCGAGCCGGGACACGCACCTCAGAACCGGGTTGTGTCCTGCGTCCTGGAGAGCGGAGAAGATCCAGCAGCCGCTGCAGAGCCGGGTAAAGAGAGTGACACCCCCAGCCGGCGGAACCCGGATTGCCAGGTGGGGTTCCTGCCCGGTCCTCCTGCAGGCGCGCGTGCCACGACCGCAGCTCCGATACCAGCACCCTGCAGCAAGACAGCGACCACCAGAACACCGGAGATGCTACTGAGGGGTGAGTCATTTAATGCCCCTGCCAGCGCGAGAGCCCCAACCCCCGCTGCCATGCCCGCGGTCCCTGGAGGGACGCCCGGCACGGCGACGCCGATCCGGGCCGCAGCTACGCCAAGTGCGGCCCGCCAAGATCTCACCGCCGGAGCGACACCCATCCACACCGCAGCAGCGACTCCAACCCAGGCCGCCGCCATGCCAGGCGCGGCCCGCCAAGACAAGGAGGCAGCCCCGGAAGAGCCAGAGTGGCGCCGTATGGCTGGTAACCCCCTGCAAGCCAGCAGCCTCGCGCCAGCCAGTAACCCTATGCAAGCCAGCAGCACTACCTCAGAGCAGGCCCAGGCCGCAGCATCTTGCAGCAGGCCTGCTACAGCCACGCAGGAGACGCAGACTGTGCTGACCGCTGTCTACCTGCTGCCGGGTGGGGAGCCGGAGAAGAATCCCTACATGTAAAGAAGTAAGGAGTTGCTGAACTGTATATAGCCCCTGTCTGCCCCTTATTCTTTTCGAAGATGACACCCTTTCCTGCTGTACTGCCCCTGATGCTTTTTGAAGACGTCACCCCCATGTTATGTCCTACCAGGCCTCTGGACTTAGTGGCTGGTATGTTGTGTATGTGTCTTATGTAATCAGGCCATTGGACTTAATGGCTGGTCGATTGTCCCATTATTGTTTGATTGAAAGAAACGAACTGCCGGGCTACTGGACTTGTAGTAGCCAAAGATGTAATTAGTTGCACCCGTTGTGCCCCCTACCAGAATTATGGGGGATTTGCCTGAACCGTGCAATGGACTGGAAGTGCACACATAGTTTCTTTATAAGAAGTTTGCAACGTTCATGATATGTGCCTCCCATAAAGGGAAGAAATGTTTTACAGTTTATGTTATTGCATACCAAAAATGTTTTGCAGTTCTCCATATGTTTTTGTTGTTTTTCAGCCCGAGGACGTGCTGGGATTTGCTGTGGGGGAGTGTGGCGCCCCTGAGGCTTCCGTCGCCACAGGTCATTGCACCCCATCAGCGGTGTGATGCCCCATTCTGGGAGAGGAAGAGAGTGAACTCCGGTCCCCTGGTAAATTCACACTACACCCATTGCTAGGGACACACAGGACCAGGGAAAGTGGCAGGCAACCCTCCCATGCTGCATGCTGAGAGGGGCTGTAAGACCCATCCCTGCTCCCATAGGGTGGTAGCTTAGCAACTGGGGAGGTGGGAGGAGCCACCAGAGAGCAGATAGAGAAAGGAAGGTCAAGTTAGTTTCAGTTTACCTCAGGGAGTGAAAGAGTGAGGAGCCAGCATGTAGTTGGAGAAGAAGAACGAGAGAAAGGAGGGAGGAGGAGGCCTGCTGGGGGCAGGCAAGGAGAAAGAAAGAAGAGAAGGAAAGAAAGGGTCACAGGGCCGCGGGTAGTCCTGTAGGTACCACGAGCTGTCCTTGTTGGGTACCGAAGCCGAGGGCCCAGAGGCGCTACGAGTAGCTGCAGGCTGCGGTGGCCTGGTCCACAGTGACATCGGTGGAGTGATTAGCTGCGACAGGGGACGGTCCCTAGAGACTGGAGGAGTGAAAAGACAATCTCCAGACAGTAAAAACCGAGGCCCAGGGAATTGCAAGCTCCCAGGGCCAGAACCCAGAGCAGACCTTCAGAAAAGGGGTAATCAGCCGACAGGTGACCCCCCAGCCTGGAGGCTGTAATGGAGGCCAAGCCAAGTCCATCTAACTAAGGCAAGGCTAGTGAAGACAGCAGAGAAAGAGACACTAAGAGAGAGAGGGCACCGGATTTCACACTCTGAATCACCCAGAAGACGGAGGTCCCTGACAGCGGTCCCAGCAGTCCAAGGGTCCTGCCTGCCCTGACAAGAACTGTGAGTAAAAGAACTTGAACTGCACCTCTGAAGTGGCCTCAGTTATTTCATCTGCATAGACATTCACAAGCACCAACTGTGCCCCGGGCATTGCTCCACCTGTGGGGAGCAGTACTACCATTGCTGCCATAATATCATCCCGGAGGCCTCACACAGCAGCGGCGGCTTATTAGCCGCATACCACAGGTGGCGTCACGAACACAAACTTAAAGTCATCAGCCACATATTATACTGACTCCCACCAGGGCCACGGAGCCGGGCCCAGCCACCACTGACTACCACCGGACTAGTCCGGCCCGGCACCGGGTGTCCCATAGCCCTGGGGTGGGCGAGTCAGGTATAGTCGGCAGGGCTGTTTTAAGTATGTGATCGTTTATTTTAGTTTCCAAAGCTTCTTGTGGCATATCCCCAAATTTGCCCCTTATGGCGTAAAGTTTGCTATAATATTTTTGAAACTGCTCCGCTATGTGGATTGGGTTCTGAGTGATAAAGCCATCTGATTTTTTGATCGTAGGGATGTGGCTGGGGTCCCCCCTCGGATGCAGTAACCTAGTTAGTGGTCTGCCACATTTGTCTGCATAGTTATACATAAATCTTTTTAGTCTATTCCTGTGGCGCTCGTATTGTCGGTCCAGAATGGATTTACGTTCCTCTCTGTTTTTAACTAGCTCTGTCAGTGTCACCAGGGATAATGTCTGCTTATGAATCTTCTCCAGGTCTGAAATATTCTGAAGTAGAGACATAATGGCCTGGTCTCTCTCCCTCTTAATCCTGGCCCCATGTTTGATCAGAGTTCCTCTCAACACACACTTGAGTGTCTCCCATTGAACAGGTAGGGTAGTAGTGTCTCCTGAGTGTATCTCCAAGAATTCATCTATTGTGTTCTGCAGGTCTTTCAAGCATCCCTGGTCCCTCAGCAAACTATCATTCAGCCGCCAAGACCACGGCCTCCCAGGCCCATCCGGAATAGTGAGGCTCAGGAATATGGGGGCATGGTCTGACCAAGACATACTGCCTATAGAAGCCTGTATCTGCCATGTCAGGGCCTTCTGGTTTACAAGGAATAGGTCTATATGGCTGTACGGAGAGTGAGCCGGGGAAAATTAAGTGTAGTCACGGTCTACTGGGTGTAGCATTCTCCATGCATCCACTAATCTGAGTTCTTGTATACAACGTTTAACCTTCGGTAGCTTCCTTATTGAGAGAAAGTTATGTCCCGATGTTGTGTCTACCTCAGGGTCCAAAGTGAAGTTTAAATCACCGCCCACGGTCCCTTCTGCGAATTCATCCAGTGATGACAGGAGAGAGGAGCAGGACGTCGCCGGGTCTCTGTTTGGTAGATACCAATTGACAATGGTAAAAATGAATGAGTTAACATAAATTTTCAGGAATATAAATCTTCCCTCAGTGTCCACCCGTGTATCCAGGACCGTGTGCACCAGGGACTTATGGATGCCTATGGACACCCCTTTGGATTTTGACTCTGGGTTGGAACTGTGGACCTAGTTAGTGTAATATCTGTCTCTAAAGATGGGGAGGCGGGCCGTTTTGAAATGTGTTTCTTGACTCAATAGTATATGGACTCTTTTTTTGTGCATGTCAAAAAATACCTGGGAGCGTTTTTGCAGGAAATTAACTCCCCTCACGTTTAGTGAACCCCAGTTAATCTGTGTCATTCCAATGCGGAGGAACGGTGGGGACTCTAGGGATAAGGATAGGTTCGGGGATTAGGGAGAGAGAGAGATGTGCAGGCAAGTAAGGTAGGATAGGTTTAAATATTTTAGTGGGTGATATTTATAGACCCACACAGCACTGGGATGGCAGTCTCCTGATGAAGCCAGCGTGACTGGCGTAACGCGTCGGGCTCTCACACTGTGACTCCGTGACCTTGTATTGCAGTTTTTGGTAACCTTCCTTAGTGACTGTTTGGACTCATTGTTATTATTTTTGGCTAGTTTATCCTTTGTTATATACCATTTGGTGACAGTCTCAGGATACCCAGTAACAACTTGATGCAATACAAGCACATTTTTAGCATAGATGGAGTATATACTTGATTTTGTATAAGAATACCCAGATAGGGGGCAGTATTGTTGTGTTTACCCTCAATATGCTTGTCTATGCAATTCACATGTCCCATGTTGGAGGCAGTGTTTAGTGTTTATGTCTGATTTTAAATGATTTTAAAATTGTGAGTGTTTTGCCACCCTTTATAAATAAATAAATATTGTATTTTTTGCACACATCAAGGTCTATTCCATATTAATTATTTATTATTCATAAGTCTGGTGCCTCTTTGTGCCATATTGTGTGTGTTCAGGTGTTTTGATAGGTACATGGCACATGATTTGTCTAATAATTCAGGTGGTGCCGAGCAATCCCCCCTTTGTTAGTAGTTTTGTTTATCAGCCAGAACCCTCATAATCAGAAAGACTTAATCCCTCCTGGCAAAAACCATGGTAATACTGGGAGGTACATTCTATTAAGAAACAACCCAATGAATTTTTGTTTTTAAACCTATAACTCCTTAAACATCAGACTGGTCTTCCTCTTCTTTCTCTTCGAGGGCCACGCATTCGATCACCATCTGGAGCGGCACCCCCTCCCCCCATTGGAAACACCGGCCACTCCTCTATAGGCATGAACGGAATGTCCAGGGCTGCAGCAAATGATTGCATATCAGTCAGGTTCCTAAGAACATGCATTCTTCCCGCGTGTTGGACATGCAGGCGGAAGGGAAATCCCCAGCTGTATTGAAACTCATACGAATGGAGCATATCCAGGAGAGGTTTCAGTGCTCTCCTTTGTAAAGTGAAACGGGATAAGTCCTGCAGGATCTGGACTTGGCTCCCTTCATATGTTGGTGAAACTCCACTGCGCAGCTTAAACAGGATGGCCTCTTTAAGGACATAATGGTGGACCCTGCAAATCATATCTCGAGGTCTGTCATTCTGTGTAGGTGTAGGGCCAAGCGCTCTATGCACTCTGTCTAGCTCCAGGGGTTGGCTTGATGGTTCACCCAGGATCTCATTAAACATCACTTGGAGAGCTCTCTGGAGATTCTTAGGATCAACAGACTCTGGTAAACCCCGGACCCTTAAATTGTTTCTCCGGCCCCTGTTTTCAGCATCGTCCATTGCTTCCACCATATATTGTATTTGGCGGGAGTGTTGATCCAAAATGGCCCTTTGTGCCTTAGTGGTGTCTTCTATTTTCTGTATTTTAGCCGCCTGTATTTGGGTCTGAGTGTCCACTCTTTCCACCTCTTCCCTCAGGGCTGACAGCTCTGTGCGGTATGCCTGTTCCAGCATGGCTATATATGTCTCCATATCTTCTCTGGTGGGCATAGAAGAGATATGTGCCCGAATTTCATTAGGTTCTGTCAGTACTCCTGGTTCATGTGATCTTATTGTACTTGTGGTAGGCTCTAACTCTGCTTGCATTTCCATATCATACACTTTTTGGCTCAGGCTGTGTCTCTCTGTAGATAGCGGATTTCCACTAGCAGGGCCCTGTTCCCCATTTGCAGCATTAATAACCTCTTTTTGAGATTCATTATTGTCCTCCATCTGTGACAGGGGTAAGGACACCTCTCCCCCCTCCTGAGGCCTCCACACTGCAGGTTTTCAATCAGCAATGGCAGGGGTTGCACCCATGCTCCCAACTCCAGGGCTCCCCTGTACCTGAGACCCTGCACGCTGGCTGTCTGGCGTTATCGGCTGCCTCTCCTCCGCTGCCCGGGTGGTTTCCTCCCTCTGTCTTTGCTGCTGCTGGGGCTTCCCCTGCCTCTCCGTGCCCGCTGACACTGTGAGGCGCGCTGTTTTCCCCGCACTTGCTGTTGCGGCGGCCATCTTGGGAGATGTCTGCGGTGCTGTCCTCTGCTTCGGCCCGGTAAGGAAGCCTCTGATCCCCTTCTCCTCTGTCTGTGACGCTCCGCTGCTAAGCCCCTAGGATCTCTCCCTTCTCCTCCGCTGCATATCCTTTTTTCTGGGCTCTTGGGCTGATTGAATCGTCAGTAATGTAGTCCGGTGGTAGGAGGTGAGACAAACACGTCCTCACTCCTTCATAGCCAGAACACGCCCCCGTGAATTTATTTTTAAATTAAAATGTAACTTAAAAAATCATATTTTTTAAGCAACCACAGCCTTTGTTTTGTTATATGGCATTTTTGCTTATGGGAGCTGGCAAGACTGTTGATTTCACAATGCATTATATGGGCAGTGATTGACCATTCCTCTGCAGATAAGTTTGCAATTTCATGAATGTTTTGCTTATGGTAAGAGAGCCTGATTCCAGTGATGTATCACTTACAGGTCTGTGTTTTGCTATTTTAACCCCTTTACCCCAGGCAGATTTTTCATTGTTTGTTTTTTGTTTTTTTTTGCTCCACTTCTTCAAAGAGCTGTAACTTTTTTATTTTTTTGTCAATCTTGCCACATGAGGGCTTGTTTTATGCGGGACAAGTTGTACTTTTAAATGAAATCATAAGTTTATTCATATAGTGTACTGGAAAATGACAAAAAAATTACAAGTGTGGAAAAATTGCTAATAAAGTGCAATTGCATGATTGTTTTTGAGATATTTTATTCACGGTGTTCACTATATGAAAAACTGATGTGTCAATGTGATGCATCAGGTTGGTACGAGTTCAAAGATACTAAACATAGTATAGATTTACTTTTATCTAAGGGGTTAAAAAAAATAAGAAATTTGACCAAAAAAGTGGCGCACGTTGCTATATTTTGATCGCCTGTTATTGCATTTTGTGCAAAATTTGTTGCAACCAAAAAAACGTAATATTGGTGTTTAGAATTTTTTTGTCGCTGCGCCGTTTACCAATCAGATAAATTGATTTTATATTTTGATAAATCAGGCATTTCTGAATGTGACGATACCAAATGTGTGTAAGTTTTTGGGGTTTTTTTTAACCCTTTAATTTTCAATGGAGTGAAAGGGGGTTGATTTTAACTTTTAGGTTTTTTTTACTTTTTTAAATTTTTTTAAACTTTTTTTTTATTTTACTACACTGCGTGCAGAATTATTAGGCAAATGAGTATTTTGATCACATGATAATTTTTATACATGTTGTCCTACTCCAAGCTGTATAGGCTTGAGAGCCAACTACCAATTAAATAAATGTAAAGTGATGTGCATCTCTGTAATGAGGAGGGGTGTGGTGTAATGACATCAACACCCTATATAAGATGTGCTTAATTATTAAGCAACTTCCTTTCCTTTGGCAAATGGGGTCAGAAGAGAGATTTGATGGGCTCTGAAAAGTCCAAAATTGTGAGATGTCTTGTAGAGGGATGCAGCAGTATTGAAATTGCCAAACTTTTGAAGCGTGATAACTGAACAATCAAGCTTTTCATGGCAAATAGCCAACAGGGTCGCAAGAAGAGTGTTGGGCAAAAAAGGCGCAAAATATCTGCCCATGAATTGAGGAAAATCAAGTGTGAAGCTGCCAAGATGCAATTTGCCACCAGTTTTGCCATATTTCAGAGCTGCAACGTTACTGGAGTATCAAAAAGCACAAGGTGTGACATACTCAGGGACATGGCCAAGGTAAAAAAAGGCTGAAAATCGACCACCTTTGAACAAGAAACATAAGATAAAACGACAAGACTGGGCCAAGAAATATCTTAAGACTGATTTTTCAAAGGTTTTATGGACTGATGAAATGAGAGTGACTCTTGATGGGCCAGATGGATGGGCCAGAGGCTGGATCAGTAAAGGGCAGAGAGCTCCACTCCGACTCAGACGCCAGCAAGGTGGAGGTGGGGTACTGGTATGGGCTGGTATCATCAAAGATGAACTTGCGGGACCTTTTCGGGTTGACGATGGAGTGAAGCTCATCTCCCAGACCTACTGCCAGTTTCTGGAAGACAACTTCTTCAAGCAGTGGTACAGGAAGAAGTCGGTATCGTTCAAGAAAAACATGATTTTCATGCAGGACAATGTTCCATCACGTGCATCCAACTACTCCACAACATGGCTGGCCAGTAAAGGTCTAAAAGATGAAAAAATAATGACATGGCCCCCTTGTTCAGCTGATCTGAACCCAATAGAGAACCTGTGGTCCCTCATAAAATGTGAGATCTACAGGGAGGGAAAACAGTACACCTCTCAAAACAGTGTCTGGGAGGCTGTGGTGGCTGCTGCATGCATTGTTGATCGTAAACAGATCAAGCAACTGACAGAATCTATGGATGGTAGGCTGTTGAGTGTCATCAGAAAGAAAGGTGGCTATATTGGTCACTAATTTTTTGGCGTTTTGTTTTTGCATGTCAGAAATCTTTATTTCTAAATTTTGTGCAGTTATATTGGTTTACCTGGTGAAAATAAACAAGTGAGATGGGAATATATTTGGTTTTTATTAAGTTGCCTAATAATTCTGCACAGTAATAGTTACCTGCACAAACAGATATCCTCCTAAGATAGCCAAATCTAAAAAAAAAACACTCCAACTTCCAAAAATATTAAGCTTTGATATTTATGAGTCTTTTGGGTTGATTGAGAACATAGTTGTTGATCAATAAAAAATCCTCTAAAGTACAACTTGCCTAATAATTCTGCACATGGTGTAGTCCCCTAGGGAGCTATAAGGATCAGCAATCTGATCGCTGGTTCTTTTATCCAGATCAGAGCAGCACCGCTCAGATCGGGAGAAATGCTCATTTCCTGTAACTTGCAGTACTCGGCTACTTGTTATAGGACCTGAGTCATGTGAGCTACAGGAGTCATCATATGACCCTTGTGCTACCATGACAACCATCGGATCAACGTGACCACATCACGTAACTTTCGGTGGAGGCCAGTGAGTATGTGATTACCGTAATCGCTATTAAAATGACGCTGTCACATTTTGACAGCGTCATTTAAGGGGGTAACAGGTATGGGTGGATACCCACTCATGCCTGCAAGGCACACATGTCAACTGTATAAATGCTGACATGTGCGCGGATCCCCCCGGCTTTCTGCGGCAGCTGGTGGGGATTAACACTATGACCGCAGGGACGTAATATTACTGCCCGTGGTTGTTAAGGGGTTAATACAGTCAATGTTATATCACTAGTAGATTATCTTTACAGTACGAGCTGCCCAATGTTTACTAGTCTGTACATCCATGTCCACAGCACTGATTTTTAGCTTTCTGTCAATATATATTGTACATAGAAAGATGCCAATCAATGATGTGGGAGGGGTTAAATGCCGAACTCTGCTCATGCTTGATGTTTCAAACTTTTTCATCATTAGTATATCACTATAGATCTTGTGAGTTCAATAATTGCATGACTTTTCCTTCTTGGTGTTGCAATTTCAATGTTAAGGAGAGTATTTTAGGCATATCAAGACAATGTCATCATTTATGTATGTCATTGATGTATTGCAGCAAACTCGCAGAACGAAATGCCACATTTTCATCCTATCATATAATAGATACATTTTGTGGAATATTTTCTGTTGTCTAAATATATATTATATATTTTGTGGCGTGTACATTAAGTTTACTAATATCTGAATTAGTTTTTGCTAGTATAACTCACGTGGAAAAAATTAATAGACTTTTCTGGACAAGCAGTTTGTTTTCTCTCTTGGGTGACTTAGTAACAGCATTTTCAGTGCTACCTTTTTATGGCAAATACATTAAATGATATCCAATTATGTCAGCACTCTGGGTGGTTTAACCTGCTTAAATTTTTAATACACTGCACTGCAATATGTAGAATTGTACTATTCATACTCACAGTAAATGGCTGGATTAATGGGACTTTCTGCAATTAAGGATCTTTATGACCTTAAATAAAAGTGGAGTTATCATTGTGAATAGTGATGGGCGAACTCGCAAATACCCGTGATTGGAAGGTCTAACTGGATTTTAAAAAAACAAAACAAAACTGGTTCAGGCCCAGAATCCAGAATTAAGTCTATGGGGACCTGAATCATGCGCTTTAAAATGGTGGTGGAAAGGGCTAGAGGGATTAGAGCAGGAGCGTTATATTTACCAGTCTCCGTGCGACTGTAACACTACTACTGGAGCCGCTCATTAAGCTTATGCATATGTTTCCTTTGCCCACTGGCAGTTCCAATGTCTGTGATTTATTACAGTCAGACATGCCCCAACCCTGTGTGACAGTGTGTCTTACTGCTCACAATCACAGACGCTGTGCGCGTGTCTATATTGGCTTAAAGAAAAATAAATAAAAATTGGTTTAAGGGCCACCCTTTTTAAGATACCCAGCACAGATAAAGCATAGGGCTACAGGCAGCCCCCAGCTGTGTGCTTATCTTGGTTGTGTATCAAAATAATAGGGACCCCATGCTTTTTTTTTTAATTATTTAAATAATTTAGAAAAACATTGTGCGGTCCCCACAATTTTGATACCCAGACATGATAAAGCAGACAGCTGAGGGCTGGTATTCTCAGGGTGGATAGGACCATGGTTATTGGACCTTCGGAACCTAAAAATAGCAGCTTTCAGCTGCTCGGAATTGTTGCATCCATTAGATGTGTGATTTGGGGTGCAGGGTGTGTGCTCCAGTCCCTGCTATGTGATGTAAGTGAAATCCACACAGTAACCATATATCAGTAGGGAATAGGGATTAGGGAAAGAGGGATAGAAGCAGTCAGAGCATGGGATGGGATTGGGAAATTTGGATGCTGAGCTGAGAGAAAGAGGCTCTTTTCCTCATCGCCCAGCTTTTCTATGTTTTGATAGCCATCTTGTCCTTAGCTCACCAGCTCCCAGCTTTCCCATTCTCTGGTATCATGGGAAAGCTGGGTGTGGAGGACAAAATGGCCATCAGAACATAGAAAAGAAGGGTGATGGGGAAAAGAACCGAGTGTCCAGAGTAATTATCCTGTACCCCAAGTGTCTTATCCTGTACAAAGTATCAAATGACATTATCCTGTACCCCAAGTGTCTTATCCTGTGCCGAGTATCAAGTATCATTATCCTGTACCCCAAGTGTCTTATCCTGTGCCGAGTATCAAGTATCATTATCCTGTACCCCAAGTGTCTTATCCTGTACCGAGTCTCAAGTGTCATTATCCTGTACCCCTAGTGTCAGTGTCATTATCCAGTATCCCCAGTGTCAGTGTCATTATCCCGTAACCCCAGTGTCAGTGTCATTATCCCGTTCCCTCAGTGTTATTATCCTGTACCCCCAGTGTCAGTGTCATTATCCTGTACCCGAGTGTCAATGTCATTTTCCTGTACCCCAAGTGTCAGTGTGATTATCCTGCACCCCCAGTGTCAGTGTCATTATCCTGCACCCCCAGTGTCAGTGTCATTTTCCTGTACCCCCAGTGTCATTATCCTGTACCCTCAGTGTCATTATCCTGTATCCTCAGTGTCATTGTCATTATCCTGTACTCTAAAGCGGGCTTTACACGATACGAGATCGCTATAGCGATCTCGTTGGGGTCACGGATTTTGTGATGCACATCCGGCCGCTGTAGTGATGCCATTGCATGTGACACCTATGAGCGATTTTGCATCGTCGCAAAAAATGTGCAAAATCGCTCATCGGCGACATGGGGGTCCATTCTCAAATATCGTTACTGCAGCAGTAACGAAGTTGTTCCTCGTTCCTGCGGCAGCACACATCGCTCCAGGTGACACCGCAGGAACGAGGAAGCTCACCTTACCTGCCTCCCGGCCACATTGCGGAAAAAAGGAGGTGGGCGGGATGTTCGTCCCGCTCATCTCCACCCCTCCGCTTCTATTGGGCGGCGGTTCAGTGACGCTGCTGTGACGTTGCTGTGACGCTGAACGAACTGCCCCCTTAGAAAGGAGGCGGTTCTCCGGTCACAGCGACGTCGCAGGGAAGGTAAGTAGTGTGACGGGTCCGGGCGATGTTGTGCGACAGGGGCAGAGATTTGCCCGTGTCGCACAACCGATGGGGGCGGGTACGCACGATGGCGATATCGGTACTGATATCGCAGTGTGTAAAGCGGCCTTTAGTTTCATTATCCTGTACCCGCAGTATCTGTATCAGTATCCTGTACCCCCAGTGTCAGTAGCATTATCATGTACCCTCAGTGTCAGTATCCTGTACCCCTCAGTGTCATTATCCTGTATCCCCAGTATCAGTGTCATTATCCTGTACCCCCAATGTCAGTAGTATTATCATGTACCCTCAGTGTCAGTATCCTGTACCCCCAGTGTCAGTAGCATTATCATGTACCCTCAGTGTCAGTATCCTGCTCCTCCAGTGTCAGTGTCATTATCCTTTACCCCCAGTGTCAGTGTTATTATCTTAGGCTATATGTAATTACTCTTCAGGAGGGCCTTTATATGTGATAATAGTAGAGGAGTGTCATTATCCTGTACCCCCAGTGTCATTATCCTGTACCGCCACTGTCAGTGTCATTATCCTGTACCCCCTGTGTCAGTGTCATTATCCTGTACCCCCAATGTCAGTAATGGAGCACTCCATGGGGTCTTGGGAATACTCGTCACTGGGCCGGTAGAGGGTCAGGGGGTTATCACGGGTGGCCCTTGCCTATTTTCATGACCCCAAGGTGTCCACAAAAGGGGAATAGAGTTGAAGGATGGTGGAATGATGAGGATGGATGGCTGTAGTACATGTCTTGAGATGCCACCTGCGGTATGCGGGCAGGGATTAGCCGCTGCTGCGGTCGCAGTTCTCTGAGGTTGATGGTGTCGCAGCTAGGATAGATTAGCTTCCCGCGGGTGAAGCTAGGCCCCAGGGAGGATGATGGAGATAGTAATGGCCATTGGCGAGAAGCGAGGGGCGTTGGCGCCGACAATGAAGGGTTGACACAGTACTTGCGGTTCCAGGTCTTTACTCACTGTCCATGGGTTGCCCGGAGGTGCCAGTCTCTGCCGTGATGGGCTTCAACCGATCCCACATTTGTCAAAGGTAGCCACCAGTGTTTCAAAGTCTCCTTTCCCAAAGGATGCCCCTTCAGAAGTGAGGAACCTGGGCTGAGCTTCCCGCTCCATGCCTCAGGCTCCATGAAGAAAGAAGGAAGAAGGTGGTGTCATGTTGCCAGAACTGAAGTCCCGACTTGACTGAAGATCATGTAAAAATTGCTCCTACTTCTACCCCAATTGTTGCCCACCCCTGAGGTGCTTGTCCTAGTGCCAGGAAAGTGCCATGCCTCATGATGGCCACCCCCCAGCCTACCCTAGTCCAGTCCCTAGTGAGAAGGTACCTAAGCTGTATGTAAGGTGAAATGTGGAAACACCGGTGATTAACCCCCTCCTTACCCGAGATGAATACTGCACTTTAATTGAGGTGCAGTACCCTATGGTGACTGAAGCCTCAGAGGCGCCATGGTAGCATTATCATGTACCCTCAGTGTCAGTGTCATCATCCTGTACCCTGAGTGTCAATGTCATTATCCTGTACCCCCAGTGGCAGTGTCATTATCCTGTACCCCAGTGTAATTATCCTGTACCCCCAGTGTCAGTGTGATGATCATGTACCCTCAGTGTCAGTATCCTGTACCCCGAGTGTCAGTGTCATTATCCCGTACCCCAAGTGTAAGTGTTATTATCCTGTACCCCCAGTGACAGTGTTATTATCTTAGGCTATATGTAATTACTCTTCAGGGGAGCCTCTATATATGATGATAGTGCAGGAATTTTCTCAATATTAATATATGGGAGAAAAAAAAAAGCATTATCGACTTATAAAGCAGTATTGTCAGAATAAACAGGACTTGTAAAGGGTTTATCCAACATGTAAAACTAATTTAAACACCATAGTGAGGCTTTTATAGGCCTCTGTCCCTACAGAATGACTGTCCACATCCAGTATAGACACTCGTGGCCGATCATTACCTGTTAATTATGTAAATGTGTGAAGGTGAAAAGAATAGACAAATATTCACCAGAGTCTCCAAATGGAAAAGTGTATAGGAGTGGTAATGCTTCACACCACTACATATTGACTTTTATAGGGTCAGTTGGGATAGACCCTATGTGGGTGGATAGATGGCGGCAGAGGTGGATTAACTTTTGTAAACTATTCCGTTTGAACATGATGGATAGCATTTTGCTTCACATTGAAAATTTTTTGGCTGATGGACTCGGTGGGTTACTGAGAACAAGGAATGTCCGTGTGTAAGAAAAACTGCGACTGATTGTAAATAATAGATTCCATTACTAAGTACAATAAATATGAGGCTGAACAAGAAGTCATTGAATATAGCGCAGTGCACAATATAGTTCTCTTTTGCACACTATAGTTTTCTAAAAGACACACACTTTAGTGAGAAAAGCTGAAAACGAACAAGTAATAAAAATGTTTATGGCAGCTACAGTGTGGGGCCCTAGGGTCAATTTCCCTGGTAGGCACCTAGCACCCCAGTCCGACCCTGTATGTGACCTGATTTTCAGGGCTGCAGTGATCAGTCGTAAGACGAGTCATGGCTGTAAGATGGTGACATGAAGGTCTGACCAGATGGAGAAGAAACAACAATAGGCTAATCAGAAAAGACGTCAGCGGTAAGTCACTGAATGCAAATATTTATTCTGTACAGTATGACTTGGAATTATGCAGTTATTTATTTAGATTTAAGTTCGTGACGCCACCCACGGGTTGTGGTGAATGGATGGACACCACCGCTGCCGTTGACTAGGCTCCCGGGGATGGTTGTTATGATCCGGAACCATGGAAGACCACCATATATCATTGGTAAAAGGTGACAAGAGCATTGGCAACTAATCTGGCCGCCATACCCTTGCTAACCATCAACACTAGAAGTAGCCGAGGGGTGAACTAACATCCTGTGCACCATGAACCCAGCCGGAGAACTAGCTATCCTAAAGGAAGGAAAGATGAATAACTCTCTGCCTCAGAAAATAGATTGCCAAAGAATAGCAAGCCCCCCACATTCCAAGACTGTGGTGATATAGGAAAACACAATACACAGATAGATGATAGGATTAGCAAAAGTGAGGCCCTACTGACTAAATAGGACAGGATAGGAAAGGGACTGATGGTGGCCAGAGAAAAACCCTACAAAAATCCAAAAACCTGATAGTACAAAAAGCCCTCAGATCACTAGATCTGAACTCCGTCCTATACCAGGCGCTCTTGTCATACCAATGAACAGAAAGCAGGAATCATACAAATTCAAGAAACAACAAACATATGGACTAATAGGAGCAATAGTCCAAACATAGCTGCAGGGAGCTAAGCAACTGTGAGGGAAGATTCCTGCAAGCAAATAAACTGACAATAACCACAACAAAAGACAAACTCAGATAAGAGCAAAAAGAACCAAACAACAAATAAAGAGCCAAGCACTTATGTGGGGTAGATGTGGTCTGGAGCAGGATGAAGCAGGCTGGTGTACAAAGAACACCTGACATCCGGCATAGCCTGCTAGCAGACCAGGATTTAAATAGGCAGAGAGTTAGCAATGGAAACGTCCATTGCTCAACACACCTGGTCTCTGTCCAAACCATTCCTGGCCACAAGAGGGAGCCTCACAGCAGGAAAAGCATAACTGACATTCACAACAGACGGTGTTGCGCAGCTTGGTGTTGACCCCCTCCGTGGGTAGAGGGATGGTGGTCCCGGGGGCCCGAGGGAGGTGCTGAGGCGAGGGGACGGATGCGTGCTGGGGTGTCGGTGCGGTGCGGTGCGGTGCGGCGCGGTGCGCAGCCCGAAGGCACTGTTGTACTCACTATGAGAAAACACGCTGGAGTCTCTGGTAAACCAAACAAGATGGTGAATGGTGCCCGCAGCCGGCTGCAGTTTTCCCCTTAACAGGTTGATGATTTCCGCCTTTCTCCTGCACCTCTCTTGTGTGAAAGTTATGACTCTTATGCCTAAGCAACGGTAGTCCACATCCCGGCTTGCTGTGTGTCGGGAGAGCCCTGTTTGCCCACAGACGCTGGCCCCTTGGGTCTCTATGCCTTGGTGGTGGCTTTACCCTAATTGTCGGGCTGTTGTCTTTAGTCGGTTCTTGTGTGGGAAAGGTCCTAAAGTCCAGTCCTCAATCAGTTGATTTGATTTAGCCTAGTTGTTTCTGGGCCTCGTACTGGGTCTGAGTACCCCTCCTGGTGCTCCGGTTTCCAATCGGTTCCCCAGTTCGGTACCGGCGGGCCACCGCCCGTCCCCGGTCCCTACGGTTCCACTGGCTGTAATCCCAGCTCCTGCAGGCGGCCACCATCGTCTGCCTCTTTGCCAGAGGTGACTGGGCTCCAACCCAGACACCTAGTGTAGACTTTGGCAGGCCCGAACACAGGTCTGCCCTTGAACTTGACTCCACTTCACTCCACTGTCAAGACTAATCTAGACTCTTTTCCCGCCTCCGGGCCTGTGAACTCCTCGGTGGGCAGAGCCAACCGCCTGGCTCCGCCTCCCTGCTGTGATCATCAAACCCGGAGGGTGGTGACAAAGGTTTGTAGTTTGGCTGCTGTCACCTTTTTTAGGGGGGGTGTGCATGGGACTACCTGGGACGACCTGACTAGTCCAGGGCATCACAGGAGCATGTGCTGTTCTGTTCTGATTATGAGGATTAGGACATACTCCATGGGTCTGTGTGCTGTCCAAGAAAAAAATCATGCAGCACACTGACACTGCACACAGATACATTAACGTAGTCTTCTTATGTATAGCAAGTCCATTAGTATTTAGTGTACTCACTATGTAAAGTGCCATCCTTAATTACATAGTTCCCCTTTTATTATGTATAACACTGTCCCTTATTAGCATCCACGCTAGTTATGTATGGCACTGTCCCTTATTATATAGAGTTCTCTCTTGTCCTGTATAGCAGCATCTTTTACATAGCGTATTCTCGTTATTTTTGTTATTCACAGTGCCCTCTCTTTATTAAATAATCCTCTCATTTTAGATATAAATGACTGCTGATGGAGCAATATCTGACCAGAAGACCAGTCCATCAGCTCCTCCATCAGAAAAGCTTTACCATGTTCCATCAGCAGTCATGTAATTTTATATCTAACAAGAGAGAACGCTATGAAATAAAGGTAGGGAGCAATAAACAAAAATAACGAGCATCCAATATGTAAGGGATGGTGCTGTACATAACAATACCAGGCACTATGTAATATATATATATATGTGTGTATACATACAGTATATACATATATATCTATATTTGGCAACCTGGAAAAATCCATGGGAAACAAATTCTGAACAAAATGAGAGCCTGGTGGAAACACCAAAGGCTCACAGCAGCTCAAAACACATTGCAAAAACAGGAGAACCTGAGCAATTTGCTGAAAAACAGTTTAAAGTTTTTATTGCACAAAAATATCAAAAATACAAGTGTAGTACAATTAATCTCATTAATAGTCATACAAAAAGTGGAGGACAGATGGAAGGCAATTAATAACAAGCAAAACAGTGGCCTGGTACGGACACCAGGAATAAGTGTTCCAAATATGAACTTGTAAAACCCTAAATCACTGGCTTGCAAGCATAGCAGATAAATTTCCCCCAAATCACTGGCATGTAAGCACTATAGAGCTATTGTGAGGGAAAATATCCGAATGCATAGCCCTAAATCACTGGCACGTAAGCATAATAGGGCTAGTAAAAAAGGGGGGGGGGGGGGGGGGGAAAACTGGTAGAAGCATCAGACTTGGAAAAAACTGGGCAATAATAACCCCGAGAGGGAGCAGACTTGACCCCAGTCCACATTGGCCAGATGTAGGCGATGGGGAAAGAGAGAATCCCACTCAAGGGTAAAATTCCCAGTAAATGTGCAGTAATGTTAGAATAAGTCAAGAAATCCCAAGCAATGATGCATGTCCCAGTGGATGAGTAATAATATCAGAGTGAGTAAAAAATGTTTTCCCAAATAGGAATGCACGACCTGACTCACTGTCCAAGAGGGG
Source organism: Anomaloglossus baeobatrachus (assembly GCF_048569485.1). Taxonomy (NCBI): domain Eukaryota; kingdom Metazoa; phylum Chordata; class Amphibia; order Anura; family Aromobatidae; genus Anomaloglossus; species Anomaloglossus baeobatrachus. The sequence goes on along the minus strand of NC_134355.1, from coordinate 159,004,316 downwards.
CTTAGCCCCTGTTAGTACCTGCTACAATTTGTGCACGCTTGGGCAACCCCATAAAAGACATCATTAAGTAAGAAGACTAATGCTCAAAGTGAATGTGGGTGCCCAGCAAACCACAGAGATATAATTTACATGGCAGCAGGACTAAGGATGATAAAGGGGTAACCAGTGCCCGGAAGCACTATATTGCAAATAAGCCCCCCTATGAAGGGTATGGGGGAAAGAGGGGAACCAAGTGACGGTTCGACCTCGGGGAAGGAACACAAATTACCTGGGTGCGGTGGTGGAGAAGGCCCGACGTACGTTTCGCGGCTTACAAGCACGTCGCTTGCCGCTTCGTCATGGGGAAGGTGAAGAGTGGTGCACATATCCGGTAAGTGCAACTCATAAATACCTCCGCGATGGTGAAACCGCGAATAGGATTCAGAGTTCCGGAGTCGGACGGCGCGTGCGCGGGCCAGCCAGACACGCCCCCCGCCCCGCACCCCGGCAGTCAAGGAGTCAGGCGCATGCACGGACGCCCGAGCAATAGTTGCCCAGACGTCCGCGCATGCGCGGACTCCATCGAGACACCGGAGCGCGGACAGGGGACGGCAGGCAGGCGCGCGCACGCGCACAGGACTCCGGGAACAATGAATGGACACACAAGGCTGAATAACAAGTAAGAAAAACAGAAAGACAAAGGGATACATCAAAGAAACTGAGCACATTATAAAATACTGTAGAGATACAAGATTCATTGTCCATCAAAGGCATATATATCCTAACAAATCAGAATAAATGACAAAAGAAAAACGAATTCATGCATCAATACAGCAGAATCAATAAAATGTGTTCATATGCCAATGGATCCCAAAGGAGACCATAGAGTGTATACATCAAGGGACATCAATAGAATTTCAGGGTTGTCAAGTCCAATCCATTTCGGTAAGAGTCGCAGAGGAACATGAAGCAACATATAATAAAAGAACTAAAAAAGAAAAAGTGAAAAGTGAAATTAAAAACATAAAAACCACAAAAACCAGACAATCGTTTTTGCAAAGAGACAGTAGGTATATACGATAATATTCATAATAACGAATAAAATTGTAATATACAAAGAACCATAAGTCTCAATATTAAGAAATCAGAGAAAACACAGAAAACACAATGGTCCTACAAAAATGAAGCGAAACTCAAAGCCTCATTAAGACCCATAGGAGTGACCGTATTCAAAGCCACAATCCATTTTGTTTCTCTCTGGGAAAGCAACTTTTTGATGTTGCCACCCCTAATGCCAGTATGGACCACATCAATCCCCCGAATTTTTAGGGATCTTGGGTCACAATTATGGAATTTTTTGAAATGGCGGGGTAAAGTCTTGAGTAGGGAAAAGTCATTCACCGTCCTGGCCGCGCCAATATCCCGCACATGCTCCCTCACACGTATCCGCAACTCCCTAGATGTGAGTCCCACATAAATAAGTGGACAACTACAGGTGGCATAATAAATGACATTGGCTGTGCCACAAGAAATACGATGTCTAATCTGGTAGGTACGTTGGGAGTCGGAACTAGCGAAGGAGCATGAGCGGAAAACATTGGCGCAGGCAAGACAGTGCCCGCAAGGTATGCAGCCCAGGATGGGACCACTAGAACCAAAAGGATTGGGGCTTTTGGCGATGTAATGGCTATGAACGAGTAAATCATTCAGATTGCGGGCTCGACGAGCCGTGACCATAGGCGCAGGAGAGAGAGACCGAGAAAGGACAGGATCTGTTTGGAGAACAGACCAATGGCGGGCCAAGATATCCCGCATCTGATGCCACTCGGAATTATAAGTCGAAATGAAACGAGGATTTGAGTCACCAGAAGGACGTTTCGATGGTTGGTGGATGAGTGAATTTCTGGGGGTATTTTTGGCCCTCAGATAGCCCTTTTTGATGCACCGGCGACTATATCCCCTCTCCTCAAACCGTGTTTTAAGATCCACAGCCTGAGCTTCGAATTTGGCGTCCGATGAGCAGATACGCTTCATCCGTAGGAACTGTCCGGTCGGAATAGCTCGAATCGTAGCCCCTGTGTGTCCCGAGGAGGCGTGAAGAAGTGCATTGACTGATGTGGATTTACGAAAAACATCAGTCTGAACACGTTGGTTGCCATCTACTTCCAGAACAATATCCAGGAAATCAATACGACTCGAGCTATAGTTATAAGTGAGTTTGATGTTATAGATGTTAGAATTAAGACACTGAACGAACGAGTCGAGCTGCTCCACCGTACCCTGCCAGAACATCAAAATATCATCAATGTATCTAATCCAGCACTGCGCCTGGGCAGCGGCCTGCACACCCTCGTCGCCAAAAACCTGTCTTTCCCAGTACCCCAGGAAAAGGTTGGCATACGAAGGCGCACAGGCCGCGCCCATCGCAGTGCCGCGCTTCTGGAGGTAGAAGGAGTTCTTAAAAGTGAAATAATTGTGTGACAGGGCAAAGTTTAACAGCTCGACTACTAGTTCATTCAGCTCTGGATCCCGACCGGACATTTCCAGGAAAAAGCGGGCTGCACGGACGCCATCTTCGTGTCGTATGCATGTATACAATGATTCAACGTCCATTGTGACAAAAAGCAAATCAGGTTCCATCGAGATGCCGTCAACCCTCATGAGCACGTCCGTCGTGTCTTTGGCACGTCCGTTGTGACTTATATTCCACCACCTCTTTCTCACATTTGTGTGACTTCAAATCCATCTCCTCGTTAAATCGCTGTAAAAAATCCTCAGACGAATTAGACTTAATAGTAGACAGTAGATTGTCCATCTCAGTCTCAATCTCCAGCAGAGTGGAGCTATTATGGTCACGTAGAAGGGTCAAAAAACCAGTGGAACAAGCATGTGCAAATTCCTCCCACTTGGTCTTGAAGATGGTATCCTCCACCTCAAATGAAGGAAAAATTTGCACACGGAGGCCGCGAGGAACTAAGTTTTTCTGGATGTATTTATCCAGAAAAGCACGGTTAATGAGTATGAGAGAGAAGTATTTAAACAACTTAAAGATAAAGAGACGTACCAAAAATTGGACTTTGACCCCACCACCTCTTTCTCCTCCCGACTCCAACAAATCCTCTCCAAAGCTCATGATCTGGGTATTATATCCAGGAAGATGTTCGATGGTCTGGTGGTTAAGTTCCCTAGAGCCCCGACGCTATATCTCCTCCCCAAGATCCACAAGGATGCCGTTAACCCTCCTGGCCGCCCGATCGTGTCTGGCATTGATGGTTTCTGTGAACCAGTTTGTAGATTTATAGATTTTTATTTAAGACCATCAGTAGAATCACTGCCATCCTATGCCAAAGACACGACGGACGTGCTCATGAGGGTTGACGGCATCTCGATGGAACCTGATTTGCTTTTTGTCACAATGGACGTTGAATCATTGTATACATGCATACGACACGAAGATGGCGTCCGTGCAGCCCGCTTTTTCCTGGAAATGTCCGGTCGGGATCCAGAGCTGAATGAACTAGTAGTCGAGCTGTTAAACTTTGCCCTGTCACACAATTATTTCACTTTTAAGAACTCCTTCTACCTCCAGAAGCGCGGCACTGCGATGGGCGCGGCCTGTGCGCCTTCGTATGCCAACCTTTTCCTGGGGTACTGGGAAAGACAGGTTTTTGGCGACGAGGGTGTGCAGGCCGCTGCCCAGGCGCAGTGCTGGATTAGATACATTGATGATATTTTGATGTTCTGGCAGGGTACGGTGGAGCAGCTCGACTCGTTCGTTCAGTGTCTTAATTCTAACATCTATAACATCAAACTCACTTATAACTATAGCTCGAGTCGTATTGATTTCCTGGATATTGTTCTGGAAGTAGATGGCAACCAACGTGTTCAGACTGATGTTTTTCGTAAATCCACATCAGTCAATGCACTTCTTCATGCCTCCTCGGGACACACAGGGGCTACGATTCGAGCTATTCCGACCGGACAGTTCCTACGGATGAAGCGTATCTGCTCATCGGACGCCAAATTCGAAGCTCAGGCTGTGGATCTTAAAACACGGTTTGAGGAGAGGGGATATAGTCGCCGGTGCATCAAAAAGGGCTATCTGAGGGCCAAAAATACCCCCAGAAATTCACTCATCCACCAACCATCGAAACGTCCTTCTGGTGACTCAAATCCTCGTTTCATTTCGACTTATAATTCCGAGTGGCATCAGATGCGGGATATCTTGGCCCGCCATTGGTCTGTTCTCCAAACAGATCCTGTCCTTTCTCGGTCTCTCTCTCCTGCGCCTATGGTCACGGCTCGTCGAGCCCGCAATCTGAATGATTTACTCGTTCATAGCCATTACATCGCCAAAAGCCCCAATCCTTTTGGTTCTAGTGGTCCCATCCTGGGCTGCATACCTTGCGGGCACTGTCTTGCCTGCGCCAATGTTTTCCGCTCATGCTCCTTCGCTAGTTCCGACTCCCAACGTACCTACCAGATTAGACATCGTATTTCTTGTGGCACAGCCAATGTCATTTATTATGCCACCTGTAGTTGTCCACTTATTTATGTGGGACTCACATCTAGGGAGTTGCGGATACGTGTGAGGGAGCATGTGCGGGATATTGGCGCGGCCAGGACGGTGAATGACTTTTCCCTACTCAAGACTTTACCCCGCCATTTCAAAAAATTCCATAATTGTGACCCAAGATCCCTAAAAATTCGGGGGATTGATGTGGTCCATACTGGCATTAGGGGTGGCAACATCAAAAAGTTGCTTTCCCAGAGAGAAACAAAATGGATTGTGGCTTTGAATACGGTCACTCCTATGGGTCTTAATGAGGCTTTGAGTTTCGCTTCATTTTTGTAGGACCATTGTGTTTTCTGTGTTTTCTCTGATTTCTTAATATTGAGACTTATGGTTCTTTGTATATTACAATTTTATTCGTTATTATGAATATTATCGTATATACCTACTGTCTCTTTGCAAAAACGATTGTCTGGTTTTTGTGGTTTTTATGTTTTTAATTTCACTTTTCACTTTTTCTTTTTTAGTTCTTTTATTATATGTTGCTTCATGTTCCTCTGCGACTCTTACCGAAATGGATTGGACTTGACAACCCTGAAATTCTATTGATGTCCCTTGATGTATACACTCTATGGTCTCCTTTGGGATCCATTGGCATATGAACACATTTTATTGATTCTGCTGTATTGATGCATGAATTCGTTTTTCTTTTGTCATTTATTCTGATTTGTTAGGATATATATGCCTTTGATGGACAATGAATCTTGTATCTCTACAGTATTTTATAATGTGCTCAGTTTCTTTGATGTATCCCTTTGTCTTTCTGTTTTTCTTACTTGTTATTCAGCCTTGTGTGTCCATTCATTGTTCCCGGAGTCCTGTGCGCGTGCGCGCGCCTGCCTGCCGTCCCCTGTCCGCGCTCCGGTGTCTCGATGGAGTCCGCGCATGCGCGGACGTCTGGGCAACTATTGCTCGGGCGTCCGTGCATGCGCCTGACTCCTTGACTGCCGGGGTGCGGGGCGGGGGGCGTGTCTGGCTGGCCCGCGCACGCGCCGTCCGACTCCGGAACTCTGAATCCTATTCGCGGTTTCACCATCGCGGAGGTATTTATGAGTTGCACTTACCGGATATGTGCACCACTCTTCACCTTCCCCATGACGAAGCGGCAAGCGACGTGCTTGTAAGCCGCGAAACGTACGTCGGGCCTTCTCCACCACCGCACCCAGGTAATTTGTGTTCCTTCCCCGAGGTCGAACCGTCACTTGGTTCCCCTCTTTCCCCCATACCCTTCATAGGGGGGCTTATTTGCAATATAGTGCTTCCGGGCACTGGTTACCCCTTTATCATCCTTAGTCCTGCTGCCATGTAAATTATATCTCTGTGGTTTGCTGGGCACCCACATTCACTTTGAGCATTAGTCTTCTTACTTAATGATGTCTTTTATGGGGTTGCCCAAGCGTGCACAAATTGTAGCAGGTACTAACAGGGGCTAAGCCCCTCTTGGACAGTGAGTCAGGTCGTGCATTCCTATTTGGGAAAACATTTTTTACTCACTCTGATATTATTACTCATCCACTGGGACATGCATCATTGCTTGGGATTTCTTGACTTATTCTAACATTACTGCACATTTACTGGGAATTTTACCCTTGAGTGGGATTCTCTCTTTCCCCATCGCCTACATCTGGCCAATGTGGACTGGGGTCAAGTCTGCTCCCTCTCGGGGTTATTATTGCCCAGTTTTTTCCAAGTCTGATGCTTCTACCAGTTTTTCCCTCCCCCCCCCCCCTTTTTTACTAGCCCTATTATGCTTACGTGCCAGTGATTTAGGGCTATGCATTCGGATATTTTCCCTCACAATAGCTCTATAGTGCTTACATGCCAGTGATTTGGGGGAAATTTATCTGCTATGCTTGCAAGCCAGTGATTTAGGGTTTTACAAGTTCATATTTGGAACACTTATTCCTGGTGTCCGTACCAGGCCACTGTTTTGCTTGTTATTAATTGCCTTCCATCTGTCTTCCACTTTTTGTATGACTATTAATGAGATTAATTGTACTACACTTGTATTTTTGATATTTTTGTGCAATAAAAACTTTAAACTGTTTTTCAGCAAATTGCTCAGGTTCTCCTGTTTTTGCAATATATCTATATTTGTAGCTTTCTCGCCATAAATGGAGGGTGGCCAAGGCACAATTTCTTGCACATGGGGCCCCAACCTGTCAGTGTACACCCCTGGGATGATGGATGGGGGCAAATCCAGGATGGGGGTTATGGAAGTCCATGGCATATCATAGTTCTCTTTCTCAAAGTCTATGGCATTCGCTCACATACTGCATTGCTATTTATACTACGCAGCCTTCTTCCCCCTATCTATCTATCTATCTATCTATTTTATCTCCCTATCACATGCTTGATTGCGATCAAGAATATACTCAAGAGGATTCAGGCAGTGTTGAAAGACAAAGATGGAATTACAAAATAATAAAAATTGTAATGTAGATTATAAATTTAAAAAGACAAATTAAATCAGAATAAACCTTTTCCTTTTTAAGTGAATTAGGAACCAAAATTATTTATATTTGCGAAATACCAGAATATTGAGAGAGAGAGAATGTTTTAAGGCATTTTTAAAAAATAAATAAAAAACAATTTAAAATTAAAAATGCATCCAAAAAATCAAGCAAAAATACTACGGAAACGCAGCAAATCTGCAATCATTTTTACACCTGCACTTTTATTGCGTTTTTAACTGACTTAATGGAAGTTAATGGGTGAATAAAGGTGCAAAAATGCTAAAAGCATTTCATAGTGTTCAAGGTTGAAGGTAGACTTAAGTCCATCGAGTTCAACCCATAGCCTAACATGTTGATCCAGAGGAGGTAAAAAACCTCATGCGACAAACAGTAAGCACCACATTAGGGGAAAAAAATTCCTTCCCAACTCCACATATGGCAATCAGACTAGCTCCCTGGATCAACACCCCATCACAGAATCTAGTGCACATAAGTAATATTATATTTTTCAAGAAAGGCATCCAGACCGCTCTTAAATTTTAGCAGTGAATCAACCATTACAACGTCATGTGGCAGAGAGTTGACATGCTGCAGATTATTTTCTGCACGAAATCTACAAGTCACAAATAAGCATGTGTGAAGTGTGCATGTTCAGGATTCTCATTAACTTTGATGGCATCAGGATTCCCTTCAGAATCTGCACTGAAAAACGCATAAATAACAAGATAAAACCACAAGTTGCGCACACAGCTTAAAAGTACCTTCGCTGTTCACCTCCACTACCATCTCCTGGCTCCCACATCTTTGATGCCTCTGCAGCACTGCAGCAACATTAGCCACATAATTAGGTAACGTCACTGCAATTCAGCGACGTCAACAGTATGATATCATTACAATGCAGTGACATCAGCAGTTTCATGACACCACTGATTAGTACTCCTCTGCCAGCAGAAAAGAAGAAAAAAAAATCTGTTGCATGCTGGTGCCATTTTCACTACCTGCTCTCTAGGCACTGGATCTTTACTTAGTGGCATATTTAGTGCTGGCTACAATACCTGGACATGGCAGAAAGAAAAAGTTATCACTTGTTTTCTCCAGGTTCCTGAGGTAACTGGTGGTCAGACTTTTTGTGATAGCTTCAGTATGACCAAAATCGTATAAATCAGCCAAAGAGGTATTTGGCATTTCGTTCTATGGAAGAAAGAAGTATATGTATGTGGAAAAATGAAGTATATTCTTAATAGAACACCCTACCCACAGTGGAGCATTTTAGTGGCTTAGTAATGCTTTGTGGCTCTTGGTTCTTCCACTGGCATGGCAAACATGTACTGTAACATGTGTATTGCAAGATGAATTCAATCAAGTATCAGGAAATTCTAGGAGAAAATTTCATGCCTTCTGTGAGGTAGCTGAAGTTTAGAAGTCATTGGACCTTTCAACAAGACAATTATCCCAAGCATACTTCAAAATCCACTAAAGTTTGGTCAAAAAAGTGATTTCTGGGTTAACGATGTTGTCCACTACTTTAACATTGATCATTTATCCTTAAGGCTGCTTTACACGCGTCGATATCTCGTGCGATTGCATGTGCGATCGCACCCGCCCCCATCGTTTGTGCGGCACGGGCAATTTGTTGCCCGTGTCGCATAAAGTCAGTAACCCCCGTCACTAGTACTTACATCCCAAACAACCTCGCTGTGGGCGGCGAACATCCACTTCCTAAAGGGGGAGGGACGTTCGGCGTCACAGTGACGTCACACAGCGGCCGGCCAATAGAAGCGGAGGGGCGGAGATGAATGGGACGTAAACATCCCGCCCACCCTTTCCTTCCAAATTGCCGGCGGCCGCAGGTAAGCTGCAGTTCATCGTTCCCGGGCTGTCACACGGAGCGACGTGTGCTGCCTCGGGAACGATGAACAACCGGAGCACAGAAGGACGTTCGATTTTTTGAACATAAGAGATGTGTCAACGACTAACGTTAAGGTGAGTATGTTTGCTCGTTCACAGTCGCTCGTTTGTGTTACATGCTACAATATGTCAAACGAGGCTGGATGTGCGTCACTAATGACGTGACCCCGACGACATATCGTTTGATATATCGTAGCATGTAAAGCCAGCTTCAGTATACATTATCAATGTCTGATCGGCTGGGGTCCAACACTTGCACCTTTGCCGATCATCTGTTCTTGGTCATGAAGGTGGTGGCAGGCAGCTGGAAATGCTCGGTCCCAGAGTTGCCCCATCTTCTGATAGCGGCGGTAGCCAGGTATTGCACATTCGCCTCCCATTGATTTGAACTTAACTGAGTATTCATGGCTGCTTGCTGCTGCTTCAGGCAACAAGAACAGCTGATCGGCGGGGGTTAGGAGTATCAGACCCCAGCCGATCAGACAATAGAATGGATAGGCCATTATGTTAAAGTAATGGCCAATCTTTTTAAGATTCCTCATGAACATTGCCAGAAGGTGGCATCTTTTTTACATCATATTTACAGGAGATTATAAAAGGCCAAGGGTAGTCCTCAGCTAAAAATTACAAGATGCTTTGCAAATTTGCAAATGGGATTCAATAGTTTTGATGGTAACTATATATATGATCCCATAAGTAGGTTCTCATATATGGCATTAAACAGGGTTTCTTTCCTAGGTGTATAAATTCAAAGGACTTGCCATCTTTAAAACTAGTTTCTTATTTTAAAAACATTTAAAATCACTGCACATGCCAAAGCCTAAAATGTTCTTAAATTTAAACATAAATCTATGTATGCTTCATACAAGTGCTTCAATCATAGTTTAAATACTGTGTAAATGTAGCCAGAGGGTAAACCAGCAACAAAGTCCGAGGGATATTAAAATCCAAAAATTTATTAAATCAAATTAAAATCCATATGAAAAAGGTCCAAACAGGGTATAAACAACTGTCAGAGAGGATGCATTTCGAACCCCAAAATGTGTAAATGTAGCACCCTTGAGGTATCAGGTGCCACAAAATATGTAACCAACAGTGGACAACACAAACCCTGGAATACCAGTGCCAGTGACAACACAACACACAAACACACAACCCCTTTTCCCTGCCTGGAGATGGCTTAGAGACGGGCCTGATGGAAGCCACCTATTGGTAGGAACTCATCCAATCCGTAAGCTAGAAACCTGGGAGGGGCAGGGGCTGGAGTTGAACAGAGAGCAGGCGGGAACTAAAGTCAGTTAAGTGAGAGGAAGACGTGAGTGAAGTCGGAGTCAGTTAGAGGGAGGAGTTAAGCATGAGAGGACGTTAGTACGGTGTGAGGAGGGGAAAGTGAGAGTAGGTGAGGAGAAAGATGTTAAAACCTGAAGAAAGACTGGAGGAGAGTTGCTGTGGAGTAAGGAACCAGTACTCAAGGAACCGAGAGTTGCCAGAGGAGTGCGGGACCAGTACTCAAAGAACTAAGCACAAGGTGGGGTGCAGAACCCTTGAATGGCAGTACGCGTAAAGCTACCTGTTAAATTTGCCAGGTGAGGGGATCGTCAGGATCCCCCATCAACCTGAATGTCCAGAGCAAAGCAGCAAATAGAGGACCTGGGAACAGGGACAGGAGTCCAACTTATTAAAATTGTCCAGGCTGTCTGCTATACGAGCAAAGACTGTGAAACGGAGGGGATCCCAAGAGGTTTTAGGTCACAGGGACCCACCAAAAACCAAAGTTTGCACAGAGGACAGCTCACCAGGTCAACAACTGGCACTGGGAATAAAGGGTGAGGGAACAACTGAAAACCATCACAACCCAGTGGTAGTACCAGAACAGTGAGTAAAAGCAGTTTAAAATGCAGTCCCTGTGTGGCTTGAATCCTTTCCACCTTGGTGCATCATCAGCTTACACCACACACTACAACCACCATCATCCTCTTCTGAGGCCTAGCCCTGCTTGCGGAAGGCCAGAACACCTGAGCTGCATAATACTACTCGCCCCAGGAAGACCATGCAGTGGCGGCTCCCACAAAATAGCCGCAACCTGCAAGAGGCGTAGACAAAAACTTTTATTTATTTTATTTTTTTTATTTTTACACTTTTTCACCCTTTTTTGGATCGCCCCCCCCCCCGGGGTCTCGGGACCGGGCATCGGCCGCGACCACGACTCCCATATTCCTTCACTGCACGCCCGGGACCGAGTATCCCACTGCCCTGGGGCGTTACATGTACATAGTAAAACACTATACTGTAATGGGAATTCTGATGCATAAGTCTTTTCTTTCATCTACAGTCCCCGACAGATGTTCTGTCGCTTATCCATGTTATGTAAATAAAAGCTTATAACCTGACTTAAAATTCATCCATTGGTTTCATAAATTACTCTTTTAAAAGCTGAAACCCTCCCAAATTTGATTTAGGTTATGAAAATAAAGTTGCTGCAAAGCTGAAATATTGATCATTTAATGAACACAGAAAGGTCAGATTTTGGCAAGATAAAAGTTTTGTCGCCTTATCATTTAATGCACTCAATCTTAGTTTACATCCTCACCTGTGCTCACTAAATGATCGGTTAATTAGTGGGTGTGTATAAAAAGAAACCCAGCACCCCAGATATTCACTTGAACTGCAACTTGACCTCTGACAACATGCCAAAAATGCACCCTGTGACCAAAGCCTTGATTATCAAGAGGCTGAAGAACAGATCCACTGCAGAGGTCGCTGGCACCTTTAATGTGTCTCAGCGTCAAGTACAAAGAATTAAAAAAAGAGACTGGAGATGTGTTTGACAAGCCCAGGTCCAGCAGACCCTGCATGACAACTACTCAGGAGGAACGTTTGTTGGTTAGAAAATCCAAAGCCAGCCTCTCTTCCACTGCAGCAGAGCTCCAAAAGGCCTGGTAACCTCAAGTCCCTGTGTCAACTAGAACAGTTTGTAGGATTCTGTCTCGAAATGGCCTCCATGGTCGAATCAGTGCCCAGAAGCCAGCACTAAACAAAAGGCAACTAAAAAACCGTGTGGCATTTGCCAAGTCCCACAGCCTGCTAAACAGATGGATGCTGGAAAAGTGGCAGAAGGTGGATTTCTCTGATGAATCTTCATTTGAATTACACCACAGCCATTGCAAATACTGCAGGAGACCTACTGGAGCCCGTATGGATCCAAAAAACAGTTAAGTTTTGTGGTGGAAAGGTCATGGTCTGGGGTTACATTCAGCATGGGGGTGTGCGAAACTTTTGCAAGGTGGAAGGAAATAACAATAGCCTAAAATATCAAGAAGTATTAGCTACCTCTTGCATACCCAATCATAAAAGGGGTCAAATTCTGCAGCAGGATGGTGCTCCATCTCATACATCCATCTCTACAACAAAGTTCCTCCTGGCAAAGAAGATCAAGGTGCTCAAGGACTGGCCAGCCCCGTCACCAGACATGAATATCATTGAACATGTTTGGGGTAGGATGAAAGAGGAAGCTTGGAAAATAAAACCAAAGAATCTAGATGAACTCTGGGAGGCATGTAAAGGCTGCTTTACACCTTACAATTTCTCGTGCGATCGCACCCGCCCATATCGTTTGTGCGACACGGGCAATTTCTTGCCTGTGTCGCACAATGCTATAACCCCCCGTCACACGCACTTACCTTCCAAACAACCTCGCTGTGGGCGGCGAACATCCACTTCCTGAAGGGGGAGGGACGTTCAGCGTCACAGCGACGTCACACAGCAGCCGGCCAATAGAAGCGGAGGGGCGGAGATGAGCGGGACGTAAACATCCCGCCCACCTCCTTCCTTCAGCATTGCCGGCGGCCGCAGGTAAGCTGCAGTTCATCGTTCCCGGGGTGTAACACGGAGCGATGTGTGCTGCCCCGGGAACAATGAACAACAGGACATGCGATTTTTAGAAAATGAGCGACGTGTCAGCGATGAACGAGTAGGTGAGTATTTCTGCTCATTCATAGCTGTCACACGCTACGATATCACTAATAGAGATGAGCGACCGGTCGCGGTTCGGCTCCAGCTCGGTTTGCCGAACCGAGGTCTGGTTCGAGTTCGGTTCGGCGAACCAATCGAACCCATAGGAAACAATGGGAGGCAATCACAAACACATAAAAATGCATTATAAATGTACACATACAGTTAATAAACATTGCCATAACACTTTCCTGTCCCCGGGATGCGTCCTGCACTCTGTCTCCTGCCGCTATTCCTCCCGATAATCGCTGCGTCTTCCTGTTAACCAGCAGTGATGCAGGACCTACGTGACGTCATCAAAATAGCATGTGACCAGTCACGTGTCTGTTATCTCATTGGCTACAGACTGGTCACATGACTATGACGCCTCATGCTAGGGCCTGTCATTGCATCTCTCTTTTACACGTGCACGTTTGTGTATCGCCGTGTACCAGTGACATGCTCTAGCACACGGTCGACTCCCCGCTCTGCTTCCCCGTTCCCTTAAGGTACCGTCACACTAAGCGATGCTCCAGCGATCCCACCAGCAACCTGACCTGGCAGGGATCGCTGGAGCGTCGCTACACGGGTTGCTGGTGAGCTGTCACACAGGCAGATCTCACCAGTGACCAGCCCCCAGCCAGCAGCGCCTGGTACCTAAGGTAAATATCAGGTAACCAACCCGATATTTACCTTGGTTACCAGCGCACACCGCTTAGTGCTAGCTCCCTGCACTTCTAGCCAGAGTACACATCGGGTTAATTTAACCCGATGTGTAGTCTGGCTATGTGTGCAGGGAGCTAGCACTGTCAGCGTGAGAGCGGCGGACGCTGGTAAATATGGTAAACATCGGATAACCAAGGAAAGGGCTTCTTGGTTACCCGATGTTTACCGTAGTTACCAGCGTCCGCAGAAGCTGGCTCCTGACCGGCTGACACAGCCGGTCAATAACGGAGATCTCCGTTGCCATAGCAACGCGCTTGGTAGCGGTGACAGGGACGTCCCGCTACCAGCACGCAGCGGCACCGCAATCACGTAATGGGAGCAGCGTTGCTATGGCAACCCGTGCCACCGCTTACAGCCGGGAGCCTGTGGTCACTCTCACAGAGTGATTTCTGCACGGCGCACAGCATCTTCCCCCATGCAGCTGTGCTGTCTGATGGAGCAGACAGAGCTGCATGTGTTGAAGGGGAAAAAAGACAGAAGAGCAGGATCGTGGAGGGGTGACAGGGGGTAATAAAGATGGAGTCTCTAATGTGTCTGTGTATTTATTTCTATTAAAGTATTTTTTTTCAGTGTGGTGGTTTTTTTTAACCCTTTATTGGAGATTCTTAATGACCGGGTCAAACGTGCCGGGCATTAAGAATCTCTGACTTAATACTAGCTAGTAAAACAAAGCCAGTATTAACTCATGATTACACAACAAGCCACCCGGCTTCAGGGCTGTTGGAAGAGTTGGATACAGCGCCAGATGATTGCCCTTCTATGAGAGCGCAATTTTCTGGGGTGGCTGCGGACTGCAATTCGCAGCAGAGGGGCCCAGAAACCTCGGGCTAACCTGTGCTGTGGATTCAAATCCCCCAGCTGCCTAGTTGTACCCGGCCGGAGACAAAAATGGGGCGAAGCCCACGTCGTTTTGTTTTTTTTTTTAATTATTTCATAAAATTCATGAATTAAGTAAAAAAAGGGCTTCCCTATATTTGTAGTTCCCAGCCGGGTACAAATAGGCAGCTGCGGGTTGGGGGCAGCCCGTAGCTGCCTGTTGTACCTGGCTAGCATACAAAAATATGGCGAAGCGCACGTCATTTTTTTTTGTAGTTTTTTGGCAAAAAAAATAAAAATTGCTTCCGTGGATTTTCCATTGCCAGTGAAGGTAACACCAAGCAGTGGGGGTTAGCAGCCAGTAGCTGCTTGGATTACCCTTAGCTAGCAATACAAAAAATGCAGCGGGAGCCCATATATATTTTTTTAAATTATTTATTTAAATAACTAAAAACAAAAAGGGCTTCCCTGTATTTTGATTGCCTGACATGACAGTACTGTAAAAATAAATCTTTAAAAAAAATGACATAGCGCTCCACGGTATTTTTTTTTTTTATAACTGAATGTTTTATTAAGTTTTTAGAACAGATACAAAAAAAGTACATGGATGCATAGATATGTCTCACAAGCTTGTTAGCAATAACTGTAAACCAGAAATCAGTATACATATTATCCACTAATACACTGAAAACAGGGAATCTGACAAGACGAACAATACAATACTAGACAGGGAAACATAAGGGAGGGGGGATGGATTGGGGAGGGTGAGCATATCAGGCTTCCATCAAGGCCGTACTTCACTGTTATTCTTTGTTGGCCCAATAAGTATCCCAAAGTGACCAAACACTCTCAAAAAGATCTACTGTGTTATTTGACAGGGCAGATAAATACTCCATCCTTCTCACATCTTGGATCCGAGATTGGAGATCTGTAAGTGAGGGTGGATGGGCCAACCTCCAGTTACGGGCAATTAGACATCTAGCTGCTGTGGTCATGTGTAATAGTAACCGCTTCACTCTTTTCCCTAGCTGAGCAAGTGGTATATTTAATAAATAGAATTTAGGATCCAGGGGAATCCGAAGGTTAGTTACTTTATAAATAAGAGATTGCACCAACCTCCAGAAACACTGGATATTGGGGCATACCCAGAATATGTGCGGTATGTCTCCTCCTGTGGCTCCACACCTCCAACAATTGTCAGGTATAGCTGGGTTTAGTTTATGTAGTAGTGATGGGGTGTGATACCAATACATAAGTAATTTATACTGATTTTCCTTATAAACATAGCACGAAGATGTCTTTGAGGCCGTATCCCAGATCCGCTTCCACATACACAAGGGAATGGACTCACCAAGGAAATCTTCCCATTTCCTCATATATGTATGATTTGGCTTGTCTTCTGGGCACGGAGCCATTAAAATACGATATATATCGGAGATGAGGCCTTTAGTAGAGGCCCCAGCTCTGCACAATCTCTCAAAAAGTGTAGGGATAGAGACTTCTAAGGAGGTAAAAAGGGAATGCATCAGGTGTCTAACTTGTAAATACCGATATTGGGAATTGCCTGGGAGATTAAATTTAGCAGCTATGGTGGCGTATGGGAGAAGGACTCTGGAGTGTGCGTCTACTATATCAGCAAAGCAAAAGAGTTTCCTGTCAAACCACGTTTTAGTCGCTGTACCCTGCATACCGTCCGGCATTCTGGGATTAAAAAGAAAAGAAGTCAATGGAGAGTGTTCAGATTTAAGTGGAAACTTTTTGACACAACAGTCCCATATCCTCTTCGTGAAGGCTATAGGGCCCAGGGTATGTGGGTCAGGCTTATTAGATGAGGTGCCCCAAAGGTAGGAGTTAGGGTGTATTGGGGCTAGCCATAACTTCTCTATTTCCATCCATCTAGAGAAGGCACTGCGATTAGACCATGCCCATGCAGGGATGTGACGTAAGTGTGCTGCCCAATAGTACCTAGTAATAGCAGGGACTCCCAGGCCTCCTCTCAGTTTACTGTCAAATAATGTTGTTTTCTTGATTCTATGTCTCTTATGGGCCCAAACAAATTGAAGTATACTAGACTGAATGTTGCGCAATTCTTTGTATGGCACACACACCGGAAGGGTCTCAAACAGGTAAAGTAACTTTGGCAGAACAGACATTTTGACTGCAGAGATTCTTCCAAACAGAGACAATGGGAGCTTGTTCCAATTGAGCAGGAGCCTTTTTATCTCAGTAAATAAACTAGGATAGTTCTGCTGATACAAGAGCTTATACTTAGATGTTAATTGTATCCCAAGGTATGTCCAGGATATGTTTTTCCATTTATAGTTGTAGTTTTCCTGTAAGGAGGAGACCCGCACCTGTGGAATATTAAGAGGCAGAGCTTCCGTTTTGTTCTGATTGACCTTATACCCTGACAACCTTCCAAACTGTAGTAACAAGGAATGCAAATTCGGGAGGGTGATATGTGGTTGGGACAAGATCAATAGGACATCATCCGCATATAGAGATAGCTTAAACTCCTTATCTCGTACCATTACTCCATGTATATTAGGGTCATTGCGAATAGCAGCAGCCAATGGTTCAATACACATGACAAAGAGAAGGGGGGACAAAGGGCATCCCTGATGAGTGCTGTTGTGTATTTGAAAGGGTTGAGATGTGGCATAAGGAAGCTTGACCGAAGCTGAGGGGCATGAATATAGACTTTTCAGGGCAGTAATAAATGGACCCGAAATTTCAAATTGATGCAATGTTTCGAACATGAATGGCCACCCCAGACGGTCAAACGCCTTCTCCGCATCCAAACTAAGAAGGAGTGCTTCACTCTCTGTCTTATTAACAACCTCTACTAAGTCAATGATCTTCCTGGTATTGTCCCCTCCCTGTCTACATGGGACAAAACCCACCTGGTCTTTATGTATTAGGTGAGGAAGTAGAACTGAAAGGCGTAGAGCTAGTAGTTTAGTAAAGATTTTCAAATCAGCATTAAGGAGTGCTATGGGCCTATAATTGGCACATTCCATAGCATCCTTCCCAGGTTTGGGTATAAGCGTAATATATGAATGTAACATACTTGTGGGTATAGGGTAGCCCGTGAGGAAGCTATTAAATAATTTAACTAAATAGGGGGTAAGTCGATCCGCAAACGCCTTGTAGTAGAAGTATGTCAGACCGTCTGGACCCGGTGATTTTCCATTAGGAAGTAATTTAAGCACCTCTCCTACCTCTTCACACGTGATTTCTTTATTCAGTGTGTTTACAGCATTCTTAGTAAGGGTAGGCAGCTTACACTGCTCAAGAAAGGAGTGGATTAGCTCCCTCTGTTTTCCTGGGTCTGTAGGAAGGGTGCTGGGCAAAGAATACAATCTTGACAAATAATCCTGAAAAATCTTTGCAACTTTAGTGGGGTCATATAACGTATTCCCTC
Source organism: Anomaloglossus baeobatrachus (assembly GCF_048569485.1). Classification (NCBI taxonomy): domain Eukaryota; kingdom Metazoa; phylum Chordata; class Amphibia; order Anura; family Aromobatidae; genus Anomaloglossus; species Anomaloglossus baeobatrachus. The sequence continues at coordinate 158,986,444 of NC_134355.1, read as the reverse complement.
CCGAATCTCTCAAGGCATAAACGGATGAGTTCCCCCTATCCTCCCTAAGTTGGCGGGCTAAAAGAGAGTGAGATTTATTTCCTTTGTCATAGTATTTATGCCTGCTATAGAGTAGTAATTTTTCTGTTATATTGACCTCTAGGTCCTTCAGTTGGGCACGAGTCTTTACTATACCTCTAAGGGTACGTATTGATGGGTTAAGGGTCATCCTATTTTCTAAGTCTCTGAGACTTTTAAGGAGCTGATCTCTCTGATATAGTCTATCTTTTTTGATGCGGGAGCTTAAAGCTATGCATTGCCCTCTAAAGACGGCCTTATGGGCTTCCCAAATAGTAGAAAAATTGGGCACTGACCCCTCATTGTTCTCAAAGTATTCCATCAATCCTGCTTCCAGTTTGTCTCTGTAGGAAGTTCTCTTGAGGAGGGACTCATTGAGCCTCCAGTGGCAGACTCTTGTACGTTGGGTTGTCTGATCTAGGGTGAGAGTCATTGGCGCGTGGTCTGACCACGTTATTGCACCAATATCCACTTTGCTCGTCAATCTAAGGGCCTGAATGTTGCCAAAGAAGAAATTGATCCTGGTGTGTGTACCATGAGGGGGAGAGTAGAAGGTAAAGGTTTTTTCTGAGGGATGTTTAACTCGCCACAAATCAAATAAGGCAAACCTGCGGATCAGTCTTCGAAAGGCAGCTGTCAATTTACGTTGAGACGGGCTCGACAATTGATTGTTAATGGTCAACCTGTCTAAAGAGTCAGAGAAAATAGTGTTAAAATCTCCACCCACAATCCACACTGAGGGGGGAAGGCGTGTTAATATGAGGAATACCCGGTTCAAAAAAAGGATCTGGGAGGTGTTAGGGGCATAAATGTTACACAAAAGGATTGGAACTTCCTTATATGTCCCTTGTAGGATAAGGTATCTACCCTGTGGGTCTGCCAGGGAGGTAGTAACTTGAATGGGACAGGTCCTTGATATCAAAATCGCCACACCGGCTTTTTTCCTTTCCTGAGAGGCTAAAAAAATCGTAGCGTAAAGGTGTTTGGCGAAATTGCAGTTCCCGTTGAGATTCAAGTGCGTTTCCTGCAAGAAAACCACATCAGCTCGCTGGGTCCGCATCTCACCTAGTGCCATTCGCCTCTTAATGTTTGAGTTTAAACCCTTAACATTTAGTGTTAAAATTTTAACCATATTTTAAGTTATAGTAGTATAAAGCAAAATTAGCATTACATACAAAGGCTAACCGGGTATTGCCCATCTCAAACTTGCCTGACGGCCCATGATGGATGGCTCTCAATGGGGTACAAAAGATTCCCTCACCACAATCAGTGTAAACACATAAGGAATGGTAAAAGACAATGACAAAACACATAACATATAAAGCATAACATTTACATGTCACAAATGTTACCGGTGACGAGTGAAGCCACAGGCGAAAGCCTTCACCTCCGCTTCCGTCCTCCCAGGTCAGGGTCAAAGAAGAAAAAATTGGCATAATTTAAAACTTTACCAATATCTAAACCCTAACCTCCTATACCAACTCTTCCGTAGGAGGAACCAGGGTAACTCTAGCCCTTAAAGGGGGTTTGTGGCTATGGACACACTGCTATCACAGTCAGTGTCTAAAGCTAGATTCTAAACATCTAAGAGAGGGGAGTATTCAGTTCTCACCGCCCTAGTAGCAAACCAATGCAAATGATATGAGGAATCGTAACCAGATATATCAATATCAAAAAAGAAAAAAAAAGAAAGTGAACAACTAGTTATGAAAGAAAAGACCAACCAAAGTCCTTATAATAAATCGGGGAGGGCATGAAACCACCCCCCAAGGGGGGGACTGCAGCCTGAAACCAGAGACTCAAACTCAAGGCTCCAGTTCCTAGAAGAAAGAAAAAATAAAATTGTCATCTCAGGTCGGAGCCGGTCGTGCCTTAGGCCGTGATGAGGGAGAACCCCCCTTAGAGTCCACTTGTTGCCAGACCGGACGGGGTGGATTGGATGGCATCTCTAATTCCCAGTCTACCAGGGAGGGTGAAGGGATTCCCAGGTCAGTGCAGAAGGCTGGGAGGTCCTGAGTAGAGCGTAGCACAGCCGTACGACCATCTTTTGAGGCTATGAGGGCAAACGGGAACCCCCAGCGGTATCGGATGCCCTTATCTTTTAGGGATGCAAGTAGTGGCTGCAGATGTCTCCTTTTCTGTAAGGTGATCCAAGATAGATCAGGGAATAATTGGATCCGAGTCTCTTTATATTCAATACCCTCCGAAGTACGGGCTTTGGCCATGATAGACTCTTTTAGTTGGAAGTCATGGACACAGCAAATAATGTCACGAGAGTGATTTTGAGGCCCCCTGGGGCGTAATGCTCTATGTGCTCTGTCCAATTTTATCCTTTGAGTTGTAGGGTGCTCCAATACAGTGTTGAATATGGTTTCAAGTATGGCATGGACGTCTTCATTACCTGTAGCCTCAGGGACGCCTCTCACTCGGATATTTTTACGGCGCCCTCTGTTGTCTAGGTCCTTCAGATGTTTGTTAGTTTCACTCAGAGCCCGAGCATAAGAGGTCACGTTCTTTTGTAATTTGATGATGTACTGTCTAGTGGTATCGTGATCCCTTTCCACCGAGTCCACTCTATCTGCTAGTAGCCCAACATCTTGGCGGATTGAGTTAATCTCTGACTTACAGGTTTCTTTTACTTCCGAAATCAGGGATCTGAAGTCTTCCTTGGTAGGAAGGAGATCCAGATACTTTTTTAATTTTCTGTGATCAAAATGGTGTTCCATATCTCCCGACTCAGATTCTGATGGGGAGTCGCGTGACCCTCCTCCATCTTCCTGTTGAGACACCAAAGCAGACAGTGAAGGCGTAGAGTCCAGGTCCATATCCACGGAACCCGACCGCGTAGTTTTATTTTTCGCTTGATTGCTTTTATGGGTTGATTGTCGTTGTGACTTTGGTGGCATGGAGTCACTCACAGCACAGTCTTTCTTAGTAAGAAACTTGTCTAGAGGGGTCACAAACGACTGCCCCCCTTTCAATCTGTATGACCAGCTTGGACCTCTTCTCCTCCTCACCCCAGCCAGATCGTCACCTGGTCTGTACAATATATTATGTCGCCTTTCAATATTGTTTATTGATGTAAGACCGTTAAAATTATAGTTGTTCACTTATGTCCTCTATCTGGGCGGTAAGACAAGCCCCCCTCTACTCAGACATTATACAGGGGTGTACATCTCTTTCATGGCTCCGTCCCGTGGAAATCTCTTTGCAGCAAGCTATTATTCCAATGTCCACAAGATGGCAGCAGAGTACAATGCAGAAAGTGAGGGATTTTTCTATATAGAGAAAAGGCGGGCTCTGAAAAGACAATTCTGCAGCACTGCCCCGAATTTTCTTCTTTCTCCCTTCTTTACTTATATCATGGAAGAGGGAACCGAAGCACCCCTCTCCCTGTACTGCCACAGGATCAGACTTGAGTCAAGGGTTAACTCTTCAGATGTTATGAGGGCACTGGATGTTATCAGATCTCAGGGCGTACTTTCTTCTCTGGAGGTCTTAGCTTTCCCTCTTCTCCCCCGACCAGGCCCTCCACTTCACCCTAGTACTGCTCCTTCCCCTCCAGGGAAACCAGCCTCAGACTCCCCCACACCCGTGTGCAGCCCCTGTGCTTCTTATCAGAGCAGTGCGACTCGTGCTGTGGGGGTGAGGGTTAATTTACAGCCCTAGTGGGTGATGGTGCTCTAGTGCGTGGCACTGGCTTTAGAGCCAGGGGATGTATGCGTCCTAGGACCAGCCAGTTACCCGGCTGGTTGTCGCCCCTATGCACGGGGGATTTCCATTCACCAGCCTCCTCTCTCTTGCCGTTCGCCTGTCACTTCACTGCCTGCCTCCAGCCAGCTCTCTCTCAGGCCCGACAGTCACCAGGTGGCTCCCCCTCACTGTGTCCGGCTCGTGCTCCACTCCGCTCCAGCGTCTCTCCCTCCTCCAGGCCGGGTAAGTGTCTGCGCTCCACGGTATTTTTGATTCTCAGCGCAGATAAAGCAGATAGCTACGGGTTGCCACAACCATCTGCCTGGTGTTACCTTGGCTGGCAATCAAAATACAGGGAAGCCCATTAATTTTTTCTATTTAAAAAATAGTTAAAAAAAAAATGATGTTGGGTCCCCCCATTTTTGATAGCCAGCTAGGGTAAAGCAGACGGCTGTAGCCTGAAAACCACAGCTGGCAGCTTTACCGTGGTTGGGGATCCAATATGGAGGTCACCCCAGGCTCTTTTTTATAATTATTTTATAAATATTAATAATTACAAAAAAAAAGTAGGGTCCCCCCCAAATTGGATCACCAGCCAAGGTAAAGCGGACAGCTGTGGTCTGGTATTCTCAGGGTGGGAAGGTCCGTAGTTATTGGGCCTTCACAGCCTAAAAATAGCAGGCCGCAGGCACCCCAGACGTGGTGCATCCACTAGATGCGCCAATTCTGGCGCTTCACCCCAGCTCAACGGGGTAATAAATGGGGTTGATACTAGCTTTAAAGTCACCTGACATCAAGCCCAGCAGTTTGTGATGTCATGGCGTCTATCAGATACCCGATATCATAAACTGTCAGTACTAACAAAAAAAAATCGACAAAAAAAATTTATTTGAAAAAACACTCCCCAAAACATTCCCTCTTTCACCAATTTATTGTAAGAAAAAAAATAAGGGGGTCCCACGACGACTCTGGACCATCTAGAATATGGGGGGAGACACTCAGGGAACGTATCCCCCATTTTCTAGGAGTGCAGACCCTCCATGTGAGGAGTGTGGGTGCAATGAATCTGCACTCACTCTCCCCGGGTCCACAGCAGCAGAGTCCATGTCGTAACGGTTGCTACCAAAGCTGCAATGCCCTGCTCATGAGATAAGGGCATGCCTAATCAGGAGAACTATTCTACATTTCCAAATATTGGTATTTGCTGATATTATTGCTATTCCACCTACTATATATTGGGGATAGGATCTTGGAGATGGAATACCCCTTTAAGTCCAGCTATCCAGCTGAATGAATACTAAACAACAGAGCTCGCTATTTAGATGTGTTTTCTTGTGGCGTATAACGGACTCTCATGTTTGGTAGTCGTTCAGCAGGGCAACTATAAAATCAAATACCTCCATTTGTAAATGTAGTATATAGCTCTCCTGATCAACTATGTTCCTTACCTCATGAGCAGGGCATTGCAGTAATAATAATAATTTATTCATTTATATAGCGCTATTAATTCCATAGCGCTTTGCATACATTGGGAACACTGTCCCCATTGGGGCTCACAATCTAAATTCCCTATCTGTATGTGTGACGCCCTGGACAAGCCAGGGGTCACAGGTAATCACATCACCACACCCTACACCCCGGTTAGGCACATCTAAGCTAGACCCAAAAACCCTTGTTGCATTCCTCCAGGGGCTGATGTTCACACCAGGGGGTGGGCCAGGCGGTTGGCCCCACCCACCGAGGAGATCACAGTCCTGGAGGCGGGAAAAGAGACCAGTTTAGTGTTGGACGGGAGAGTGTGAGGAGGAAAGTGGTAGTGGAGTAACTAACTGAGAGCGTCCGGGTGTGTGCCCCGGACAGAGACAGCAAGGTTAGCAGACGGCGGTGACCGTCTGCAGGAGTGGCCTATCGGAGTTGCCGTAAGGACCACGGACGGGTGGTGGCCCGGCGGTACCGGACCGGTACACAAGGAGAAGCCAGCACCATTGGCAGGGGCCTTTCGGATCCCGGCAAGGCTAGGAGTTGCCGTGAATTTGCCAAATCCGTCAGTGTAGGGGACCTCCGGGTTTCCAAACAACTAAGTCCCGATAGAAGGCAACAGTCCAACTGTATGAGAGAGACACCGCCACAGCAAAGGCACCAGTTTCTCAGGGCCAGCACCTGCGGGCAAAGAGGGGCTCCTCCGGCCTACATGCAAGTCGGGGAGCGGGTTACCGGTGGGAACCCATTGGAACCAACAGAAGTACTAGGTGCAGGGAGAGACAGTCACCGTTAACTACCGGGGGAAAAGCAAACGCAGCCGTCCGTGGGAACCGTCTTTACAGCCGTGTGTTTGACCGAGAACTGTGTCATCGTCTCAGGCTCAGTGAGTACCACCGTGCCATGCGGCACAGCGCTGCCCCCGCGACCCTGCACCTCACCAGGCCCCGCACCCGGCCTGTCATCACTCATCCTCCACCCCATCACTGGGCCCCGGGACAACCAACCCCTACCCACGGAGGGGAGAACTAACAACTCTGCTGCTCCCTGTCACCGCTCCCGGGATCCCCGTACAGAGCAGCGGTGGTGTCACCAAAAATCACCACAAACCGTGGGTGGCATCACGGACAATATCCCCAAACCCAAACCACCCCTTTTCACTCACGGGCGAGGAGCGCCGCTCGAGTCCCCGGGATCCGGCCCACCGCTCGAGCCACCACCGAGCAGCAGCAGCAGCCGCAGCAGCAGCCGGACCCGAGCAGTGGGAGAGCGCGGCGTCCCCTCCTCCGCCCGCGACAACTTGGCGTCACGAACAGGATCTTACCGCTCTGCCGTCTGGTAGAGGTGCGCCTTGTTACCGCCAGAGGTGTCCGGCCAGAAAATTTCAGAAGCCGCCATCTTTGGCGCGAAAAGTTCCCGCTCGAGCGTCTCCTCGAGTAGTGGAGGCGTGAAGGCCAAAACCCCGCCCCTGGAGAGGAGGAGCCGGAAAGAGGCTTAGGGGGAACGGGATGGAAGATGTCGGCTCCCGAGTCTGATGCTAGCCCCGAACCGCCTGATGGAGCGGCGGCGCCCGCGGGGGCAGAGGATGGTGAGATGGCTGCAGCCCCTGCTCCGGTCGCAGGAGCCGCGGGCCCCGAAAACGCGGCAGTAATTCCCCGCGCGGCAGCTGACAGCGGCCCGCCTGCCGCGGAGAGGATGTCTGCCCCAGCAACCCGCCCGACCGTGGCAGGAATGGCGGGCGGCGCCGAGGACCCCGGAGAAGCCAGTCCGCGGCAGGAAACAACAGATGGAAGCAGCTCAGGGGAAGATACGGAGTCCCTGTCGAGGGATGAGGCCCCGCTTGTCATTCGCGCCTTTGGAGACACGTGGATGGCGCGCTGCAGGTACTGTCGGCAGTGGGGGCATTTTGTAGGCCAGTGCCCTGCGAATGGCTGGCCTTGAAGTAAGAAAAGTTAAAGCATGGTAGCGGTCCCCGGTTACCTTGCTGTTGGTCCCCATTGGGACTCTGCTGACATTCCAGACGGCCCTCAAGGCTAAGGAGTCCGGTTGGAGGAGCAGTCGTACTCGCATCATCGGCAGCTGAAAATGGAGTCCTGTGGGACAGTCTCACCCCTGTGTGTGGGTGGCGTTGGGGGCTCGTGCTGTTCGGTGATGGACTGTGGGAAAGCTGCAGGAGAAGTTGTACCAGAGCCAAGCGTTGTGGATGGCCCCTGGGACCCAGCTAACGGTCCCTGTCGGGACCCTACGGCAAGTCTCCGTTGGGATCCTACAGTTTTGTTTGTGGTAGCCCGTTGGCTACGAAGCACTGTTGTTCACCTGATTGAAGCCTTGATTTGGAACCGGTCGTAGCCGGCAACTGGTCCCCGTTGGGACCCCCTTCACCTTGCATAGAAACTTCTATGAACATGCCTGAGAACTTGCAGGGCAACCACAAACTAGTGGCTTGTAAATAATGTTGTTGTTGCAGCTTCCACCGTTACCGCCTCCGGAGAGGCAGATTGGAGGGAGGGCCCGCAGTGGAGCAGGCTGGGGCCCAGCCACCACCGGAACCGGTGGCTACCCTCTGGGGGTTCCAGGGGCTCCCCATGGACGTGGGTCCCCTGGAAAGGACAGATCCCGCTCGGGTAACTTGGTGCAGGACTGGGGTCAAGGGGTGCTGCATGTTTTCTTAGGGGCAGCATCAGGGCCAGGTTACTTGGGTGGGAGAGAGCGGAAGCCGTAACCGTTAACCATTTGCAACGTTTAAGAAAGTGCCTCCCGATGTGGGATGATGTTAATATGCATGTATGTCTGTTACCGTTTTTTATCTTTTTGCAGAAAAATAAAACCGGTGTTGGACGGGCAGCCTGCGGACGGTCTTCATTTTGCTAAGGGGGAATGTGACGCCCTGGACAAGCCAGGGGTCACAGGTAATCACATCACCACACCCTACACCCCGGTTAGGCACATCTAAGCTAGACCCAAAAACCCTTGTTGCCTTCCTCCAGGGGCTGATGTTCACACCAGGGGGTGGGCCAGGCGCTGGGGGCGCTATTCACTTATTTCTGCCTGCTGTTTATAAACAGCAGATCAGAATAAGGCTACATTCACATGACCGATTCGTTTTTGCGGTCCGCAAAAAACGTTTTGTTTTTTTTATGGGTGCATCCATGTGGCATCCGTTTCTGTTCCATATACGGTCCGTATGTCATCCGTGTGCCTTCCGTTTGTTTGCGTACTGTAAAAACACTGAAGGAGGGAAAATACATAAATTTACCCAGGATCTGTGATGCCCTGGACCCCCAGGGGCCACAGGTAACAACACACAACACCACACACACCCCCACCCCAGTGAGGCACTAGCAGCCAACAAGTCCTGACCGCCTCCCTCAGGTCTAGCAAGGCACACCAGATGGGCGGAGCCAGGCGGATAGGCACGCCCTCCGAGGAGTCTGCTGGCCTGAGGGAGGGAAAGGACAAGTGAGTCGAGTGGGGAGAGGAGTAGTGAGAGGAGTGAAAGTGGCGAGCTGAGAGTCAGGGGCCCAGGACGGAGCCTAGGACCCCTTGGAATGCTCAGGCAGGCAGACGGTGGTGGCCGTCTGCAGGAGTCCAGTCAGGGACTGAACTGCGGAACCGGCCGTGAAACTGGTCCACCCCAAACCAAACAACCAAACCCCCCCCCCTTTCCAGAGCGACGTGGCCCCCGGTCCGGAGGCGCTCGAGCCACCGACAACCCGAGCCCGGATCCGAGCGGCTCGGCGGAGAGCAGATCCATAACTTCAACCTACATGAGGCAGTCACATGTTCACTCCAGTGCCATTTTCTACTGCTTTTCACAGCGTAGAGCGCTCTGGTGATATTCTTGTGCTTGTACACTTCATATCAGTCTTTTCTGTCATTATAATGGAAGAAAGACACATAATGTCCCACTCTCCTGCATTTTGTAATTTTGCACCCTTTGGTGCCTTTCATGCTTAGCCTTGTATTTAGCCAAAAAAATGAAAAAAAAATGACGTGGGGTTCCCCCTATTTTTGTAGCCAGCTAGGGTAAAGCAGACGGCTGCAGCGTGCAGACCATAGCTGGCAGCTTCACCTTGGCTGGTAATCCAAAACTGAGGGCACCTCACGCTGTTATTTTAAATTAAATAAATAAATTTAAAAAAAAACACGTGGGGGTCCCCCCAAAATTGGATCACCAGCCAAGGTAAAGCAGACAGCTGGGGTCTGATATTCTCAGACTAGGGAGGTCCATGGTTATTGGACTCTCCCCAGCCTAAAAATAGCAGGCCGCAGCCGCCCCAGAAGTGGCGCATCCATTAGATGCGCCAATCCTGGTGCTTCGCCCCAGCTCATCCCGTGCCCTTGTGCAGTGGCAAACAGAGTAATATATGGTGTTAATACCAGATGTGTAATGTCACCTGGCATCAAGCCCTGGGGTTAGTGATGTCACGCGTCTATCAGATACCCGACATCAGCAACCCAGTCAGTAATAAAAAAAAAAATAGACGACAAACACATTTTTATTTGAAAAAACACTGTCCAACACATTGCCTCTTTCACCAATTTATTAGAAAGAAAAACAAATCCAGGTCTGCTGTAATCCAAGGGGTTCCCATGACGATCCACACTGTCCCAGTCAATGAAGAGCAGGATGTTCCCCATTGGCTGGGAGAGCAATGCAGTGACCTGAGCTAACATCAATGGGTCAGCCCAGGTCACTGCAGGGGATGACAAGTGCTGCTGTCAGGAGCGAGGTACATTACATGCGCTGATCTCCTGCACTGCTGACAGCACCTGTCACTGACTTCAATGACCTTCACAGCCAAGTATCGCGAGCGGCCCGTGACGTCACCGCTAGTCACAGTCTCGGGTCGGAAGTGAGAGAAGGTGATGTGACAAGCAGCGGCCATGGAGGACAGTGACAGTGCTGAGGTCGGGAGGGCGGGACTTCATCACCGCAGGTAAGCCGAGTGGGGTAATGTGTGCGGAGTGTGAGGTGGGTGGAGCCTAGCGGGGTAATGTGTGCAGAGTGCCAGGTGGGCGGAGCCTAGCCGGGTAATGTGTGCAGAGTGCCAGGTGGGCGGAGCCTAGCGGGGTAATGTGTGCAGAGTGCCAGGTGGGCGGAGCCATGTGTGCAGAGTGCTAGGTGGGCGGAGCCTAGCGGGACCATGTGTGCAGAGTGTCAGATGGGCGGAGCCTAGCGGGGTAATTTGTGCAGAGTGCCAGCTGGGCGGAGCCTAGCGGGACTATGTGTGCAGAGTGACAGGTGGGCGGAGCCTAGCGGGACCATGCGTGCAGAGTGCCAGGTGGGCGGAGCCTAGCGAGACCATGTGTGCAGAGTGCCAGGTGGGCGGAGCCTAGCAGACCATGTGTGCAGAGTGCTAGGTGGGCGGAGCCTAGCGGGACCATGTGTGCAGAGTGTCAGGTGGGCGGAGCCTAGTGGGGTAATGTGTGCCGAGTGCGAGGTGGGTGGAGCCTAGCGGGGTAATGTGTGCAGAGTGCCAGGTGGGCGGAGCCTAGCGGGACCATGTGTGCAGAGTGACAGGTGGGCGGAGCCTAGCGGGACCATGTGTGCAGAGTGCCAGGTAGGCGGAGCCTAGCGGGGTAATGTGTGCAGAGTGCAAGGTGGGCAGAGCCTAGCGGGACCATGTGTGCAAAGTGCCAGGTGGGCGGAGCCTAGCGGGATCATCTGTGCAGAGTGCCAGGTGGGCGGAGCCTAGCAGGGCCATGTGTGCAGAGTGCCAGGTGGGCAGAGCCTAGCGAGGCCAAGTGTGCCAAGTGTGAGGTGGGCGGAGCCTAGCGGGGCCATATGTGCCGAGTGTGAGGTGGGCGGAGCCTAGCGGGGTAATGTGTGCAGAGTGCCAGGTGGGCGGAGCCTAGCGGGGTAATGTGTGCAGAGTGCCAGGTGAGCAGAGCCTAGCGGGACCATGTGTGCAGAGTGCCAGGTGGGCGGAGCCTGTCGGGGTAATGTGTGCAGAGTGCCAGGTGGGCAGAGCCTAGCGGGACCATGTGTGCAGGGTGACAGGTGGACGGAGCCTAGCGGGGTAATGTGTGCAGAGTGCCAGGTGGGCGGAGCCTAGCGGGACCATGTGTGCAGAGTGACAGGTGGGCAGAGCCTAGCGGGGCCATGTGGCGCTGAGGATGTCAGTGTCGTAGACTGCATGGCTGGGGACAGGTGAGTGTGAGTGTGTGTGTGTGTGTGAGTGTGTGTGTACATGCCGCGTGCAGGAGGGGGGTGAAGCGAGCTGGGCGGGGAAGATGTCGACTTCCTGCACACGTAACTAGGATAAATATCGGGTTACTAACCAAAGCGCTTTGCTTGGATACCCGATGTTTATCTTGGTTACCAGCTTACCACAGGCTGCCAGTGATGGCTCCTGCACACTGTAGCTGTAAAAGCCCTGCTTTTGCTGCTAGAACCGTTCTCGAACGTAACTAGAACTATCGAGCTTTTAGCAAAAAGCTCGAGTTCTAGTTCGATCTAGAACACCCCCCAAAATCACTTGAACCGCGCTCAACTCTAATCACTAACGATGCCGGATGTGCGTCACTTACGACGTGACCCCGCCGACATCTCGTTAGATATATCGTAGCGTGTAAAGCCTGCTTAACTTTCATCAGGCTACATAATTTTACAACGTTAACAGGCTGCAGAGGTACAATTGTATCTTCATATAAACCTCCACTGTGGGAAGACTTTCTCCTTTACTTGGTTTCAGAAACTAAAGTTCATTCAGCTACAAATGTTATGCTGACATCTATTGGCCAGTGTTGTTACTGCTCTCTTATGTTGCTGTCAATTAAGTTGATTCAAACTGGGAGTGTCTTCTACTTCTCTTCCTGCCTACCTCCTCTCAGTAGCCATTTTGCTGTTCATCTCATTGCTGTGAGCACACACATTTCTAGGCTTGTGAAGTCTTCAATTTCTTGGATACGAAGGTAGGAAAGTCTCACAGCATCTAACAGCCAGTTATACCTTCATTCGCCTTATGTGGGGACAGAACAGTCAGAAATTGCCTTTGAGCCTGGACTTGGCTTACATATATTTTGTATGAAACTTATCACTATAGGTATGATTTTTATACGAAAAATGGATAATAAAAAATGGATAATAATTAGTATCTACATATTGTTTTACAATGTTTTACTTATATTCAGCACAAAATAAAGATGGTGGCTCTGTTACAATTTTCCTATTGGTCGAAAAAACAGTCGAAGATGGAATGAAAATTCTGAAACCGTATACGTTTTACATAATATATAAATAACATTTATAAATAATTATCACTAGAAATAATTTACTTTTTTATCTGCCCTTTAGAATCGAGTTTCATTCTACTTGCCACGTGTTACTGAACCAAATTACGAAGCCAAAATTCATCTGCCAAGTCATCATGAGTGATGCTGGATCTAGTTTCCGCCATAATCCAAGAAAACGTGTTTGTAGGTTAGTATCATTTTGTGAAAAGCCAATAATGTAGTATTGTGTAGTATTTCGGAAAATTATTTATTTTTCATTTTTTCATATTTACAGATTTACGTCTGATGAAATAATGTGAATGCTAGAAGAATCTGATTCTGAGCATGAGGAAGAACCATATGTTGCATCTGATGATGAAAACTATGTACCACAAGTGGATGTTACTGAAGAAGATTCAGACATTGAACCAGAAATGGTCATAGAGCAGGAAAAAGAATACGACTCAGACGAAAGTGTTGAGGATGAGTCTGTGCCTCAAAGTGCAGGCGACATTTGGACTGCCAAGGATAAAACTCAATGGTGTAGTGATCCACTGCCAAATGCACAAACAAAATCTCGTAATGTTCTACGACAAAGAGGTGGCCCTGCAGCAATCAGCAACCTGTATACAGCAAAAGAGCTATTCAAGTCAATCATGACTCCCGAGATGTGTGACATCATATTACGAGAAACAAATCGAAAGGCCAAGAGAGTTTGTGATGCTTACAACAATGAACTGGTACAACGTTTTCCTGATTCTTCTGAACGGCCACCACAAAAAACATTCAAGCAATTTACTGAAACTGAACTCCATGCATTTTTGAGCATACTGATTGCTGCTGGTGTGCACAGAGACAACAAAGAGAATCTGGAGGAAATGTGGAATGTTGCTGCTCTGCCTCTTATACGTGCAGCCATGTCTCGTGACCGCTTCAAGATGATACTCAGATTTATCAGATTTGACAATGAAAATACACGTGCAGAACGTGTGCAAACAGATAAAGCTGCACCAATACCGGACATCTGGACAATGCTGAACAGAAATCTGAAGAGAGCCTACAAGCCATATAATGTATCACCGTCGACGAGCAATTATTTCCATTTAGAGGCAATACTAAATTTACCCAGTATTTACCTTCAAAACCAGCTAAATATGGCATAAAGATTTTCTGGGCTTGTGACTCGTCAAACGCCTACCCATTACAAGGTCAGCTCTACACTGGGAAACCAACTGATGGTCCTCGACAAGTAAACATTGGTGAACGAACAGTATTGGACCTAGTAAGCTCGTATAAAGGCTCTGGAAGAAATGTCACCACCGATAACTTCTTTACAACCATGGAACTAGCTAAGGTATTGAACTCCTGGAACATGACACTAGTTGGTACAGTGAGAAAAAACAAAAGGTTCCTACCTAGCAACATGCAGCCTGCCAAAGAAAGGCCTGTAAACTCGACAAATTTTGCCTACAATCATGATGCAACAGTCTGTTCATAGGTACCAAAGAAGAACAAATCAGTCGTGCTTCTATCATCTATGCACATGACGGGAGAAGTTGAAGAGACACTAGCAGCCAAGCCAGAGATAATAAAATACTACAACAAAACAAAAGGCGGAGTTGATGTTATGGATAAAATGTTGGGAGAGTACACTGTGAAACGACGAACATTACGTTGGCCTCTGCCATTTTTCTACAATATGATTGACGTCACTGGGTTAGCATCCTACATCATCTACAGAGAAGACAATCCAAGCTTCAGGACAAAGGATCAATGAAGAAAGTTCCTGAAAGATCTCGCAAATCAGCTGTGTATGCCTGCAATTGAAGATCGTAGTACAAACCGAATGATGATGAGAAATCATTATTCAAGGTGCAGTAGAAATGGTGCTTGGACGATGCATTCTGGTAGCATCGCAAGCAGCAGCTGGCCCTCAAATACCTCATGGTAGTCGTGGACCCTCCCCTGTTGGTAGTTGCTATGTCTGCCGAGACCTGAGGCGAAAACAACGTACTAGAAAGTCTTGTGTGGTTTGTGTGAAACCCATTTGCGATGAACACTCGGTAGCAAAGACAACATGCATTACTTGCGAAGAAAATCAATAAAAAAAGTTTCTTACATTTTCTTTTATAATGTAAATGAACAGTTGTTTTACTTGTTTTTAATAATAATAAAATAGCATTATCATTAAAAAAATATTATTTTTTTTCCTTGCATTATCTTCATTCAAAATATATGAGGGTACATTTGTACCTATGCAGCTTGTTATGGATGCAAAAATATCTCGACCCCTTATCTCGGAAGGGGGTGGAGATATTTTATTGAAATTTGCCCAATATATTCTGGACCAAAACTGCTGAGATCTCACGAAATTTCAGCCCTCTTCGGCTTTTCAAAAAAAAGTTATTGCAATTTTAAAACGGAATAGTTACTATTGTACCTACTCAGCCGGACGAAGGTTAAGACTGCATTCTTTACTATTCCTGATGACTTCATCAATAAATTGTATGAATCATTGTTGAACCGCATGGATGCAGTCCTTCAAGCTCATGGAAGTCACACAAAATATTAAATATGGCTCTAATAGCACCACAACTTCATTCACCAATGATATGCAACATATCTTTGTAGTAGAAGTTAATTATTTGTTTGAATTTCACATTACTTTCTGTGGGCGACAAAACTTATGTGTTGCCAAAATCTGACCTTTCTGTGTTCATTAAATGATCAATATTTCAGCTTTGCAGCAACTTTATTTTCATAACCTAAACCAAATTTCAGCTTTCAAAAGATTAATTTATAAAACCAATGGATGAATTTAAAGTCAGGTTATAAGCTTTTATTTACATAACATGGATAAGCGACAGAACTTCTGTCAGGGGCTGTAGACATACATTCAGCATTCCCAGTACCAATTATATTAAAGGGAATCTGTCATCAGGTTAATGCTACCCCCATTTGAGAGCAGCATAATGTAGAGTCAGAGACCCTGATTCCAGCGATGTGTCACTTACTGAGCTGTTTGCTGTCATTTTGATAAAATCAATGTTTTCTATTCCGCAGATCTAGCAGTTATACAGAGCTCATGAATATGCTGGACTACCTGGCAGCACTCCAAGTAGTCCTGTAATGATAATTTACTGCTGATTAAACAGTGATTTTATCAAATCTACACTAAGCAGCCCAGTAAGTGACACATCGCTGGAATCAGGATCTATGCCCCTACGTTATGTTGCTCTCAGATTAGGTGGCAAAAACCTGTTGACAGATTCCCTTTAAGAAAAAGTGTAAATGATGTACCAGGCGATTTCCCAGTCTGTAGCTAATTAGATCTTTCAATGTTCAGATTATGATTAAAGGGAACCTGTCAGCAGAAATTTCGCCCAAAACCTAAAAGATTCCCCCTCTGCAGCTCCTGGGCTGCATTCTAGAAAGGTCCCTGTTATTATTGTGCCCCCTGTGAGACCAAAATAAAGACTTTATAAAGTGGTACCTTTTTGTATGCAGATTCTGTAAATGTGACACGGGGGCGGGCTGCCTGATGGCCGTTATGCTGCCTCCTGCTGCTTTAGGCCGTCCCCCATCGACGATTTCCATAGCTGTGGACGCTGCCCAGTGCTCCACAGGTCCCCGCGCATGCCCAGTGTTCATCTCTCGTGGATGAGCACTGTGCCCAGTGTCACCGCTGGTGACGTGCGCGCAGGCTTTAGATTATGGGCGGTGCTGTGATGTTTATTACCAAGCAACCGCCCATAATCACGAGACCACGCTTTCCCCCTCGGCGTCTTTCGTTCTGCGCAAGCGCGGTGCTGCTGAGCCCACGTCACGTCCTATCTATTTCCTGCCTCAGGGCAAGATGGGAAGGAGGTGACGTGGGGTCTGCAGCACCGCGCTTGCGCAGAACGAAGGACGCCGAGGGGGAAAGCGTGGTCCCGTGATTATGGGCGGTTGCTTGGTAATAAACATCACAGCACCGCCCATAATCTAAAGCCTGCGCGCACGTCACCAGCGGTGACACTGGGCACAGTGCTCATCCACGAGAGATGAGCACTAGGCATGCGCGGGGACCTGTGGAGCACTGGGCGGCGTCCACAGCTATGGAAATCGGCGATGGGGGACGGCCTAAAGCGGCAGGAGGCAGCATAACGGCCATCAGGCAGCCCGCCCCCGTGTCACATTTACAGAATCTGCATACAAAAAGGTACCACTTTATAAAGTCTTTATTTTGGTCTCACATGGGGCACAATAATAACAAGGACCTTTCTAGAATGCAGCCCAGGAGCTGCAGAGGGGGAATCTTTTAGGTTTTGGGCGAAATTTCTGCTGACAGGTTCCCATTAATATAGGATGTCAATTCAGAAATACAAATAATTGCAATCAGACACCAAAGCACTTGGCACATGTCTAGGTACACTATGTATGCTTTTACTAGGCAAATTATGTAGATGTTTTTGAATAATGTGAATAACTTATCAAAAAATATATTTTAGGTGAAAGTTGCTAGCTAATAAATTTTAGTCTCAACCTTTAATTTGTCACAAACAAGCTAGCAATTACAAAATACAAGCAATTACACACCTTGGTTCTATAAATGATGTTACTAATGGATTATCTGAATGCACTTAGGCCCCAAATCATCAGGAAAGCTGGTTCTGAGGGTTAGTGTAGACCATGGGTCTCAAACACGTGGCCCACAGGCCATATGCAGCCTCTGTGGCTTGACTCTGCGCAGCGCATTTCAAATAAAGTGCTGACTGCGGTAGCCCCCTGCACCAGCCGCGATCATCAAGGGGGCCACAGACTTGCGGGTCACAAGAAGCAAGAAAGAGGACATCGAGGGAACAGAGAATAGGTGAGAATAATTATTTTGTGTGTGTATGTATGGCACAATAGGTCACACGTGTACAGAATGAGGCATTGCAGAAAGAAGAACACCACCATGGGCACATTAGTAAATGGGGACGATCATGGGCACATTACTACAGGATGGGGCACATTACTACAGGATTGGCACAATACTACAGGATGGGGACCAGGATGGGCACATTACTACAGGATGGGCACATTACTACAGAATGGGGACAAGGATGGGCACATTACTACAGGATGGGGTCCAGGAAAGGCACACTACTAGAAGATGAGGACAAGGATGGGCGCATTACTACGAGATGGGGGCAAGGATGGTCCCATTATTCCAGGAAGGGGGCAAGGATGGGCAAATTACTACTGGATGGGGACCAGAGAGGGCACAATAATACAGGATGGGTTCCAGGATGGGCACAATAATACAGGATGATGACAAAGAGGAGCACGTTACTACAGGATGGGGACAAGAATGGGCACAATAGTATGAAATGGGGACAAGGATGGGCACATTACTCTAGGATAGGAACAAGGATGGGCACAACAATACAGGATGATGACAAGGAGGAGCACGTTACTACAGGATGGGGACAAGAATGGGCACATTACTCCAGGATGGGTACAAGAATGGGCACAATAGTATGAAATGGGGACAAGGATGGGCACATTACTCTAGGATAGGA